>NW_027206502.1:0-367564 GCF_024711535.1 Dipodomys merriami
AGCCGGACACAGCGGGGAAACAGCGGGACACAGTGGGACACAGCGGGGACACAGCAGGACACAGCGGGGACACAGCGGGACACAGTGGGGGACACTTTGGGACATAGCGGGACACAGCGGGGGACACAGCAGGAGACAGCGCGACACAGCTGGGACACAGCGGGGACACAGCGGGGAGCACTGCCGGACACAGTGGGGGACAAAACGCGGACACAACTGCGACACAGCGGGACACAGCAGGGTCACAGCGCGGCACAACTGGGGACACAGCGGGACACAGCGGGGACACAGAGGGGACTCAGCGGGGAACACAGTGGGGGACAAAGCACGACACCACGGGACAAAGATGGACACAGCGGGACACAGACGGGACACTGCGTGGACAAAGCGGGATAAATCAGGGGACACAGCAGGACACAGAGGGGGACACAGCGGGACACATCGGGGGACAGAGCGGGGGACAAGGCCGAACAGAGCCGGGACAAGCGGGACACAGCGGGACACAGCGGGGACAGAGCGGGACACAGAGTGACACAGCTCTACACAGTGTGACACAGCGGGACACAGCGGGGACGCAGCAGGGACACTGCAGGGGACACAGCGCGACACAGCGGGACACAGGGGGGTACACAGCAGGACACAGCATGGACACAGCGGGACACAGCGTGGGACAGAGCGGGGACATAGCGTGACACAGTGGGACACAGCGGGGACACAGCGGGACACAGCGAGAGACACAGCGGGGACACAGCGGGGGACACACCAGGGGACACAGCGGGGACACAGCGGGGGACACAGCGAGGACACAGCGGGACATAGCATGGACAGCGGGAGACTAAGCGGGAGAGAGCAGAGGACACAGCAGGACACAGCGGGTACACAGCGGGACACAGCGGGACACAGCAGGGGACACAGCGGGACAGAGCGGGACACAGCGGGGACACAGAGGGGGCACAGCGGGACACAGCGTGGGACAAAGCGGGACACAGCGAGGACACATCGGGACACAGAGGGGGACAGAGTGGGGACACAGCGGGACACAGAGGGACACAGCAGGGGACACAGGGGGGGACACAGCGGGGGACACAGTGGGACCCAGCGGGGGACACAGCGAGGACAAAGCGGGACCAAGTGGGACACAGCGTCGATACAGCGGGGATACAGCGGGACACAGCGGGGTACACAGCTGGGGACACAACGGGACACAGAGGGGGACACAGAGGGACACAGCGGGAAACAGCAGAGACAAAGCGGGGATCACAGCGGGGGATAGAGCGGCACACAGCCGGGGACACGGGGAGGACACAGCGGGACAGAGCGGGGACACAGAGGGAACTCAGCGGGGGACAAAGCAGGGACAGAACAGGGACACAGGTGTACACAGTGGGGACACAGCGGGACAAATCGGGGACACAGCGGGACACAACAGGACAGAGGGGGACACAGTGGGACACAACGGGGACACAGCACAACACAGCTGGGACACAGCGGGACACTTTGGGGGACACAGCGGGACACAGCGGGACACAACGGGGACAAAGCGGTAATCACAGCTGAGGATAGAGCGGGACACAGCGGGGGACACAGGGAGGACACAGAGGGTGACACAGCAGGGCCAAAGCAGGACACCACGGGACAAAGCGGAACACAGCGGGACACAGTGGGGAAACTGTGGGGACACAGCTGGACACAGCGGGACACAGTGGGACTCAGCGGGGAACACAGCGGAACAGATCGGGGGACAGAGTGGGGGACAGAGCGGGACACAACAGGGACTCAGCTGGACACAGCGTGGTACACAGCGTGACACAGCGGGGTCACAGCAGGGACACAGCGGGACACTACGTGACACATTGGGGAAACAGCCGGACACAGCGGGACACAGCGGGGGACACAGTGCTACACAGCGGGGAACACAGCGAGGACACAGCGGGACACAGCGTGGGACACAGCGAGAACAGAGTGCAACACAGCGGGACACAGCGAGGACACAGCGGGACACAGCGGGGACACAGCAGGGACACAGCGGTGTACACAGCTGGGGACACAACAGGACACAGCGGGGGACACAGCGGAACACAGCGGAACACAGTAGGACACAGCGGGGACACAGTGGGGGACACAGTGGGGGACAGAGCGGTACACAGCGGGGGACACAGAGAGGACACAGCGGGACACAGCGGGGACACAGCGGGGACTCAGCGGGGGAAACAGCGAGGGACAAAGTGGGACAAAACGGAACACCGCGGAACACAGCGGGACACACCGGGGACACTGCGGGGACACAGCGGGACACAGCGGGGGACGCAGCGGGACACAGCGGGGGACACAGCGGGGACACAGCGGAACACAGCGGGGGACACAGCCAGGAAACAGCGGGACACAGTGGGACACAGCGGGGGACAAAGCAGGAGATAGCGGGGGACACAGTAGGGGACATGGGGGACACAGCGGGACATAGCGGGACACAGCGGGACACAGCGAGAGACACAGCGGGGACACAGCGGGGAGCACAGCGGGACACAGTGGGGGACAGAGTGGGGACAGGGCTGGGACACAGCGGGACACAGCGGGGTCACAGCAGGACAGAGGGGGACAAAGCGTGGGACAAAGCGGGACACAGGCGGACACAGCGGGACAGAGCAGTGTACACAGCTGGGGACACAATGGGACACAGAGTGGGACACAGGGGACACAGCGGGACAGAGCAGGACACAGCGGGGACACAGCGGGACACAGTGGGGGAAAAGCGGGATACCACAGGACACAGCGGAGGACACAGCAGGGGACAAAGCGGGACACATCTTGGGACACAGCACGACACAGCAGGGTACACAGCGGGACACAGCGGGACAGAGCGGGATACAGCAGGACACAGCGGGAAACAGCGGGACACAGCGGGACACAGCCGGGGACACAGCGGGGGACACAGGGAGGACACAGCGGGACACAGCGGGGGACACAGCAGGGACACAGCGGGATACAGGGGAGGACAGCGGGTACAGAGTGGGGGATACAGCGAGGACACAGCGGGACAAAGCGGGAACCAGCGGGACACAGCGGGACACAACGGGGGACACAGCGGGACACCGCGGGACACAGCATGACACAGCGGGGACACAGTGGGGGACACAGCGGGACACAGCGGGGAAACTCTGTGGGACAGCGGGAACACAGCGGGACACAGCGGAGGACAGGGGGGACACAGCAGGGGACACAGCGGAACACCAAGGGGACACAACGTGACACAGCCGGAAACAGCGGCGGAAATAGCGGGACACAGCGGGACACAGGGGGACATAGCGGGAACACAGCGGGACACAGCGGGATACAACAGGGGACACAGCGAGGACACAGCGGGGGACACATAGGGGGACAGCGGAGACACACCGGGGGACAGCGGGGACACAGCGGGACACCACAGGGGACAGTGGGGATACAGCAGGGACACAGCGGGAACACAGCGGGATACAGCCGGGACACCGCGTGGACACAGCAGGACAGAGCGGGGACACAGCTTGTACACAGCAGGACACAGCGGGACACAGCGGGACACAGCGGGACACAGCGGGACAAAGTGGGGGACACAGTGGGGGACAGCGTGAACACACCGGAGGACAATGGGGACAGAGCGGGACACAGTGGGGGACAACGTGGACAAAGAGGGACACAGCGTGACACAGCAGGACACAGCGGGGACGCAGCGAGGACACAGCGGGACACAGTGAGGATCACAGCGGGAGACCCAGCAGGACACAGCAGGACACAGGGGTGGACACAGTGGGACACAGGGAGGACACAGTGGGGACACAACGGGGACACAGTGGGGACAAAGCAGGACACACCGGGACACAGTGGGGACACAGTGGGGACACAGCGGGACATAGGGGAGCACAGCGGCACACAACGGGAGACACAGCGGGACACAGCAGGGGACACAGCGGGACCCAGGGGGGGAAACAGCGAGGACACAGCAGGACACAGCGGGATACAGTGTCGACAAAGCAGGGACACAGCGGGACACAGCTGTTGACACAGCAGTGGACACAGCGGGACACAACGGGGGACACAGCGGGGACATAGCGGGGGACACAGAGAGGACACAGCGGGACACAGGGGGAACCAGCGGGACACAACGGGACACAGCGGGGGACACAGCGGGGGACAGCGGTGACACACCAGGGGACAGTGGGGACACAGCGGGACACAGCGGGACAAAACGGGAGACACAGCGAGGACACAGTGGGAAACACAGCGGGGGACACAGTGGGACACAGCGAGAACACTGCAGGAACCAGCAGGGCCACAGCGGGGAACAGAAGGCGACACAGTGGGGGACACAGTGCGACACAGCGGGGACACAGCGGGACACAGCAGGGGACACAGGGGTGGACACACCGGGACACTGCTTGGGACACAGCGGGACACACAGCAGGGTACACAGCGGGACACAGTGGGGTACACAGTGGGACACAGCGGGGACACAGAGGAACACAGCGGGACACAGTGGGGGACACAGCGGGACACAGCGTGGGACACAGCGAGTACACAGCGGGACACAGCGGGACACAGCGTCCATACTGTGGGGACACAACAGGACACAGCAGGGTACACAGCTGGGCAAACAAGGGGACATAGCGGGGAACACATTGGGACCCAGCGGGACACAGCAGGGACAAAGCGGGGGACACAGCGGGGGACAGAGCGGGACACAGCAGGGGACGCAGGGAGGACACAGCGGGACACAGCGGTGACAAAGCGGGTTCTCAGCGGTGGATACAGCGGGGGACAAAGCGGGACACCACGGGACACAGAGGGACACAGCGGGGACACTGCGGGGACACAGCGGGAAACAGCTGGGGACACAACGGGACACAGCAGGTGACACAGCGGGGACACAGCGGGACACAGCGGGACACAGCAGGGACTCAGTGGGGGACACAGCCGGGAACAAAGCAGAAAACCATGGTACACAGCAGAATACAGTGGGACACAGTGGGGAAACTGCGAGGACACAGCAGGACACAGCAGGGACACAGCGGGACACAGCGGGGACACAGCAGAGACACAGCAGGACACAGCGGGGACCACAGCGGGACACAACGGGACACAACGGGGGACACAGTGGGGACATAGAGGGGGTCCCAGCGAGGACACAACGGGACACAGCGGGACACAGTCGGGTACATAGCGGGGAACAGCAGGGACACACCGGGGGACAGCGGGGACACAGAAGGACACAGCGGGGACAGAGCAGGACACAGCGGGGGACACAGCGGGGACACAGCGGGACATAGCGGTGACACAGCGGGACACAGTGAGAGTCACAGCGGGTACACAGTGGGGAACAGAGCGGGACACAGAGGGACAGAGCGGGGACACAGCGGGACAAAGTGGAGCACACAGCGGGACATAGCGGGACACAGCGGGACACAGCAGGGGACACAGCTGGGGACACAGCGGGACACAGTGGGGGATATAGCGAGGACACAGAGGGACACAACGGGACACCGAGGGGGACACAGAGGTACACAGCGGGACACAGCAGGCACAAAGCGGGAATCACAGCGGGGGATAGAGCAGGACACAGCGGGGGACACAGGGAGGACACAGCGGGATACAGTGGGGACACAGCGGGACACTGCGTGACAAATTGGGGACACAGCGGGACACAGCGGGACACAGCGGGGGACACAACGCTACACAGCGGGGGACACAGCTGGGGACACAGCGGGACACAGTGGGGGATATAGCGAGGACACAGAGGGACACAACAGGACACCCAGGGGGACAGTGGGACACAGCGGGGTCACAGCGGGGACTCAGCGGGGGACACAATGGGGGACACAGCGGGGACAGAGCAGGAACACAGGGGGACACAGCGGGTACACAGCGGGACACATCGGGGACACAGCGGGACACAGCAGGACACAGCGGGACACAACGGGACACAGTAGGACACAGCGGGGACAAAGCAGGACACAGCGGGGACACAGCGGGACACAGTGGGGGACACAGCGGGACACAGCGTGACACAGAGGGACAAAGCGGGAATCAAAGCGGGGACACAGCGGGACACAGCTGGGGACTCAATGGGACACAGCAGGTGACACAGCGGGGAAACAGCGGGACCCAGCGGGGACACAGCGGGGACACAGTAGGAAAACTGCGGGGACACAGCGGGGACACAGCGGGACACTGTGGGGGACACAGCGGGACACAGCGGTGACAAAGCGGCAATCACAGCGGGGGATAGAGCGAGACACAGTGGGGGACACAGCGGGACACAGTAGGGACTCAGCAGGGGACACAGCAGGGGACAAAGCAGGACACCACAGGACACATCGGAAAACAGCGGGACACAGTGGGGAAACTGCGGGGACACAGCGGGACACAGCGGAGGACACAGCGGGACACAGCAGGACTCAGCGGGGAACACAGCGAAACACAGCGGTGGACAGAGTGGGGAACACAGCGGGACACAGCAGAGACTGAGCTGGACACGGCGGAGGACACAGTGTGACACAGCGGGGACACAGTAGGAAAACTGCGGGGACACAGCGGGACACAGCAGGGACACAGCGGGACACTGTGGGGGACACAGCGGGACACAGCGGTGACAAAGCGGGAATCACAGCGGGAGATAGAGCGGGACACAGTGGGGGACACAGCGGGACACAGTAGGGACTCAGCAGGGGACACAGCAGGGGACAAAGCAGGACACCACAGGACACATCGGAAAACAGCGGGACACAGTGTGGAAACTGCGGGGACACAGCGGGACACAGCGGAGGACACAGCGGGACACAGCAGGACTCAGCGGGGAACACAGCGAAACACAGCGGTGGACAGAGTGGGGAACACAGGGGGACACAGCTGGGACTCAGCTGGACATGGCGGGGGACACAGTGTGACACAGCGGGGACACAGCAGGGACACAGCGGGACACTGCGTGACACATCGGGGACACAGCGGGAAACAGCGGTACTCAGCGGGGGTCACAGCGCTACAAAGCGGGGAACACAGCGAGGACACAGCGGGACACAGCGTGGGACACAGCGAGAACACAGTGGGACACAGCGGGACACAGCGAGGACACAGCTGGACACCACGGGGACAAAGCGGGGGACACAGCGGGACACAACGGGGGAAACAGCGAGGACACAGCAGGACACAGGGGGGACACAGCAGGGACACAGCGATGACACAGCAGTACACAGCACAAGACACAGCGGGGAAACAGCGGGACACAGTGGGACACAGCGGGGGACACTGCGGGACAGAGCGGGGGACACAGCGGGGAACACAGCGTGACACAGCGGGCCTCAGCAGGGACACAACGGGAAACTGCGTGACACATCGGGGACACAGCGGGACACAGCGGAAAACAGCGGGGACACAGCGCTACACAACGGGGGACACAGCAAGGACACAGCTGGACACAACGGGGGACACAGCGAGGTACACAGCGGGACACAGCGCAGGACACAGCGGGGAAACAGCAGGACACAGTGGGACACAGCGGGGGACACTGCGGGACAGAGCAGGGGAAACAGCGGACACCTCGGGGAACACAGCGTGACACAGCGGGGACACAGCAGGGACACAGCGGGACACTGCGTGACACATAGGGGACACAGCGGGACACAGCGGGACACCTCGGGGAACACAGCGTGACACAGCGGGGACACAGCGGGGACACAGCGGGGACACAGCGGGGACACAGCGGGACACTGCGTGACACATAGGGGACACAGCGGGACACAGCAGGAGACACAGCGCTACACAGCGGCGGACACAGCCAGGACACAGGAAGGACACAGCCGGACACAGCGGGGGACACAGCGAGGTGCACAGCGGGACACAGCGGGGACACAGCGGGGACACAGCAGGGACACAGCAGGGACACAGCAGGGGACACAGCCGGACACAGCGGGACACAGCGGGACTCATCGGTGAACACAATGCAACAAAGCGGGGAACATAGCGGGAGACACAGCGGGACACAGTGGGGACTCAGCTGGACACAGCGTGGTATACAGAGTGACAGAGCGGGGACACAACGGGGACACAGCAGGACACTTTGTGACACATCGGGCACACAGCGGGACACAGCGGGACACACCGGGGGACACAGCGCTACATAGCGGGAAACACAGAGAGGACACAGCGGCACACAGAGGGGTACACAGCTGGTGACACAAAGGGAAACAGCGGAGACACAGCAGGACACTGTGTGACACATCATGGACACAGCAGGACACAGCGGGACACTGGAGACACAGCGGGGACACAACGGGGGACACAGCGGGTGACACAGCGAGGACACAGCGGAGGACACAGCGCTACACAGCGGGGAACACAGCGAGGACACAGCGGGACACAGCGGGGGACACAGCGAGAACACAGTGGGATACAGCGGAACACAGCGAGGACACAGCGGGACACCGAGGGGACACAGCGGGGCCCACAGCGAAACACAGCGGGGGAAACAGAGGGACACAGCGGGACACAATGGGACACAGCGGGGGACACAGCGGGGACACAGCGGGACACAGCAGGGACAAAGTGGGACACAGCGGGACACAGCGGGGACACAGCGGGACACAGCAGGACACAGCGGGGACACAGCAGGACACAGCGGGGACACAGCGGGACACAGTGGGGGACACAGCGGGACACAGCGGGACAGAGCGGGGGACACAGCAGGACACAGCTCGACACAGCTGGGACACAGCGGGAACACAGCGGGGAGCACAGCGGGACACAGTGGGGGACATAATGCGGACACAGCTGGGACACAGCGGGACACAGCGGGGGACACAGCGAGGACACAGCGGGACACAGCGGGACACAGCATGGGACACAGCTGGGGACACAGCGGGACACAGTGGGGGATACAGCGAGAACACAGAGGGACACAACGGGACACCGAGGGGGACACAGAGGGACACAGCGGGACACAGCGGGACACAGCAGGGACAAAGCGGGAATCACAGCGGGGGATAGAGCGGGACACAGCGGGGGACACAGGGAGGACACAGCGGGACACAGCGGGGACACACCGGGGACACAGCGGGGGACACAGCAGGGACAGAGCAGGAACACAGTGGGACACAGCGGGGACACAGCGGGACACAGCGGGGACACAGCGGGGACTCAGCGGGGTCACAGCCGGGGACAAAGCAGGACACCATGGGACACGGCAGAACACAGCGGGACACAGTGGGGAATCTGCGGGGACACAGCCGGACACAGCAGGGACACAGCGTGACACAGCGGGGACAAAGCGGAGACACAGCGGGACCCAGCTGGGGCCCCAGCGGGACACAGCGGTACACGTCGGGGACACAGCGGGGACTCAGCAGGGGACACAAAGTGGGACAAACCGGTACACCACGGGAAACAGCGGGACACACCGGGACACAGCGGGGGACACAGCGGGGGAATGAGAAGGGAACACAGCGGGACACAGCGGGGACACAGTTGGACACAGCGAGATACACAGCGGGACAGATCGGGGACACAACGAGGACACAGCAGGACACAGCGGGACACATCGGGACACAGCGAGACACAGCGGGATACAGCGGGGGAAACAGCGGGACACAGCAGGGACACAGAAGGACACAGTGGGGACACAGCGGGGACACAGCAGGATACAGAGGGGACAGAGCGGGACACAGCGGGGACACAGCGGGGCACAAAGCGGGGGGCACAGCGGGGGACAGCGGGGACACAGTGGGACACATCGGTGGACAGCAGGGAAAGGGAGGGTCACAGCGGGACACAGCGGGACACAGCGAGGGGACAGCGGGGACACAGCAGGACACAGCAGGGAAACAGTGGGTGACAGCGGGGACACATTGGGACACAGTGAGACACAGCGGGACACAGCGGGGGACACAGCGGGACACAGCGGGGGCACAGCTTGATACACAGTGGGACACAGCGGGGGACACAGCGGGGAAACAGCGGGACACAGAGGGGAAAAAGCGGGGACACAGCGGGACACAGCAGGGACACAGTGTGTGACAGCCCAGACACAACGGAACACAGCAGGACACAGAGGGGACACAGGGGGACACAGCGGGGACACAGCGGGGGAATCAGTGGGGAACACAGCGGGACACAGCGGGGACACAGTTGGACACAGCGGGATACACAGCGGGACAGATCAGGGACACAGCTAGGACACAGCAGGACACAGCAGGGGACACAGCAGGGGACACAGCGGGACACAGCGGGGGACACAGCGAGGACACAGCGGGGACACAGCGGGGACACAGCGGGACACAGCGGGACAAATGGGGGAACACAGCACGACACAGCAGGGGACACAGAGGGACACAACAGTGGACACAGTGAGGACACAGAGGGACACAGTGGGACACATTGGGGACACAGCAGGGACACAGCGGGGAACACAGCTGAACACAGCGGATTACATAGCGGGACATAGCGGGGACACAGCGAGGACACAGCGGGACACAGCAGGATACAGCGGGGAACACAGTGGGACACAGCGGGACACAGCGGGACACAGCGGGAGACACAGTGAGGATACAGCGGGACACATTGGGACACATCGGGGACACAGCGGGGACACAGCCCAGGACAGAGCAAGACCAGCAGGGAAACAGCGGGGACACAGCGGGGGCACAGCTGGACACAGCGTGATACACAGCGGGACACAGCGGGTACACAGCGAGGACACAGTGGGACAGAGCGGGACAGCACGGACACTCCATGGGACAGCGGGGACACAACGGGACACAGCGGGGGATAGCAGGGACACAGCGGGTCACAGAGGGACACAGCGGGGACACAGCGGGGGACAGCGGAGAAACAACGGGACACAGAGGGGACACAGTGGGGACACAGCGGGATACAGCGGGGACACAGTGGGTGACAGAGGGGACACAACGGGAAACAGCGGGACACAACGGGGACACAGCAGGGTCACAGCGGGGACACAGCGAGACACAGCGGGGACACAGCGGGGGACACAGCGGGGGAATCAGTGGGTTACACAGTGGGACACAGCGAGGACACACAGGGCCACAGTGGAACAAAGCGGGTCACAGCGGGACACAGCGGGGACACATTGGGGACACAGCGGGACACAGCGGGGACACAATCGGGGACACAGTGGGGGACAAAGCGGGATATAGGGGTGACAAAGCGGGGACACATCAGGGACACAGCTGGACACAGTGGGATACACAGCAGGACACATCGGGGAAACAGCGGGGGACCCAGCGGTACACAGGGTGGACATAGCGGTGACACGGCGGGATAAAAAGCGGGACACAGCGGGACACAGCGGGACACATCGGAGACACAGCGGAACACATTGGGACAGAGCGGGGGACACAGCGGGGGACACAGCGGGACACAGTGGTGACACAGCAGTGACACAGAAGGGACACAGCTGGACACAGTAGGATACGCAGCGGGACACAGCAGGGACACATCAGGGACACAGCGAGACACAGCGTGGAACACAGGGGGACACAGGGGGACACAGCGGGGACACAGCGGGGACAGAGCGGGGGACACGGCCGGACACAGCGGGGACACAGCGGGGACACAGCGGGGACACAGTGGGGACAGAGCGGGGACACAGAAGGACACAGCGAGAACACAGCGGGAAACACAACGGGACACAACGGGACACAGCGGGGTACACAGCGGGACACAGCGGGGGACACAGCGAGGACACAGCGGGACACAGCGGGACACAGGGGTACTCAGAGGTGGACACAGCGGGGGACAAAGCGGGACACCAAGTTAAACAGCGGGACACAGCGGGACACAGCGGGACACAGCAGGACAGAGCGGGGGACACAGCAGGACACAGCGGGGAACACAGCGAGTACACAGTGGGACACAGAGGGACACAGCGGGGACACAGCGGGACACAGCTGGGACACAGCAGGGGAGAGCGGGGACAGAACGGGGCACAGTGGGACACATCGGGGACACATCGGGGACACAGCGGGGGACACAGCGGGACATGGGGGACACAGAAGGGACACAACTGGACACAGCGAGATACACAGCAGGACACAGCAGAGACACAGCAGGGACACAGTCGGACACAGCGTGGAACACAGCGGGACACAGTGGGGACTCAGCGGGGACAGAGCGGGGACAGAGCGGAACACAGCGGGGACAGAGCGGGGGACACAACAGGACACAGCTGGGACACAGCTGGGACACAGCTGGGACACAGCGGGACACAGCGGGGGACACAGCAGGGGACACAGAGAGACACAACGTGGGACACATCGGGACACAGCGGGGGACACAGCGGGACACAGCGGGGACACAGCGGGGACTCAGAGAGGGACACAGCTGGGGACAAAGCGGGACACCACGGGAAACAGCGGGACACAGCGGCATACAGCGGGGAAACAGCGGGGACATAGCAGGGACACAGCGGGGGACACAGCGGGATACAGCGGGGGACACATCAGGGACACAACGGGGGACAACTGCGGGACACAGCGGGACACAGCGGAACACAGCGGGGAAACAGCGGGGAACACAGCGGGGGACAAAGCGGGACACCACGGGACACAGCGGGACACAATGGGGACACTGCGGGGACACAGCAGGGACACAGCGGGGACACAGCGGGGGAGAGCGGGGACAAAGCGGGGGACACAGCTGGACACAGGGGGGACACAGCAGGAACACAGCTGCACACAGAGGGATACACATCGGGACACAGCGGGGACAAGGCAGGGACACAGCGGGGCACAGCGGGGGACACAGCGAGTACACAGCGGGACCCAGCGGGACACAGGGGGGACAAAGAGGGACACAGCGGGGACACAGCTGGGGACACAGCGGGGCACACAGCGGGGAAAACAGCGGAACACATCGGGGACACAGCAGGGACACAGCAGGGGACACAGCGGGACACAGGGGGGACACAGCGGGAACACAGCAGGGACACAACTGGACACAGTGCGATACACTGCGGGACACAGCGGGGACATAGCAGGGACACAGCATTACACAGCATGGAACACAGCGGGACACAGCCAGGACACAGCGGGGACAGATTTGGGGCACAGCGAGGACACAGCGGGACACAGCGGGACAGAGCGGGACACAGCAGGAGAGAACGGGGGACACAGCAGGACACAGTGGGGGACACAGTGGGACAAAGTGGGGGACACAGCGAGTACACAGCGGGACAGAGCGGCACACATAGGGGACACAGTGGGACACAGCGGGGACACAGCGGGGGACAGCAGGCACACAACGAGACACAGCGGGACACATCGGGGACACAGCCGGGACCCAGCTTGGGACACAGCGGGACACAGGGGGACACAGCGGCGACACAGCAGGGACACAGCTGGACACAGCGCAATACATAGCGGGATACAGCGGGGACACAGCAGGGACACAGCCGGACAAAGCGGGGGACACAGCGAGTACACAGCGGGACACAGCAGGACACATCGGGGACACAGCGGGACACAGCGGGGACACAGCGGTGGACACAGTGGGGGACAATGCGGAACACATCGGGGACACAGCGGGGAAACAGCGGGGCACACAGCTGGACACTGGGGTGACACAGCGGGGACACAGCAGGGACACAGCTGGACACAGTGGGATACACAGCGAGACACATCGGGGACACAGCAGGGACACAGCGGGACACAGCGCGGAACACAGCGGGACACAGCGGGGACAGAGCGGGGACAGAGCGGGGACACAGTGGTGACACAGCGGGACACAGCGGGACAGACCGGGGGACAAAGCCGGACACAGCGGGGGACACAACGGGACACAGCGGGGTCGCAGTGAGTACACAGCGGGACACAGCGGGACACTGCGGGAACACAGCGGGACAAGCATGAATAGAGAAGGGACACAGCGGGACACAAAGGGGGAAACAGAGAGTGCACAGCGGGACACAGCGGGACATATCGGGGACACAGTGGGACACAGCAGGGACACAGCGGGGGCACAGCGGGGGACAAAGCGGGACACAGGGGTGACACAGCGGGGACACAGCAGGGACACAGCTGGACACAGTGGGATACACAGAGGGACACATCGGGGACACAGCAGGGACACAGCGAGGACACAGCAGGACACAGCGGGACACAGCGGGGACACAGCGGGGACACAGCTGGGACAGAGTGGGGACACAGCAGGACAAAGCGGGGACAGAGCTGGGGACACAAAGGGACACAATAGGGACACAGCTGGACACAGCGGGATACACATCGGGACACAGCAGGTACACAGCGAGGACACAGCAGGACACAGCGGGACACAGCGTGAAACAGCGGGGACACAGTGGGGACACAATAGCGGACACAGCGTGACACAGAGGGGGACAGAGCGGGGACACAGCGGGACACAGCGGGGACACAGCGGGATACAAAGCGGGACACAGCGGGATACAGCGGGACACATCGGGGACACAGCGGGACACAGCGGGGACACAGCGGGGGACACATCGGGGGACACAGCAGGGGACACAGAGAGACACAACGTGGGACACATCGGGACACAGCGGGACACAGCGGGACACAGCAGGGACACAGCGGGGGACACAGCGGGACACAGCGGGGACACAGCGGGGACACAGAGAGGGACACAGCTGGGGACAAAGCGGGACACCACGGGAAACAGCGGGACACAGCGGCATACAGCGGGGAAACAGCGGGGACATAGCGGGGACACAGCGAGGGGCAGAGCGGGCTACAGCGGGGGACACATCAGGGACACAACGGGGGACAACTGCGGGACACACCGGGACACAGCGGAACACAGCGGGGAAACAGCGGGGAACACAGCGGGGGACAAAGCGGGACACCACGGGAAACAGCGGGACACAGCGGGACACAATGGGGAAACTGCGGGGACACAGCAGGGACACAGCGGGGGACACAGCGGGATACAGAGGGGGACACAGCGGGGACACAGCGGGGAACCAATGAGAAACAGCGGGGAAACAGCAGGCATTCATCGGGGACACAGCAGGACACAGCGGGGACACAGTGGGGGAGAGCGGGGACAAAGCGGGGGACACAGCTGGACACAGGGGGGACACAGCAGGAACACAGCTGCACACAGAGGGATACACATCGGGACACAGCAGGGACAAGGCAGGGACACAGCGGGACACAGCGGGGGACACAGCAAGTACACAGCGGGACCCAGCGGGACACAGCGGGGACAAAGCGGGACACAGCGGGGACACAGCTGGGGACACAGCGGGGCACACAGCGGGGAAAACAGCGGAACACATCGGGGACACAGCAGGGACACAGCAGGGGACACAGCGGGACACAGGGGGGACACAGCGGGAACACAGCAGGGACACAACTGGACACAGTGCGATACAATGCGGGACACAGCGGGGACATAGCAGGGACACAGCGTTACACAGCATGGAACACAGCGGGACACAGTGAGGACACAGCGGGGACAGACTGGGGGCACAGCAAGGACACAGCGGGACACAGCGGGACAGAGCGGGACACAGCAGGACAGACCGGGGGACACAGCAGGACACAGTGGGGGACACAGTGGGACAAAGTGGGGGACACAGCGAGTACACAGCGGGACAGAGCGGCACACATCGGGGACACAGCGGGACACAGCGGGGACACAGCGGGACACAGCTGGGACACAGCAGGGGAGAGCGGGGACAGAACGGGGCACAGTGGGACACATCGGGGACACATCGGCGACACAGCGGTGGACACAGCGGGACATAGGGGGGACACAGCGGGGACGCATCAGGGACACAGCTGGACACAGCGAGATACACAGCAGGACACAGCGGAGACACAGCAGGGACACAGTCGGACACAGCGTGGAACACAGCGGGACACAGTGGGGACTCAGCGGGGACAGAGAGGGGACAGAGCGGGACACAGCGGGGACAGAGCGGGGGACACAGCAGGACACAGCGGGACACAGCGGGGACACAGCTGGGACACAGCGGGACACATCGGGGGACACAGCAGGGGACACAGAGAGACACAACGTGGGACACATCGGGACACAGCGGGACACAGCGGGACACAGCGGGGACACAGCGGGGGACACAGCGGGACACAGCGGGGACACAGAGAGGGACACAGCTGGGGACAAAGCGGGACACCACGGGAAAAAAGCGGGACACAGCGGCATACAGCGGGGAAACAGCGGGGACATAGCGGGGACACAGCGAGGGGCAGAGCGGGCTACAGCGGGGGACACATCAGGGACACAACGGGGGACAACTGCGGGACACACCGGGACACAGCAGAACACAGCGGGGAAACAGCGGGGAACACAGCGGGGGACAAAGCGGGACACCACGGGAAACAGCGGGACACAGCGGGACACAATGGGGAAACTGCGGGGACACAGCAGGGACACAGCGGGGGACACAGCAGGATACAGAGGGGGACACAGCGGGGACACAGCGGGGGACACAATGAGAAACAGCGGGGACACAGCAGGCATTCATCGGGGACACAGCAGGACACAGCGGGGACACAGAGGGGCAAAGCGGGGACAAAGCGGGGGACACAGCTGGACACAGGGAGGACACAGCAGGAACACAGCTGCACACAGAGGGATACACATCGGGACACAGCGGGGACAAGGCAGGGACACAGCGGGACACAGCGGGGGACACAGCAAGTACACAGCGGGACCCAGCGGGACACAGGGGGGACAAAGAGGGACACAGCGGGGACACAGCTGGGGACACAGCGGGGCACACAGCGGGGAAAACAGCGGAACACATCGGGGACACAGCAGGGACACAGCAGGGGACACAGCGGGACACAGGGGGGACACAGCGGGAACACAGCAGGGACACAACTGGACACAGTGCGATACACTGCGGGACACAACTGGACACAGTGCGATACACTGCGAGACACAGCGGGGACATAGCAGGGACACAGCGTTACACAGCATGGAACACAGCGGGACACAGCGGGACACAGTGGGGACTCAGCGGGGACAGAGCGGGGGACACAGCAGGACACAGGGGGACACAGCAGGACACAGCGGGACACAGCGGGGACACAGCTGGGACACAGCGGGACACATCGGGGGACACAGCAGGGGACACAGAGAGACACAACGTGGGACACATCGGGACACAGCGGGACACAGCGGGACACAGCGGGGACACAGCGGGGGACACAGCGGGACACAGCGGGGACACAGCGGGGGCACAGAGAGGGACACAGCTGGGGACAAAGCGGGACACCACGGGAAAAAAGCGGGACACAGCGGCATACAGCGGGGAAACAGCGGGGACATAGCGGGGACACAGCGAGGGGCAGAGCGGGCTACAGCGGGGGACACATCAGGGACACAACGGGGGACAACTGCGGGACACACCGGGACACAGCGGAACACAGCGGGGAAACAGCGGGGAACACAGCGGGGGACAAAGCGGGACACCACGGGAAACAGCGGGACACAGCGGGACACAATGGGGAAACTGCGGGGACACAGCAGGGACACAGCGGGGGACACAGCGGGATACAGAGGGGGACACAGCGGGGACACAGCGGGGGACACAATGAGAAACAGCGGGGACACAGCAGGCATTCATCGGGGACACAGCAGGACACAGCGGGGACACAGCGGGGGAGAGCGGGGACAAAGCGGGGGACACAGCTGGACACAGGGGGGACACAGCAGGAACACAGCTGCACACAGAGGGATACACATCGGGACACAGCGGGGACAAGGCAGGGACACAGCGGGACACAGCGGGGGACACAGCAAGTACACAGCGGGACCCAGCGGGACACAGGGGGGACAAAGCGGGACACAGCGGGGACATAGCTGGGGACACAGCGGGGCACACAGCGGGGAAAACAGCGGAACACATCGGGGACACAGCAGGGACACAGCAGGGGACACAGCGGGACACAGGGGGGACACAGCGGGAACACAGCAGGGACACAACTGGACATAGTGCGATACACTGCGGGACACAACTGGACACAGTGCGATACACTGCGGGACACAGAGGGGACATAGCAGGGACACAGCGTTACACAGCATGGAACACAGCGGGACACAGCGAGGACACAGCGGGGACAGACTAGGGGCAAAGTGAGGACACAGCGGGACACAGCGGGACAGAGCGGGACACAGAAGGACAGACCGTGGGACACAGCAGGACACAGCGGGGGACACAGCGGGACACAGTGGGGTTCACAGCGAGTACACAGCGGGACACAGCGGGACACATCGGGGACACAGCGGGACACAGCGGGGACAGAGCGGGGGACAGCGGAGGCACAATGGGACACAGCGGGACACATCGGTGACACAGTGGGGACCCAGCTTGGGACACAGCGGGACACAGGGGGACACAGCGGCGACACAACAGGGACACAGCTGGACACATCGCGATACATAGCGGGATACAGCGGGGACACAGCAGGTACACAGCCGGACAAAGCGGGGGACACAGCGAGTATACAGCGGGACACAGCGGGACACAGCGGGACACATCGGGGACACAGCGGGACACAGCGGGGACACAGCGTTGGACACAGTGGGGGACAATGCGGAACACATCGGGGACACAGCGGGGAAACAGCGGGGCACACACCTGGACACTGGGGTGACCCAGCGGGGACACAGCAGGGCACAGCTGTACACAGTGGGATACACAGCGAGACACATCGGGGACACAGCAGGGACACAGCGGGACACAGCGCGGAACACAGCGGGACACAGCGGGGACATAGCGGGGACAGAGCGGGGACACAGTGGTGACACAGCGGGACACAGCGGGACAGACCAGGGGACAATGCCGGACACAGCGGGGGACACAGCGGGACACAGCGGGGTCGCAGCGAGTACCCAGCGGGACACAGCGGGGACACAGTGGGACAAGCATGAATAGAGAAGGGACACAGCGGGACACAACGGGGGAAACAGAGCGTGCACAGCGGGACACAGCGGGACATATCGGGGACACAGCGGGACACAGCAGGGACACAGCGGGGGCACTGCGGGGGACAAAGCGGGACACAGGGGTGACACAGCGGGGACACAGCAGGGACACAGCTGGACACAGTGGGATACACAGAGGGACACATTGGGGACACAGCAGGGACACAGCGGGGACACAGCTAGGACACAGCAGGACACAGCGGGACACAGCGGGGACACAGCGGGGACACAGCTAGGACAGAGCGGGGACACAGCAGGACACAGGGGGGACAGAGCCGGGGACACAAAGGGACACAATAGGGACACAGCTGGACACAGTGGGATACACATCGGGACACAGCAGGGACACAGCGAGGACACAGCAGGACACAGCGGGACACAGCGTGAAACAGCGGGGACACAGTGGGGACACAGTAGCGGACACAGCGCGACACAGAGGGGGACATAGCGGGGGCACAGCGGGACACAGCGGGGACACAGCGGGATACAAAGCGGGACACAGCGGGATACAGTGGGACACATTGGGGACACAGGGGGGGACACAGCGGGGGACACAGAAGGGAACACAGCAGAACACATCGGGGAAACAGCGGGAACACAGCGGGACACAGAGTGGACAGAGTGGTGACACAGCGGAGACACAGCAGGGACACAGCTGAGACACAGCAGGATACAGCATGGACAATGCGGGGACAGAGCGAGGACACAGCCGGACACATCGGGACACAGCAGGACACAGCGGAACACAGCGGGGACACAGCATGACACAGCAGGGGACACAGCGGGATAAAGCGGGGGACAGAGCCGGACAAAGAGGGACAGAGCAGGGGTAAAGCGGGACAGAGCGGGGAACATAGCGGGACACACCGAGACACAGCGGGACACAGCAGGGAAACACCAGGACACAGCGGGACACAGCGGGGACACAGCGGGGGACACAGCGAGGACACAGCGGGACACAGCGAGACACAGCGGGGAAAAAGCGGGGACACTCCAGGGGACAGCGGGGACACAGTGGGGGACAGCAGGGACACAGCGGATCACAGCGGGACACAGCGGGACACAGCGTGGGACAGCGTGGACACAACGGGACACAGCGGGACACATTGGGGACACAGCGGGGTCACAGCAGGGGACACAGTGGGACACAGTGGGGACACAGCGGGGACACAGCTGGTCAAAGCGGGGACACAGCGTGGGACACAGCTGGGGAAACAGTGGGGAACACAGCTGGACACTGTGGGGACACAGTTGGACACAGCGGGGTACAGAGCGGGACACATCGGGGACACAGCGAGGACACAGCGGGACACAGTGGGACACAACGGGACACAGCGGGACACAGCGGGACACAGCGGGGACACAGCAGCGGACACAGCGGGACACACCGGGACACAGCGGGGGATACAGCGGGACACAGTGGAGAACAAAGCGGGACACAGCAGGGACAAATCAGGACACAGTGGGGACACAGCTTGGACACAGCGGGATACAGCAGGGACAAAGCGGGACACAGCGGGACACATTGGAGGACACAGCAGGGGACACAGAGAGACACAATGTGGGAAACTTCGGGACACAGCGGGACACAGGGGGGGACACAGCTAAACACAGCTGGGACACACAGGGACACAGTGGGGGACACAGCAGGGACACAGCGGGACACAGCGGGACACAGCAAGGGACACAGCTGGACACAGCGGGGGACAGAGCGGGGGACACAGTGGGACACAGTGTGGGACACAGGGAGGACACAGCGGAACACAGCGGGGACACAGTGGGGATTCAGCGGGGGACACAGAAAGGGACAAAGTGGGACACCACGGAACACAGCGGAACACAGCGGGACTCACCGGGGACACTGCAGGGATACAGCGGGACACAGCGGGGGACGCAGAGGTACACAGCCGGACACAGAGGGGGACACAGCGGGTACACAGCGGAACACAGCGGGGGACACAGCGAGGACACAGCAGGACACAGTGGGACACAGCGGGGGACAAAGCGGGAGAAAACGAGGGACACAGTAGGGGACACAGGGGGGACACAGCGGGGACACAGTGGGACACAGCTGGGACACAGCGGGACGCAGCGTGGACACAGCCGGACACAGCGGGGCACAGCGGAGACAAAGCGGGACACAGCGGGACACAGTGGGGGAAAAAGTGGGACACAGCGGGGACATAGTGGGGGACACAGTGGGGACACAGCGGGACACAGCGAGGGACACAGCGAGGACACAGCGGGATACAGCGGGGGACACAGCACTACACAGCGGGGAAGACAACGGGACACAGCGGTGGAAACAGCGAGGAAACAGCGGGACACAGGGGGACACAGCGAGGGACACAGAGGGACACAGCGGGGACACAGCGGAACACAGCGTGGAAACAGCGGGACACAGCGGGGACACAGCGGGACACAGTGGGGACACAGCGGGACACAGAGGGACACAGAGGGGACACAGCAGGACACAACGAGGGACACAGCTAGGACACAGCGGGATACAGCGGGACACAGCGGGGATCACAGTTGGGGACACAGCGGGGACACAGCGGGTACACAGCGGGACACAGCGGGGTCACAGCGGGGACACAGCAGGACACACCGCTGACACAGCGGGACACAGTGGGGGACACAGCGGGACACTGCGGGACACAGCGCGGACACAGCAGGGACATAGCGGGGGACAAAGCGGGTGACACAGCGGGACACAGTGGGACACAGGGGGAACACAGCAGGGACACAGCGGGGGACACAGCCGGACACAGCTGGGACACACAGGGACACAGTGGGGGACACAGCGGGGACACAGCGGGAAACAGCAGGACACAGCGAGGGACACAGCTGGACACAGCGGGGGACAGAGCGGGGGACACAGCGGGACACAGCGTGGGACACAGTGAGGATACAGCGGAACACAGCGGGGACACAGCGGGGACTCAGCGGGGGACACAGCAAGGGACAAAGTGGGACACCACGGAACACAGCGAAACACAGCAGACACACCGGGGACACTGCGGGGACACAGCGGGACACAGCAGGGGACGCAGAGGTACACAGCCGGACACAGAGGGAGACACAGCGGGTACACAGCGGAACACAGCGGGGGACAGAGCGAGGACACAGCAGGACACAGCGGGACACAGCGGGGTACACAGCTGGGGACACAATGGGACACAGAGGGGGACACAGAGGGACACAGCGGGACACAGCAGGAAACAGCAGGGACAAAGTGGGAAACACAGAAGGGGATAGAGCGGGACACAGCGGGGGACACGGGGAGGACACAGAGGGACAGAGCGGGGACACAGCGGGGACTCAGCGGGGGACAAAGCGGGGACAGAACGGGGACACAGGGGGACACAGTGGGGACACAGAGGGACAAATCGGTGACACAGCGGGACACAACAGGACAGAGCGGGGACACAGTGGGACACAGCGGGAACACAGCACGACAGCGGGGACACAGCGGGACACAGTGTGGGACACAGCGGGACACAGCGGAGGACACAGCGGAACACAACGGGGGACAGAGCGGGGGACAGAGCGGGACACTACCGGGACTCAGCTGTACACAGCGGGGGACACAGCGTGACACAGCGGGGTCACAGGTGGGACACAGCGGGACACTGCGTGACATATCGGGGACACAGCGGGACACAGTGGGGAACACAGCGAGGACACAGCGGGACACAGCGTGGGACACAGCAAGAACACAGAGCGACACAGCGGGACACAGCGAGGACACAGCGGGACACATCAGGAACACAGCTGGACACAGTGGGATACACAGAGGGACACATTGGGGACACAGCAGGGACACAGCGGGGAACACAGCGAGTACACAGTGGGACACAGAGGGACACATCGGGGACACAGCGGGACACAGCTGGGACACAGCAGGGGAGAGCGGGGACAGAACGGGGCACAGCGGGACACATCGGGGACACAGCAGGGACACAGCAGGGGACACAGCGGGACATAGGGGGGACACAGCGGGGACACAGCAGGGACACAGCTGGACACAGCGGGATACACAGAAGGAAACAACGGGGACACAGCAGGGACACAGTCGGACACAGCGTGGAACACAGCGGGACACAGTGGGGACTCAGCGGGGACAGAGCGGGGACACAGCGGGAGACAGCGGGGACAGAGCGGGGGACACAGCAGGACACAGCGGGACATAGTGGGGACACAGCTGGGACACAGCGGGACACATCGGGGGACACAGCAGGGGACACAGAGAGACACAACTTGGGTCACAGCGAGACAAAGTGGGACACAGCGGTACACAGCGGGGACACAGCGGGGGACACAGCGGTGGACACAGTGGGTACAGAGTGGGGGACACAGCGGGACACAGCGGTACACAGCGGGGACAGAGCGGGGGAAACAAGGGGACACAGCGGGAAACAGCGTGGACACAGCGAGGACACAGCGGGGACACAATTGGATACAGCGGGTCACGCAGCGGGACATAGACTGGACACAGCGAGGACACAGCGGGACACAGCGGGACACAGCAGGACACAGAGGGGGACACAACGGGACACCACGGGACACAGCGGGAGACACAGCAGAACACAGCGGGGGACACAGAGGGACACAGATGGCACAGCGACGACACAGCGGGACACAGCTGGACACAGCGGAATACACAGCGGGAAACAGCGGAGACACAGCGAGGACACAGCAGGACACAGAGGGACACAGCGGGACAGAGCGGGGGACACAGGGGGACACAGCAGGACACAGCGGGACACAGCTGGGGACACAGTGAGGACACAGCAGGAAACATCGGGGACACAGCGGGGACACAGCGGGGGACACAGCGGATCAAAGCGGGGACACAGCGGGGACACAGTGGGGACACAGCAGGACACAGCGTGATACTGCGGAACACAGCGGGGACACAGCGGGGGACACAGCGAGGACACAGCGGGACACAGCAGTCACAGCGAGACACAGCGGGAACACAGCGGGGACACTCCATGGGACAGCGGGGACACAGTGGGACACAGCGGGGGACAGCAGGGACACAGCAGGTCACAGCGGGACACAGCGGGACACAGCGGGGAACAGGGGGGAAACAGCGGGGGACACAGCGGGACACAGCGGGCACACAGCGGGGACTCAGCGGGACTCAGCTGGGACAAAGCGGGTGACACAGAGGGGGATTCAGTGGGGAACACAGCGGGACACAGCAGGGACACAGTTGGACACAGCGGGATACACAGCGGAAAACAGCGGGGAAACAGCGTGGACAATCCACGGGATAGCGGGAACACAGCAGGACACAGTGGGAGACAGCAAGGACACAGCGGGTCACAGCAATACACAGCGGGACACAGCAGGGGACACAGCAGGACACAGCGGAGTACACAGCAGGACACAGCAGGGACACAGAAGAGCACAGTGGGGACACAGGGGGCCACAGCAGGATACAGTGGGGCCACAGCGGGACACAGCGGGGACACATCGTGGCACAAAACGGGGGACACAGCGGGGGACACAGCGGGACACAGCGGTACACAGCGGGGACAGAGCGGGAAAACAGCGGGACACAACGGGGACACTCCAGGGCACAGCGGGGACACAGCAGGACACATCGGGGGACAGCAGGGACACAGCGGGTCACAGCGGGACACAGCGGGGGGACAGCAGGGACACAGCGGGACACAGCGGGATACAGCGGGACACAGCAGGACACAGCGGGGGACAGAGCCGGGGACACAGTGGGACGCAGCACGGATACAGCGGGGGACACAGCGGGGGACACAGCGGGACACAACGGGGGACACAGCGAGGACACAGTGGGACACAGCGGGGATACAGCGGGGACTCAGCGGGGGACACAGCGGGGGACAAACCGGGACACCACGGGAAACAGCAGGACACAGCGGGACACAGTGGGGACACAGTGGGGACAATGTGGGGGACACATTGGGGACACAGTGGGGACACAGCCCGGGACACAGAGGGACACAGGGGGGGACACAGAGGGACACAGCGGGGGAAATAGTGAGGACACAGCGGGACACATCGGGGAAAGAGCTGGGACACAGCAGGGGACACAGCGGGAAACAGCGGGGACACAGCAGGGACACAGCAGGGACACAGCTGGACACAGAGGGATACACAGCGAGACACATAGGGGACACAGCGAGGATACAGCGAGGACACAGCGGGACAAAGCGGGACACAACGGGACACAGCTGGACACAGCGGGGACACTGTGGGGACACAGCGGGACAAGCGGGACACAGCAGAGACACAGAGGGGGAAACAGCGGGGATACAGCGGGGACAAAGCAGGACACAGCGGGACACAGCGGGGACACAGCGGGATACAGAGGGGGACACAACGGGGGACACATTGGGGGACACAGCGGGGGCACAGTGGGGGATACAGCGGGGAACACAGCAGGGAATACAGCGGGGACACAGCGGGATTCAGTGGGGACACAGCGGGACACAGCGGGGGAAACAAGGGGACACAGCGGGTACACAGCGGGGACACAGCTGGACACAGGTGGATACACAAGGGGCCACAGCGGGGACACAGCGAGGAAACAGCGGGACACAGCTGGACAGAGCGGGGGACAGCGGGGGGCACAGCGGGGGACACAGCAGAGAACACAGCGGGACACAGCGGGGACACAGCTGGACACAGCGGGGTACACAGCAGCACACATTGGGGACACAGCGGGACACAGCGGGACACATCGGGACATAGCGGGACACAGCAGTGACACAGCAGGGACACAGCAGGGGACACATCGGGACTGAGCGGGGCACAGCGGGACATAGTGGAGGTCACAGCAGGGGAGACAGTGGGACACAGCGGAGTACACAGCTTGACACAGCAGGACACAGCGGGACACAGCGGGAACACAGTGTGGACACTCCGGTAAACAGCGCGGACACAGCGGGACACAGCGGGGGACAACAGGTACACAGAAGGACACATCGGGACATAGCGGAACACAGAGGGGACACAGCGGGGACACAGCAGGGGACACAGCGGGACACAGTGGGACACAGCGTGACACAGCAGGGACACAGTGGAGACACTCCGGGGGACAGCAGGGACACAGCGGGACACAGCGGGTGACAGCGGGTACACAGCAGGACACATCAGGACACAGCGGGAAAGAGTGGGGACACAGCGGGGACACAGCAGGGGACACAGCGGGACCCAGCGGGACCCAGGGGGACACAGCGGGGGACACAGCAGGGAAGACAGTGGGATACAGCATGGGACACAGTGGGACACAGCAGGACACAGCGGGGACACAGTGGGGTCACTCCGGGGGACAGCGGGGACACAGCAGGACACAGCTTGACACAGCGGGATACAGCAGGGATACAGCAGGGGAGAGCGGGGACACAGCGGGACACAGCAAAGACACAAAGGGGGAAAGAGGGGACACAGCGGGACAAAACGGGACACAGCAGGGACACAGCGGGGACACAGCGGGGGACACAGCGGGGGACATAGGGAGAGACACAGCGGGACCCAACGGGGGACACAGCGGGGACACAGCGGGACACAGCGGGGACACAGCGGGACACAGCGGGGACACAGCGGGGGACACACCAGGGACACAGCGGGACACAGCAGGGACACAGCGGGATACAACGGGACACAGCGGGGACACTCCAGTGGACAGCCAGGACACAGCGGGACACAGCGGGGGACAGCAGGGACACAGCGGGTCACAGCGGGACACAGCGGGGACACAGCGGGGGACAGTGGGGAAACAGCGGGACACAGAGGGGACACAGCGGGGACACAGCGGGACACAGCAGGGACACAGCAGGGGACACTTCGGGACACAGCGGGACACCGCGGTACACAGCAGGGGACACAGCGAGGGAAACAGTTGGATACATTGGGGAAAACAGTGGGACACAGCAGGACACAGCGGGACACATCAGTGACACAGTGGGGACAAAAATGGGGAAAGCGGGTACACAGCGAGACACAACAGGACACAGCGGGGACACAACAGGGACACAGAGGGGTACACAGCGGGTGACACAGCGGGGGACACAGCGGGACGAAGCCAGAGACACAGCGGGACACAACGGGGGACACATCGGGACACAGCAGGACACAGCGGGACACAGTGGTGCCACAGCGGGGGACACAGCGGGGACAGAGCGGGACACAGAGGGGGACACAGAGGGAACACAGCGGGACACAGGCACACACCGTGGGACACAGCAGGACACAGCGGGGGACCCAGCGGGACACAGCCGAACACAGCGGGGGAGAGAAGGGACACACTGTGGGAAAGCGGGGACACAGCGGAACACATCGGGGGACAGCGGGTACACAGCAGGACACAGCAGGAACACAGTGGGACAGAGCAGGGGACACAGCGTGGTATACAGCGGGACACAATGGGGGACAAAGCGGGACACAGCGAGACACAGCGGGGACAGAGCGGGATTCAGCGGGGACACAGCGCGACACAGCGTGGACACTCTGGGGGACAGCGGGGACACACCGGGACACAGCGGGGGACAGCGGGTACAGAGCAGGACACACCTTGACACATCGGGATACAGCAGGGATACAGCGAGGGACAGTGGGGACACCGCGGGACACAGCGGAGAAACAAAGGGGAACAGAGGGGACACAGCGGGACACAATGGGACACAGCTGTGACACAGCGGGGACACACCGGGGGACACAGCGGGTGACAGAGCGGGTCACAACAGGGGACACAACGGGGGACACAGCGGGGAAAGAGCGGGACACAGCCAGGACACAGCGAGGACACAGCGGGACAGAGCAGGACACAGCGGGGACACAGCATGGACACAGCAGGTGACATAGCGGGACACAGCGGGACACAGCGGGACACAGCAAGGACACAATGGGACATAGCAGGTTACTCAGCGGGACACAGCGGGGACAGAGCGAGGACAGAGCGGGACAGAGTGGAACACAGCGGGACACAGCGGGGGACACAGCGGGACACAGCGGGGGAAACAGCGTGACACAGCCGGGGACACAGCGGGACACAGCGGGGGTCATAGCGAGGACACAGCGGGACACATCGGCAGCACAGCGGGGACACAGCCGGGGACAGAGCTGGACAGCACTGGGACACAGCCGGGACAAAGCGGGGACGCAGCAGGACACAGGGTTACACAGAGGGACTCAGTAGTGACACAGCGGGGGACACAGCGAGGACACAGCGGGACACAGCAGGACACAGCGAGACACAGCGGGGACACTGCGGGGACACTCCAGGGGACAGCGGGGACACAGAGGGACACAGTGGGGTACAGCAGGCACACAGCGGGTCACAGCGGGACACAGGGGAACACAGCAGGGGACAGCGGGGACACAGCGGGGACACAGTGGAGGACAGCGGGGACACAACGGGACACAGCGGGACACATCAGGGACACAGCAAGTTCACAGAGGGGGACACAGCGGGACACAGCGGGGACACAGCGGGGACTCAGCGGGACACAGCTGGGACAAAGCGGGTGACACAGTGGGGGAATCAGTGGGAAACACAGCGGGACACAGCAGGGACACAGTTGGACACAGGGGGATACACAGCGGAAAACAGCGGGGAAACAGCGTGGACAATCCACGGGACAGCGGGAACACAGCAGGACACAGCGGGAGACAGCAGGCACACAGCGGGTCCCAGCAGTACACAGCGGGACACAGCAGGGGACACAGCATGACACAGCAGAGGACACAGCGGGACACAGCGGGGACACAGAAGGACTCAGTTGGGACACAGCAGGGACACAGGGGTACACAGAGGGAGAAACAGGCAGGGTCACAGCGGGACACACCGGGACACAGCGGGACACAGCTGGGACACAGCGGGGGACACAGCGGGGGACACAGCGGGACACAACGGGGGACACAGCGAGGACACAGCGTGACACAGCGGGGACACAGTGGCTACTCAGCGGGGGACACAGCGGGGGACAAAACGGGACACCACGGGAAACAACGGGACACAGCGGGACACAGCAGGGACACAGCGGAGACACAGCGGGGAACACAGTGGGACACATTGGGGGACACAGCGAGGACACAGCGGGGACACAGCCTGGAACACAGCAGGACACAGCGGGGGACACAGCGGGACACAGTGCGGACTCAGCGGAGGACACAGCGGGGGACAAAACGGGACACCACGGGAAATAGCGGGGCACACCGGGGCACAGCGGGGAAACAGCGGGTACAAAGCTGGGTACACAGCGGTACACAGCGGGGGACACAGCTGGACACAGCGGGACACAGCGGGACACATCGGGGACACAGCGGGGAGACAGCGCGGGACACAGAGGGACACAGCAGGGGACACAGCGAGGACACAGAGGGACACATTGGGGACACAGCGGGGACACAGCCCGGGACAGAGCGAGACACAGCGGGGACACAGCGGGGACACAATGGGGGACACAGCGAGGACACAGCGGGACACAGCGGGGACACAGTGGGGACAAAGCGGGGGACACAGCGGGGGACAAACCGGGACACCACGGGAAACAGCGGGACACAGGGGGACACAGCAGTGACACAGCGGGGACACAGTGGGTGACACAGCGGTACACAGCGGGGTACACAGCGAGGACACAGCGGGACACAGCCGGACACTTTGGGGACACAGCCCGGGACACAGCGGGACACAGCGGAGGACACAGCAGGACCCGGCGTGGACCCAGCGGGGACTCAGCGGGGGACACAGCGGGGGACAAACCGGGACACCACGGGAAACAGCGGGACACACCGGGACACAGCGGGGACACAGCGAGGACAAAGCGGGACACCGCGGGACACATCGGGGACACAGCGGGGACACAGCCCGGGACACAGAGGGACACAGCGGGGGACACAGCCAGGACACAGCGGGACACATCGGGGACACAGCGGGGACAGAGCAGGGATACAGCAGGACACAGCGGGGAGAGAGCAGGGGACACAGCGGAACACAGCGGGACACAGCGGGGACACAGCGGGGACACAGTGGGTCCACAGCGGGGACATAGCAGGACACAGCGGGTACAGAGTGGGGGATACAACGGGACACAGGGGGATTCAGTAGGGACATAGCGGGACAGAGCAGGGAACACAGCAGGGGACACAGCGGGACACAACGGGGGACACAGCGGGACATAGCGGTACACAGCCGGGACACAGCAGGGGACACAGCAGGGGACACAGCGAGACACAGCCGGGGACACAGCGAGGACAAAGCGGGACACAGCGCGACACAGTGGGGACTCAGAGGGGAACACAGCGGGGGACAAAGCGAGACACCACGGGAAACAGCGGGACAAAGCGGGACACAGCGGGTCACAGCGGGGGACACATCGGGACACAGCGGAGAACACAGTGGGACAGAGCGGGGACACAGCGGAGACACAGCGCGGAACACAGCCTTACACAGAGGGGACACAGCGGGGACACAGCTGGACACACCGGTATACAGAGCGGGACACAGCGGGGGACACGCGAGAATACAGTGGGACACAGCGGGACACAGCGGGACAAAGGGGGGACACAGCCGGACACAGCAGTGGACACAGCGGGACACAGCAGGGGACACAGCGGGACAAAGAGGGACACAGCGGGGACACAGAGGGGACACAGCTGGACACAGCGGGACACACAGCGGGACACAGCGGGGACACAGCGAGGACACAGCGAGACACAGCGGGGACACAGCGGGAGACACAGCGAGGACACAGCGGGACACATCGGGACAAAGTGAGACACAGCGGGGACACAGCGGGACTCAGCGCGGAACACAGCGGAACAGAGCAGGGGACAGAGCGGGGGACAGAGCGGGACAAAACGGGGACTCAGCTGGACACATCGGGGACACAGTCTGACACAACGGGGTCACAGCGGGGACACAGCGGCACACTGCGTGACACATCGGGGACACAGCGGAACACAGCGGGACACAGCGGGGGACACAGCGGGACACAGTGGGGGATACAGCGAGGACACAGAGGGACACAACGGGACACCGAGGGGGACACAGCGGGACACAGCAGGGACAAAGCGGGAATCACAGCGGGGGATAGAGCGGGACACAGCAGGGGACACAGGGATGACACAGCGGGACAGAGCAGGGACACATCGAAGACTCAGCGGGGGACAAAGCGGGGACAGAACGGGGACACAGGGGGACACAGTGGGGACACAGCGGGACAAATCGGGACACAGCGGGACGCAACAGGACAGAGCGGGGACACAGTGGGACACAGCGGGGACACAGCACGACAGCGGGGACACAGCGGGACACAGTGTGGGACACAGCGGGACACAGTGGGGACAAAGCGAGAATCACAGGGGGGGATGGAGCGGGACACAGCGGGGGACACAGGGAGGACACAGCGGGGGACACAGCGGGGGACACAGCGAGGACACAGCGGGACACAGTGGGACACAGCAGGGGACAAAGCGGGAGATACCGGGGGACACAGGAGGGGACACAGGGGGGACACAGCAAGGACACAGCGGGACACAGCTGGGACACAGCGGGACACAGCGTGGACACAGAGGGACACAGCGGGACACAGCAGGGCACAGCTGAGAAACAGCGGAACACAGCGGGACACAGCTGGGGAAACAGTGGGACACAGCGGGGACATAGCGGGGGACACAGTGGGGACACAGCGGGACACAGTGTGGGACACAGCGAGGAGACAGCGGGACACAGCGGGTTACACAGCTGGGGACACAACAGGACACAGCAGGGGACACAGCGGGACACAGCGGGAACACTCTGGGGAACAGCGGGGACACAGCAGGACACAGCGGGGGACAGCGGGTACACAGCAGGACACAGCTTGACACAGCGGGATACAGCACGGATACAGCAAGGGACAGCGGGGACACCGCGGGACACAGTGGAGACTCAAATGGGGACAGAGGGGACACAGCGGGACACAACGGGACACAGCGGCGACACAGCGGGGACACAGCAGGGGACACAGCGGGTGACACAGCGGGGACACAGCGGGAGACACAGCGGGACACAACGTGGGACACAGCAGGGACACAGCGGGACACAGCCGGGACACAGCGAGGACACAGCGGGACAGAGCAGTACACAGCGGGGACACAGCGTGGACACAGCAGGTGACACAGCGGGACACAGAGTGGCACAGCGTGGGACACAGCGGGACACAGCAGGGACACAGCTGGACATAGTTTGATACACAACGGGCCACAGCGGGGGACACAGCAGGGGTCTCAGCGGGAAACAACGGGGGACACAGCGGGACACAGCGGGGACACAGTGGGGATACAGCTGGACACAGCGGGGACACAACAGGACACAGCGGGGATACAGCGGGGACAGAGCGGGACACAGCGGGGACAGAGCGGGGGACACAGCGGGGAACACAGCAGGGGACACAGCGGGTGTCACATTGGGACACAACGGGGGACACAGCGGGACACAGCGGGGACACAGCGGGACACGGCGGGACACAGCGGTGGACACAGCTGGGGACAGCGGGGACACACGGGGGGACAGCAGGGACACAGCTGGACACAGCGGAGGACACAGCGGGACACAGCGGGTGCACAGCGGGGACAAAGATGGACACAGGCGGATACACAGAGGGCCACAGCGGGGACAAAGTGAGGACACAGCGGGATACACCGGGACACAGCGGTACACAGCGGGGGACACAGAGAGACACAGCGGGGGACACAGTGGGGCACAGCGTGGGACACAGCGGGACACAGCGGGGACACAGCTGGACACAACTTGATACACAGCGGGACACAGCGGGGGACACAGCGGGACACAGCGGGGACACAGCGGGGACACAACGGGACACAGCGGGACACAGTGGGGACACAGTGGGCCACAGCGGGACACAGCGGGGATACAGCGGGGACAAAGCGGGACACAGCGGGGACAGAGCGGGGGAAACAGCGGTGAACACAGTGGGGGACACACCGGGATACAGCGTGGGACACAGAGGGTGTCACTTTGGGACACAACGGGGGACACAGCGGGACACAGAGGGGACACAGCGGGGACACAGCGGGACACAGCGGGGGACACAGCTGGGGACAGCGGGGACACACGGGATGACAGCAGGGACACACCTGGACACAGCGGGGGACACAGCGGGACACGGAGGGGACACAGCAAGACACAGTGGGGACACAATGGGGACATAGCAGGACACAGCGGGGGACACATCCGGACACAGCGGGGGACATAGCGTGGGACACAGGGGGACATAATGGTACACGGTGGGACACAGCGGGACAAAGCGGGGACACAGTGGGGGACACAGCAGGACACAGCGGGGACAGAGCGGGAGACAGTGGGACACAGCGGGACACACCGGGTCAAAGCAGGGGAAACAGCGAGGGCAAAGCGGGACACAGCGGGACAGAACAGGGGACACTTTGGGACACAGCAGGACACAGCGGGACACAGCGGGGGATACACAGCGGGGGACACAGCGGGACACAGCGGGGGACACAGTGGTGGACACAGCGGGGGATAAAGCGAGGACACAGCAGGACACAGCGGGACATAGCGGGGACACAGAGGGACACAGCGGGGACACAGCTGTGGACACAGCGGGACACAGCGGGGGACACAGCGGGGGACACAGCGTGGGACACAGTGGGACATAGTGGTACACAGCGGGACACAGCGGGACAAAGCGGGGACACAGCGGGGGACACAGCAGGACACAGCGGGGACAGAGCGGGACACAGCGGGACACAGCGGGACACAGCGGGACACAGTGGGACACGCCGGGTCACAGCGGGGGACACAGTGGGACACATCGGGGACAGAGCAGGACACAGCGGGACACAGTGGGACACACCGGGTCACAGCAGGGGAAACAGCGAGGACACAGCGGGACACAGCATGACACAGCGGGACAGAGCGGGGGACAGAGTGGAACAGAGCGGGACACAGCGGGACACAGCGGGAGACACAGCAGGACACAGCGGGGGATACACAGCGTGGGACACAGCGGGACACATCGGGGGACACAGCGGGGACACAGCGGGGACTCAGCGGGCGACACAGTGGGGGACAAATCGGGACACCACGGGAAACAGCGGGACACAACTGTACACAGCGGGGACACAGCGGGGACAAAGTGGGGGACACAGCGGGACACAGCAGGGGACACATCGAGGACACAGCGGGACACAGCGGGGACACAGCGGGGACACAGCGGGGACTCAGCGGGGGACACAAAGTGGGACAAACCAGAACACCACGGGAAACAGCGGGACACACCGGGACACAGCGGGGACACAGCGGGGACACAGCGGGGACACAGCGAGACACATCGGGGACACAGCAGGGGACACAGCGGGGCAATGAGTGGGGAACACAGCGGGACACAGCGGGGACACAGTTGGACACAGCGAGATACACAGCGGGACAGATCGGGGACACAGCGGGACAAAGCGGGACACATGGGACACAGCGGGGACCCAGCGGGGCCACAGCAGTGGACACATCGGGACACAGCGGAGTACACAGCGGGACACAGCGGGGACACAGAAGGACACAGTGGGGACACAGCGGGGACAGAGCAGGATACAGGGCGGACACAGCGGGACACAGCGGGGAAACAGCGGGGCACAAAGCGGGGGACACAGCGGGGGACAGCGGGGACACAGCGGGGCACAGCGGGAGACAGCAGGGACAGGGCGAATCATAGAGGGACACAGCGGGACACAGCGGGGGGACAGCGGGGACACAGCGGGACACAGCAGGGAAACAGTGGGTGACAGCGGGGACACAACGGGACACAGCGGGGACACAGTGTGGGACAGCGGGGACAAAACGGGACACAGAGGGACACATCGGGGACACAGCAGTGTCTCAGCGGGGGACACAGCGGGACACAGCGGGGACACAGTGGGGACTCAGGGGCACACAGCAGGACACAGGGGGGACACAGCGGGACACAGCGGGGACACAGCGGGGACACTGCGGGGCACACAGCGTGTGACACAGCGGGGGACACAGCGAGAGACACAGCGGGACACAACGGGGGACACAGCGGGACACAGCGGAACACAGCGGGACACAGCGGGGACACAGCCGCGGACACAGCGGGGACACAGCCGGACACAGCCGGGACACAGCCGGGACACAGCGGTGACACAGCGAGACACAGCGGGACACAGCGGGGACACAGCGGGACACAGCGGGACACAGCGGGGATACAGCGGGGACAGAGCGGGACACAGCGGGGACCGAGCGGGGGACACAGCGGGTAACAGCGGGGGACACAGCGGGACACAGCGCGGGACAGAGAGGGTGTCACATTGGGACTCAACGGGGGACACAACGGGACACAGGGGGACACAGCGGGGACACAGCGGGACACAGCGGGGGACAGAGCTGGGGACAGCGGGGACCTTCGGGTGACAGCAGGGACACAGCTGGACACAGCGGGGGACACCACAGGACACAGAGGGGACACAGCAGGACACTGTTGGGACACAACGGGGACACAGCGGGACACAGAGAGGACAGAGCGGGACACAACGGGAACACAGCGAGGACACAGCTAGACACAGCGGGACACAGCGGGGGACAAAGCGGGACACAGCAGGGGACACAACGGGACAGAGCAGGACACAGCAGGGACACAGAGGGGACACAGCGGGACACAGCGGGACACAGGGGGGACACAGCACAGACACAGCGGGACACAGCGAGGACACATCGGGACACAGCAGGGGACAAAGCGGGGACACAGCGGGACACAGAGGGACACAGCGGGGGACACAGCGGGGGACAGAGCGGGGGACACAGTGGGACCCAGTGGGGGACACAGCCAGGAAAAAGCGGAACCCAGCGGGACACAGCGGGGTACACAGCTGGGGACAAAATGGGACACAGAGGGGGACACAGCGGGACAAAGCGGGAAACAGCAGGGTCAAAGCGGGAATCACAGCGGGGGATAGAGCGGGACACAGCAGGGGACACAGGGAGGATACAGCGGGACAGAGCGGGGACACAGCGGGGACTCAGCGGGGGACAAAGCGGAGATAGAACGGGGACACAGGGGGACACAGTGGGGCCACAGCGGGACACAACAGGACAGAGCGGGGACACAGTGGGACACAGAGGGGACACAGCACGACACAGCGGGAACACAGCAGGACACAGTGGGGGACACAGCGGGACACAGCGGGACACAGCAGGGACAAAGCGGGAATCACAGCGGGGGATAGAGCGGGACACAGCCGGGGACACAGGGAGGACACAGCGGTGGACACATCGGGGGACAAAGCAGGACACCACGGGACATAGCGGAACACAGCGGGACACAGTGGGGAAACTGCGGCGTCACAGCGGGACACAGCGGCGGACACAGCGGGACACAGCGGGACTCAGCGGGGAACACAGCGGAACAGAGCGGGGGACAGAGCGGGGGACAGAGCGGGACAAAACGGGGACTTAGCTGGACACATCGGGGGACACAGCCTGACACAACGGGGTCACAGCGGGGACACAGCGGGACACTGCGTGACACATCGGGGACACAGCGGAACACAGCGGGACACAGCGGGGGACACAGAGCTACACAGCGGGGACATAGAGGCGGACCCAGCGAGGACACAACGGGACACAGCGGGACACAGCGGGACACAGTGGGGTACATAGCGGGGAAGAGCAGGGACACACCGGGGGACAGCGCGGACACAGCAGGACACAGCGGGGACAGAGCAGGACACAGTGGGGGACACAGCGGATACACAGCGGGACACAGCGGTGACACAGCGGGACACAGCGAGAGACACAGTGGGTACACAGCGGGACACAGAGGGACAGAGCGGGGACACAGCAGGACACAGCGGGGCACACAGCGGGACATAGCGGGACACAGCGGGACACAGCAGGGGACACAGCTGGGGACACAGCGGGACACAGCGAGAGACACAGTGGGTACACAGCGGGACACAGCGGGGACACAGCAGGACACAGCGGGGCACACAGCGGGACATAGCGGGACACAGTGGGACACAGCAGGGGACACAGCTGGGGACACAGCGGGACACAGTGGGGGATACAGCGAGGACACAGAGGGACACAACGGGACACCGAGGGGGACACAGCGGGACACAGCGGGACACAGCAGGACACAGCAGGGACAAAGCGGGAATCACAGCGGGGGATAGAGCGGGACACAGCGGGGGACACAGGGATGACACAGCGGGACAGAGCAGGGACACAGCGAAGACTCAGCGGGCGACAAAGCGGGGACAGAACGGGGACACAGGGGGACACAGTGGGGACACAGCGGGACAAATCGGGACACAGCGTGACACAACAGGACAGAGCGGGGACAGAGTGGGACACAGCGGGGACACAGCACGACAGCGGGGAAACAGTGGGACACAGTGTGGGACACAGCGGGACACAGCGGGGACAAAGCGGGAATCACAGGGGGGATGGAGCGGGACACAGCGGGGGACACAGGGAGGACACAGCGGGGGACACAGCGGGGGACACAGCGAAGACACAGCGGGACACAGTGGGACACAGCAGGGGACAAAGCGGGAGATACCGGGGGACACAGTAGGGGACACAGGGGGGACACAGCAAGGACACAGCGGGACACAGCTGGGACACAGCGGGACACAGCGTGGACACAGAGGGACACAGCGGGACACAGCGGGGCACAGCGGAGAAACAGCGGAACACAGCGGGGACATAGCGGGGGACACAGTGGGGACACAGCGGGACACAGCGGGGGACACAGCGAGGACACAGCGTGATACAGCAGGACACAGCGGGGGACACAGATGGGGACACATCGGGGACACAGCGGGACAAAGAGGGGACACAGCGGGGCACAGCGGGGACACACCCGGTCACAGCGGGAAACAGCAGGACACAACGGGGTCACAGTGGGACACAGAGGGGGACACAGCGGGACACAGCAGGACACAGAGGGGCAAAGCGGGAGACACAGCGGGACACAGCGGGACACAGCGGGGACAGTACGCTACACAACGGTGTACACCGCTGGGGACACAACGGGACACAGAGTGGGACACAGCGGGACACAGTGGGACACAGCGGGGACAAAGCGGGGAACACAGCGGGGGACAGAGCGGGACAAAGCGGGGGACACAGGGAGGATACAGCGGGACACAGCGGGGACACAGCGGGGACACAGCGGGGACTCAGCGGGGGACATAGCGGGGGACAAAGCAGGACACCAATGGACACAGCGGAACACAGTGGAACACAGTGGGGACAATGCGGGGACACAGCGGGACACAGCGGGACTCATCGGTGAACACAACGGAACACAGCGGGGGACAGAGTGGGGGACACAGCGTGACACAGCGGGGACTCAGCTGGACACAGCTTGGTATACAGCGTGACACAGCGGGGACACAGCGGGGACACAGCGGGGGACACAGCGGGACACATCGGGGACACAGCGGGACACAGCGGGGGACAGAGCGCTACACAGCGGGAAACACAGCGAGGACACAGCAGGACACAGCGGGGTACACAGCTGGGGACACAAAGGGAAACAGCGGGGACACAGCAGGACACTGCGTGACACATCGTGGACACAGTGGGACACAGCGGGACACAGCGTAGACACAGCGGGGAGACAGCGGGGACACAGCAGGGGACACAGTGAGGACACATCGGGACAGAGCGGGACACAGGGAGGACACATCGGGTCACAGCGGGGGAGAAAGCGGGGACATAGAAGGAAACAGAGGGACACAGTGGGGGACACAGCGGGGGACACAGCAGGGGACACAGTGGGTCCCAGCGGGGGACACAGCGAGGACAAAGCGGTACCCAGCGGGACAAAGCGTCGATACAGCGGGGACACAACGGGACACAGCGGGGAACACAGCTGGGGACACAACGGGACACAGAGGGGTACACAGCGGGACACAGCGGGACACAGCGGGAAACAGCAGGGACAAAGCGGGAATCACAGCGGGGGTTTGAGTGGGGCACAGCGGGGGACTCAGGGAGGACACAGCGGGACAGAGCGGGGACACATCGGGGACTCAGCCGGGGACAAAGCGGGGACAGAACGGGGACACAGGGGGACACAGTGGGGAAAGAGACGGACAAATCGGGGACACAGCGGGACACAACAGGACAGAGCGGGGACACAGTGGGGGACACAGGGAGGACCCAGCAGAACACAGCGAGAACAGAGCAGGGACTCAGTGGGGGACATAGCGGGGGACAAATCAGGACACCACGGGACACAGCGGAACACAGCGGAACACAGTGGGGACACGGCGGGGACACAGCGGGACACAGCGGGACTCAGCTGGACACAGCAGGGTATACAGCCTGACACAGTGGGGACACAGCGGGGACACAGCGGGACACTGTGTGACACATTGGGGACACAGCCGAAAACAGCGCGACAAAGCGGGGGACACAGCGCTACACAGCGGGAAACACAGTGAACACACAGCGGGACACAGCGGGGGAAACAGCAGGGACAGAGCGGTGACACAGCGTGACACAGCGGGGACAGAGGGGGACAGAGCGAGGACACAGCGGGACACAGCGGGACACAGCGTGACACAGCGGGGACACAGCGGGTCACAGATGGACACAGCAGGGACACAGCATGGACACAGCGTGACACAGTGGGACACAGCAGGGACACAGCGGGACACAGCGGGGGACACAGAAGGGGACACAGGGGGGAAACACCAGGGCTACATCGGGACACAGCGGGGACACAGTGGGACACAGCGGGACACAGCGGGACACAGCGGGACACAGCTAGGACACAGCGGGACACAGCGGGACACAGCGGGGACACAGTGGGACACAGCGAGAGACACAGCGGGGACACAGCGGGGAGCACAGCGGGACGCAGCGGGGGACATAGCGGGGACACAGCTGGGACACAGAGGGACACAGCGGGGTCACAGCGGGACACAGCGGGGACACAGCGGGACACAGCGGTGTACAGAGCTGGGGACACAACGGGACACAGAGTGGGACAGAGCGGGACACAGCTGCACACAGCGGGACACAGTGGGGACAAAGCGGGAGTCACAATGGGGGACAGAGCGGGACACAGCGGGGGACAAAGCAAGACACCCCAGGACACAGCGAAACACAGCGGAACACAGTGGGGACACTGCGGGGACACAGCGGGACACAAGGGGATTCATCGGTGAACACAATGGAACACAGAGGGGGACACAGTGGGGGACACAGCGGGACACAGCGGGGACTCAGCTGGACACAGCGGGGTATACAGCGTGACAGAGCGGGGACACAGCGGAGACACAGCAGGGACACAGCGGGGGACACAGTGGGGGACACAGCAAGGACACACCTGGAAACAGCGGGACACAGCGGGACACAGCGGGGACACAGCGGGGACACAGCGGGGGACACAGCTTAGGACACAGCGAGGACACAGCAGGACACAGCGGGAAACAGCGGGGGACACAGCGCTACACAGCGGGGAACACAGCGAGGACACAGCGGGACACAGCGGGGGACACAGCTAGAACACAGCGGGACACAGTGGGACACCGAGGGGACACAGCGGGGGACACAGCGGGACACAGCGGGGGAAACAGCGAGGACACAGCGGGACACAGCGGGACACAGCGAGGGACACAGCGAGACACAGCCGGACACAGAGGGGACACAGCGGGACACAGCGGGGCACAGCGGGACACAGCGGGACACAGCAGGGACAGAGCGGGACACAGTGGGACACAGCGGGGACCCAGCAGGACACAGCGGGGACACAGCGGGACACAGTGTGCGTCACAGTGTGACACAGCGGGACACAGCGGGGGACACAGCAGGACACAACGCGACACAGCGGGGACACAGCTGGGACACAGCGGGGAGCACAGCAGGACACAGTGGGGGACATAGCGCGGACACAGCTGGGACACAGCGGGACACAGCGGAGTCACAGCGGGACACACGTGAGACACAACGGGGACACAGCGGGACACAGCGGGACACAGCGATGACACAGCGGACAGAGCAGGGACACAGCGGGACACAGCGGAGCACACAGTGGGACATAGCGGGACACAGCGGGACAAGCAGGGTACACCGCTGGGGACACAGTGGGACACAATGAGGGATACAGCGAGGACACAGAGGGACACAACGGGACACCGAGGGGGACACAGCGGGACACAGCAGGGACAAAGCGGGAATCACAGAAGGGGATAGAGCGGGACACAGCGGGGGACACAGGAAGGACACAGCGGGGATACAGTGGGACACAGAGAGAGACATAGCGGGGACACATTTGGGACACAGCGTGGGACACAGTGGGACACAGCGGGACACAGCTGGACAGAGCGGGGACACAGCGGGGGACACAGCACTACACAGGGGGAACACAGCGGGGGAAACAGCGGGACACAGTGGGACACAGCGGGGGACACTGAGGGACAGAGCGGGGGACACATCGGGGGACACAGGGAGGACACAGTGGGACACAGCAGGGACAAAGCGGAACACAGCAGCGACAAACGGCGGACACAGCGGGGGACAAAGCGGGGGACATCCGCGGACACAGCGTAGACACAGCGGGACACAGCGAGGACACAGAGGGGACTCAGCAGGGGACACAGCTGGGGACAAAGCTGGACACCACGGGACACAGCGGGAAACAGGGGGACACAGCAGTGACACTGCGGGGACACAGCGGGACAAATCAGGGGACACAGCGGGACGCAGCGGGACACAGCGGGGTCACAGCGGGTCACAGCGGGACACAGTGGGGGACACAGCGGGACATAGCAGGACACAGCCGGACAATGCATGGGACACAGCGGAACACAGCGGGACACAGCGGGACACAGCGGTGACACAGCAGGACTCAGCGGTTTACACAGCTGGGGACACAACAGGACACAGAGTGGGACACAGCGGGACACAGCGGGACACAGCGGGACACAGTGGGGACAAAGCGGGAGACACAGTGGGGGACAGAGCGGGACACAGCGAGGGACACAGGGAGGACCCAGCGGGACAGAGCGGGGACACAGCGGGGACTCAGCCGGGGACAGAGCAGAGGAAAAAGCAGGACACCACGGGACACAGCAGAACACAGCGGAACACAGTAGGGACACTGCGGGGACACAGCGGGGGACACAGCGGGACTCATCGGTGAACAAAACAGAACACAGAGGGGGGACACAGCGGGGACTCAGCTGGACACAGAAGGGTATACAGCGTGACAGAGCGGGGACACAGCGGGGACACACCGGGACACTGTGTGACACATCGGGGACACAGCGGGACACAGCGAGAGACACAGCGGGGACACAGCGGGGAACACAGCGGGACACAGCGGGACACAGCGGGACACAGCTGGGGACACAGGGAGGACCCAGCAGGACAAAGAGGGGACACAGCGGGGACTCAGCCTGGGACATAGCGGGGGACAAAGCAGGACACAGCGTGGGACACAGCGGAACACAGCGGAACACAGTGGAAACAGTGCGGGGACAAAGAGGGGACACAGCAGGACACAATGAGGGATACAGCGAGGACACAGAGGGACACAACGGGACACCGAGGGGGACACAGCGGGACACAGCGGGACACAGCGGGGGACACAGTGGGGACACAGTGGGACACTGTGGGGGACACAGCGAGGACACAGTGGGACACAGTGGGGACCCAGTGAGACACAGCGAGGGACACAGCGGGGACACAGCGGGACACAGCGGGACACAGCCAGGACACAGCGGGACACAGCGCGGGACAAAGCGAGGACACAGCGGACACAGCGGGACATAGCGGGGACACAGCGGGATACAGCAGGAGACGCAGCGTTGACACAATGGGACACAGCGCGGGACACAGCGGAACACAGCAGGGATACAGTGGGACACAGCGGGGACACAGCGGAGACACAGCGAGACACAGCGGGACACAGTGGGTTACATAGCGGGGAACAGCAGGGACACACCGGGGGACAGCGGGGACACAGCAGGACACAGCGGGGACAGAACGGGACAAGCGGGGGACACAGCGGAGACTCAGCGGGGACACAGCGGGACACAGCGGTGACAAAGGGGACACAGCAAGAGACACAGCGGGTACACAGCGGGGAACACAGCTGGACACAGTGGGACAGAGCGGGGACACAGCGGAGCACACAGCGGGACATAGCGGGACAGAGCGGGACAAGCAGGGTACACAGCTGTGGACACAGCAGGACACAATGAGGGATACAGCGAGGACACAGAGGGACACAACGGGACACCAAAGGAGACACAGCGGGACACAGCGGGACACAGCAGGGACAAAGCGGGAATCACAGCGGGGGATAGAGCAGGACACAGCGGGGGACACAGGGAGCACACAGGGTGACACAGCGGGGACTCAGGACACAGCGTGGGACACAGCGGGGACAGAGCGGGGACACAGCAAGACACAGCGGGACACAACGGGACACAGTGGCACAGAGCGGGGACACAGCAGGACACAGCAGGGACACAACGGGACACAGGTGGGGACACAGCGGGACACAGCGGGACACAGCAGGGACAAAGCGGGAATCACAGCGGGGGATAGAGCGGGACACAGCGGGGGAAACAGGGAGGACACAGAGGGACACAGGGGGACACAGCGGGGACTCAGCGGGGGACACAGCGGGGGAAAAAGCAGGACACCACGGGACACAGCGCAACACAGCGGGACACAGTGGGGAAACTGCGGGGACACAGCTGGACACAGCCGAGGACACAGCGGGACACCGCGGGACTCAACGGGGAACACAACGGAACACAGCAGGGGACAAAGCGGGGGACACAGCGGGACACAGCGGGGACTCAGCTGGAAACAGCGGGGGACACAGCGTAACACAGCGGGGACACAGCGGGGACACAGCGGGACACTGCGTGACACATCGGGGACACAGCGGGACACAGCGGGAAACAGCGGGGGACACAGCGAGGGACACAGCAAGGACACAGCTGGAAACAGCGGGACACAGCGGGACAAAGCGGAGACACAGCGGGGACACAGCGGGGGACACAGCGGCGGACTCAGCAAGGACAGAGCGGGACACAGCGGGACACAGCAGGAGACACAGCATTACACAGTGGGGAACAAAGGGGGGGAAATAGCGAAGACACAGCGAGAGACAGCGGGACACAGCGGGGGACACAGCGCGGGACACAGCGGGACACAGCGGAACACAGCGGGAGACAAAGCGGGGGACAGCCGCGGACACAGCGAAGACACAGCGGGACACAGCGAGGACACAGAGGGGACTCAGCGGGGGACACAGCGGGGGACAAAGCTGGACACCACGGGACACAGCGGGAAACAGGGGGACACAGCAGTGACACTGCGGGGACACAGCGGGAAAAAGCAGGGGACACAGCGGGACCAAGCCGGACACATCGGGGGACAGGGGGACACAGCGGGGGACACAGCACTACACAGCGGGGAACACAGTGGGGGAAACAGCGAGGACACAGCAGAACACAGCGGGACACAGCGGGGGACACAGAGGGACACAGCTGGGGACAAAGCAGGGGACAGCCGCGGACACAGCAAAGACACAGGGGGACACAGCGAGGACACAGAGGGGACTCAGCGGGGGACACAGCGGGGGACAAAGCCAGACACCACGGGATACAGCGGGAAACAGGGGGACACAGCAGAGACACTGTGGGGACACAGTGGGACAAAGCAGGGGACACGGCGGGACACAGCGGGACACAGCGGGGTCACAGCAGGACACAGTGGGACACAGTGAGGGGGACAGAGCGGGGACACAACTGGGACACAGCGTGGGACACAGTGGGACACAGCCGGACACAGCGGGTACACAGCGGGACATAGCGGTGTACACAGCAGGGGACAAAACGGGACACAGAGTGGGACACAGCGGGACACAGCGGGCCACAGCGGGACACAGCGGGACACAGAGGGACAAAGCGGGGACACAGCAGGGATACAGCGGGACACAGCCGGACACAGCGCCGACACAGTGGGACACAGGGAGAGACACAGCGGGGACACAGCGGGGAGCACAGCGGGACATAGCGGGACACAGCGGGACATAGCGGGGTACAAAGCGGGGGACACATCGGGACACAGAGTGGGAAACAACGGGGGTCACAGCTGGAGACAACGGGGACACAGAGGGGACACAGCGGGACACAGTGGGACACAGCGGGGGACAGAGCGGGACACAGCGTGGGACACAGCGGGACACAGCAGGGACAATGCGGGAATCACAGCGGAGTATAGAGCAGGACACAGCGGGGGACACAGGGAGGACACAGCGGGACACAGCGGGGACACAGCGGGGACTCAGGACACAGCAGGACACAGCGGGGACACAACGGGACACAGCGGGACACAGCGGGGACAAAGTGGGAATCACAGCGGGGGATAGAGCGGGACACAGCGGGGGAAACAGGGAGGACACAGAGGGACAGAGGGGGGACACAGCGGGGACTCAGCGGAGGACAAAGAGGGGACACAGCGGGACACAATGAGGGATACAGCGAGGACACCGAGGGACACAACGGGACACCGAGGGGAACACAGCAGGACACAGCTGGACACAGCAGGGGACAGAGCGGGGAACAGAGCGGGGACACAGCGGGACACAGCGGGGGACACAGTGGGGACACACTGGGTCACTGCGTGGGAAACAGCGAGGACACAGTGGGACACAGCGGAGACCCAGTGGGACACAGCGGGGGACACAGCGGGACACAGCGGGACACAGCAGGGACACAGGGAGGACCCAGCGGGACAAAGTGGGGACACAGCGGGGACTCAGCCTGGGACATAGCGGGGGACAAAGCAGGACACAGCATGGGACACAGGGGAACACAGCGGAACACAGTGGGGACACTGCGGGGACAAAGAGGGGACACAGCGGGACACAATGAGGGATACAGCGAGGACACAGAGGGACACAACGGGACACCGAGGGGGACACAGCGGGACACAGCGGGACACAGCGGGGGACACAGTGGGGACACACTGGGACATTGCGGGGGACACAGCGAGGACACAGTGGGACACAGCGGAGACCCAGTGGGACACAGCGGGGGACACAGCGGGGACACAGCGGGACACAGCGGGACACAGCTGGGGACACAGCCAGGACACAGCGGGACAAAGCGGGGGACAAAGCGAGGACACAGCGGACTCAGCGGGACACAGCGGGGACACAGCTGGACACAGCGGGATACAGCAGGAGACGCAGCGTGGACCCAATGGGACACAGCGCGGGACACAGAAGGACACAGCAGGGACACAGTGGGACACAGTGGGACACAGCGGAGACACAGCGGGACACAGTGGGGTACATAGCGGGGAACAGCAGGGACACACCGGGGGACAGCGGGGACACAGCAGGACACAGCGGGGAGAGAGCGGGACAAGCGAGGGACACAGCGGAGACACAGCGGGGACACAGTGGGACACAGCGGGACACAGCGGTGACACAGGGGGACACAGCGAGAGACACAGCGGGTACACAGCGGGGAACACAACTGGACACAGCGGGACAGAGCGGGGATACAGCGGGACACAGCGGAGCACACAGCGGGACATAGCGGGACAAAGCGGGACAAGCAAGGTACACAGCTGGGGACACAGCGGGACACAATGAGGGATAAAGCGAGGACACAGAGGGACAAAACGGGACACCGAGGGGGACACAGCGGGACACAGCTTGACACAGCGGGGGGAAACAGTGGGGACACAGTGGGACACTGTGGGGGACACAGCGAGCACACATTGGGACACAGCGGAGACCCAGTGGGACACATGGGGGACACAGCGGGGACACAGCGGGACACAGCGGGACACAGCTGGGGACACAGCCAGGACACAGCGGGACACAGCGGGGGACAAAGAGAGGACACAGCGGACACAGCGGGACACAGCGGGGACACAGCTGGACACAGCGGGATACAGCAGGAGACGCAGCGGGGACACAACGGGACACAGCGCGGGACACAGCATGACACAGCAGGGACACATTGGGACACAGCGGGGACACAGCGGAGACACAGCGGGACACAGCGGGACACAGGGGGGTACATAGCGGGGAACAGCAGGGACACACCGGGGGACAGGGGGGACAAAGCAGGACACAGCGGGAACAGAGCGGGACACAGTGGTGACACAGGGGGACATAGCGAGAGACACAGCGGGTACACAGCGGGAAACACAGCTGGACACATCGGGACAGAGCGGGGACACAGCGGGACACAGCGGAGCACACAGCGGGACATAGCGGGACACAGCGGGACAAGCAGGGTACACAGCTGGGGACACAACGGGACACAATGAGGGAAACAGTGAGGACACAGAGGGACACAACGGGACACCGAGGGGGACACAGCGTGACACAGCGTGACACAGCAGGGACAAAGCGGGACACAACGGGACACAGTGGGACACAGCGGGGACACAGCAGGAAACAGCGGGACACAACGGGACAAAGTGGGACACAGCGGGGACACAGCAGGACACAGCGGGGACACAACGGGACACACTGGGGGACACAGCGGGACACAGCGGGGACAAAGCGGGAATCACAGCGGGGGATAGAGAGGGACACAGCGGGGGAAACAGGGAGGACACAGAGGGACACAACGGGGACACAGCGGGTACTCAGTGGGGGACACTGCGGGGGAGAAAGCAGGATACCACTGGACACAGCACAACACAGCGGGACACAGTGGGGAAACTGCGGGTACACAGCGGGACACAGCGGAGGACACAGCGGGTCACAGCGGGAAACTGCCTGACACATCGGGGACACAGCGGGACACAGCGGGGGACACAGCGCTACACAGCGAGGAACACAGAGAGGACACAGCGGGACACAGCGGGGTATACAGCGGAACACAGCGGGGGACAGAGCGGGGGACACAGCGGGACACAGCGGGGACTCAGCTGGACACAGCGGGGGACACAGCGTAACACAGCGGGGACACAGCGGGGACACAGAGGGAAACTGCGTGACACATCGGGAACACAGCGGGACACAGCGGGACACAGCGGGGGACACAGCGCTACACTGCGGGGAACACAGAGAGGACACTGCGGGACATAGCGGGGGACACAGCGAGAACACAGTGGGACACAGCGGGACACAGCGAGGACACAGCGGGACACCGCGGGGACACAGCGGGGGACACAGCGGGACACAACGAGGGAAACAGCGAGGACATAGCGGGACACAGGGGGGACACAGCAGGGACACAGCGAGGACACAGCAGGACACAGCGGAGGACAGAGCGATGAAACAGCGGGACACAGTGGGACACAGCGGGAGACACTGAGGGGCAGAGCGGGGGACACATCGGGGGACACAGGGAGGAAACAGCGGGACACAGCGGGGACACAGCGGGACACAGCAGGGACAAAGCGGGGGACACCGCGGGAGACAGAACGGGACACAGCGGGGGACAAAGCGGGGGACAGCCGAGGACACAGCGAAGACACAGCGGGACACAGCGAGGACACAGAGAGGACTCAGCGGGGGACGCAGCGGGGGAAAAATCTGGACACAACGGGACACAGCGGGAAACAGGGCGACACAGTAGTGACACTGCGGGTACACAGCGGGACAAAGCAGGGGACACAGTGGGACACAGCGGGACATAGCGGGGTCACAGCGGGACACAGCGGGTACACATTGGGACACAGCGAGGGGGACACAGCGAGGACACAGCTGGGACACAGCGTGGGACACAGTGAGACACAGCGGTACACAGCCGACATAGCGGGGACACAGCGGGACATAGCGGTGTACACAGCTGGGGACACAACAGAACACAGAGTGGGACACAGCGGGACACAGCGGGACAAAGCAGTGACAAAGCGGGGACAAAGCGGAACACAGCCGGACACAGAGGGGACAAAGTGGGACACAGCGAGAGACACAGCGGGGACACAGCGGGGAGCACAGCGGGACACAGCGGGGGCCATAGCGGGGACACAGCTGGGACACAGCGGGACACAGCGGGGTCACAGCGGGACACAGCGGGGGACACAGCGGGACATAACAAGACACAGCGGGACAAAGCGTGGGACACAGAGGGACACAGCGGGACACAGCGGGACACAGCGGGGACACAGCAGGACTCAGCGGTTTAAACAGCTGGGGACACAACGGGAAACAGAGTGGGACACAGCGGGACACAGTGGGGACAAAGCCGGAGACACAGTGGGGGACAGAGCGGGACACAGCGGGGGACACAGGGAGGACCCAGCGGGACAAAGCTGGGACACAGCGGGGACTCAGCCGGGGACATAGCGTGGGACAAACAGGACACAGCGTGGGACACAGCGGAACACAGCGGAACACAATGGGGACACTGCGGGGACAAAGAGGGGACACAGCGGGACACAATGAGGGATACAGCGAGGACACAGAGGGACACAACGGGACACCGAGGGGGACACAGCGGGACACAGCGGGGGACAGAGTGGGCGACAGAGCGGGGACACACCGGGACACAGCGGGGTACACAGTGGGGACACACTGGGACACTGCGGGGGACACAGCGAGGACACAGTGGGACACAGCGGAGACCCAGTGGGACACAGTGGGGGACACAGCGGGGACACAGCTGGACACAGCGGGACACAGCTGGGGACGCAGCCAGGACACAGCGGGGGACAGCGGGGGACAAAGCGAGGACACAGCGGACACAGAGGGACACAGCGGGGACACAGCTGGACACAGCGGGATACAGCAGGAGATGCAGCGGGGACACAACAGGACACAGCGCGGGACACAGGGGGACACAGCAGGGACACAGCGGGACACAGCGGGGACACAGCGGAGACACAGCGGGACACAGTGGGGTACATAGCGGGGAACAGCAGGGACACACCGGGGGACAGCGGGGACACAGCAGGACACAGCGGGGACAGAGCGGGACAAGCATGGGACACAGCGGAGACACAGCTGGGACACAGCAGGACACAGCGGGACACAGCGTTGACACAGGGGGACACAGCGAGAGACACAGCGGGTACACAGCGTGGAACACAGTGGGACACAGCGGGACAGACCGGGGACACAGAGGGACACAGCCGATAACACAGCGGAACATAGCGGGACACAGCGGGACAAGCAGGGTACACAGCTGGGAACACAGCGGGACACAATGAGGGATACAGCGAGGACACAGAGGGACACAACGGGACACCGAGGGGGACACAGCGGAACACAGCAGCGACAAAGCGGGAATCACACCGTGGGATAGAGCGGGACACGGCGGGGGACACAGGGAGGACACAGCGGGACACAGCGGGAACACAGCGGGGACTCAGCGGGGGACACAGCGGGGAACACAGCAGGGACAGAGCAAGGACACAGCAGGGACAAAGCAGGGAAACAGCAGGACACAGCGGGACACAACGGGACACAGTGGGACACAGCGGGGACACAGCAGGTCACAGCGGGGACACAACGGGACACAGTAGGGGACACAGCAGGACACAGCGGGACACAGCGGGACACAGCCGGGACAAAGCGGGAATCACAGCGGGGGATAGAGTGGGACACAGCGGGGGAAACAGGGAGGACACAGAAGGACACAGCCGGGACACAGCGGGGACTCAGCAGGGGACACAGCGGGGGAGAAAGCAGGACACCACGGGACACAGCGCAACACAGCGGGTACACAGAGGGGAACACAGTGGGACACAGCGGGACAGAGCGGGGACACAGCGGGACACAGCGGAGCACACTGCGGGACATAGCGGGACACAGCGGGACACAGCAGGGACAAAGCGGGAATCACAGCGGGGGATAGAAAGGGACACAGCGGGGACACAGCGGGGACTCAGCGGGGGACACAGCGGGGGACACAAAGGGGACACAGCGGGACAGACCGGGACACAACGGGACACAGTTGGACACAGCGGGGACACTGCAGGACACAGCGGGGACACAACGGGACACAGTGGGGGACACAGCGGTACACAGCGGGACACAGCGGGGAAAAAGCGGGAATCACAGCAGGGGATAGAGCAGGACACAGCGGGGGAAACAGTGAGGACACAGAGGTACACAGCGGGGACACAGCGGGGACTCAGCAGGGGACACAGAGGGGGAGAAAGCAGGACACCATGGGATACAGCGCAACACAGTGAGACACAGTGGGGAAACTGCGGGGACACAGAGGGACACAGCAGGACACAGTGGGACTCAATGGGGAACACAGCGGAACACAGCGGGGGACAGAGCGGGGACACAGCGGGAACACAGCGGGGACACAGCAGGAACAGCGGGACACAACGGGACACAGTGGGACACAGTGGGGACACAGCAGGACACAGCGGGGACACAACGGGACACAGTGGGGGACACAGCGGGACACAGCGGGACACAGCGGGGACAAAGCGGGAATCACAGCAGGGGATAGAGCGGGACACAGCGGGGGAAACAGTGAGGACCCAGCGGGACACAGCGGGGACACAGCGGGGACTCAGCGGGGGACACAGCGGGGGAGAAAGCAGGACACCACGGGACACAGCGCAACACAGCAAGACACAGTGGGGAAACTGCGGGGACACAGCGGGACACAGCGGGACTCAATGGGGAACACAGCGGAACACAGCGGGGGACAGAGCGGGGGACACCGCGGGACACAGCGGGGACTCAGCTGGACACAGCGGGGGACAGAGCGTAACACAGCAGGGACATAGCGGGACACTGCGTGACACATCGGGGACACAGCGGGACACAGCGGGACACAGCATGGGACACAGCGCTACAAAGCGAGGAACACAGAGAGGACACAGCGGGACACCGCGGGGGACACAGCGAGAACACAGTGGGACACAGCGGGACACAGTGAGGACACAGCGGGACACCGCGGGGACACAGCGGGGGACACTGGGGGGACACAGCAGGGACACAGCGAGGACACAGCGGGACACGTGGGGAAACAGCAGGGATACAGCGAGGACACAATGGGACACAGCGGAGGACACAGCGGGGAAACAGCGGGACACAGTGGGACACAGCGGGGGACACTGAGGGACAGAGCGGGGGACACATCAGGGGACACAGGGAGGACACAGCGGTACACAGCGGGGACACAGCGGGACACAGCAGGGACAAAGCGGGGGACACAGCCGGGGACAGAATGGAACACAGCGGGGGACAAAGCGGGGGACAGCCGCGGACACAGTGAAGACACAACAGGACACAGAGAGGACACAGAGGGGACTCAGCGAGGGACACAGCGGGGGACAAAGCTGGACACAATGGGACACAGCGGGAAACAGGGGGACACAGCAGTGACACTGCGGGGACACAGCGGGAAAAACAGGGGACACAGCGGGACCCAGCGGGACACAGCGGGGTCACAGCCGGACACAGCGGGACACAGCGAGGACACAGTGGGACACAGTGAGGGGGACACAGCGGGGACACAGCTGGGACACAGCGTGGGACACAGTGGGACACAGCGGGACACAGCCCGACATAGCGGGGACACAGCGGGACATGGCGGTGTACACAGCTGGGGACACAATGGGACACAGAGTGGGACACAGCGCGACACAGCGGGACTCAGCGGGACAAAGCGGGGACACAGCAGGGACACAGCCGGACACAGCGGGGACACAGTGGGACACAGCGAGAGACACAGCAGGGACACAGCGGGGAGCACAGCGGGACACAGCTGGGGACATACCGGGGACACAGCTGGGACACAGCGGGACACAGCGGGCTCACAGCGGGACACAGCGGGGGACACAGCGGGACATAACAGGACACAGCGGGACACAGCGGGACACAGCGGGGACACAGCAGGACTCAGCGGTTTACACAGCTGGGGACACAACGGGACACAGAGTGGGACACAGGAGGACACAGCGGGACACAGCGGGACACAGTGGGAACAAAGCCGGAGACACAGTGGGGGACAGAGTGGGACACAGCGGGGGACACAGGGAGGACACAGCGGGACAAAGCGGGGACACAGGGGGGACTAAGCCTGGGACATAACGGGGGACAAAGCAGGACACACTGTGGGACACAGCGGAACACAGCGGAACACAGTGGGGACACTGCCCGGACAAAGAGGGGACACAGCGGGACACAATGAGGGATACAGCGAGGACACAGAGGGACACAACGGGACACCGTGGGGGACACAGCGGGACACAGCGGGACACAGCGGGGACAAAGCAGGACACATCTTCGACACAGCGGGGGACACAGCGGGGGACACAGCGGGGAACACATCGGGACACAGCGGGGACACAGCTGGACACAGCGGGATACAGAGTGGGACACAGGGGGACACAGCGAGGACACAGCGGGACACAGCGGGGACAGAGCTGCACACAGCGGGGACACAGCGGGACACAGAGGGGACACAGCTGGACACAGAGGCATACAGAGCGGGACACAGCGGGGACACAGCGAGGACACAGCGAGACACATCGGGACACAGCGGGGGACACAGCGGGGACCCAGCGGGACACAGCGGGGGACAGAGCGAGGAAACATTGGCACACTGCAAGACACAGAGGGGGACACAGCGGGTTACAGCGGGGGACACAGCGGGGGACAGAGCGGGACAAAGCGTGACACTGCGAGACACATAGGGGGACACAGCGGGACACAGCGTGGGACACAGCGGGGACAGAGCGGGAACAGAGCGGGGAAACAGCGGAACACAGCGGGGACACAGCGGGACACACCTGGACACTGTGGGGGACACAGCGAGGACACAGTAGGACACAGTGTGATACAGCAGGACACAGCGGGACACAGCGGGGACACAGCAGGACACATCTTCGACACAGAGGGGGGCACAGCGGGGGACACAGTGGGGGACACAGCGGGGAACACATCGGGACACAGCGGGGACACAGCTGGACACAGCCGGATACAGAGCGGGACACAGCAGGGACACAGCGAGGACACAGCGGGGATACAGCAGAGGACACAGCGGGACACAACGGGACACAGCGTGGGACACAGCGGGACACAGAGGGGGACACTGCGGGAGACATAGCGGGACACAGGAGGGGACACAGAGAGAACACAGCGGGACACAGTGGAATACAGCGGGGACACAATGGGACACAGCGGAACACAGTAGTGACACAGCGGTGACACAGTGGGACAGAGCGGGACATAGCGGGGACAGAGCAAGACACCGCGGGCGACACAGTGGGACACAGCGGAACACAGCAGTGACACAGCGGGACACAGTGGGACACAGCGGGGACACCGCTGGTGACACAGCGGGACACAGCGGGGGACACAGCGGGGGACACAGTGGGATACAGCGTGGAACAGAGCGGGGGAAACAGGGGAGGACACAGAGAGGACACAGCGGGACACAACGGGACATAGCGGGACACAGCGGGACAAAGCGGGGAACAAAGCGGGGGACACAGCGGGGACACAGCGAGACACAGCGGAAAACAGCGGGGGACAGAGTGGGACACAGCGTGGGACAGAGCGGGACCCAGCAGGGACTCAGCGGGACAGAGCGGGGGACACAGAGGGGACACAGCGGGACACAGCATGGGACGCAGCGGGACACAGCTGAGGACAACGCAGGATCCAGCGTGGGACAGAGCGGGGACACAGCGGGACACAACAGGGACACAGGGGACACAGCGGGACACAGCGGGACACAGCGGGGGACACAGCGGTGGACACAGCGAGCACACAGCGGCAAACTGCGAGACACAGCGGGGTCACAGCGGGACACAGCGTGGGACACAGCGGGGACACAGGGGGGACACAGCGGGGACACAGCAGGACACAGCGGGGACACAGCGGGGACACAGCGGGACACAACGGCACACTGCGGCGGACACAGGGGGTCACAGTGGGACACAGCTGGACAGAGTGGGACACAGTGGAGACACAGCGGGGACACAGCGGGACACAGCGGGGACACAGCCTGACACATCTTGGACACAATGGGGGACACAGTGAGGGACACAGCGGGGAACACATCGGGACACAGCGGGGACACAGCTGGACACAGCGGGATACAGAGTGGGACAGAGCGGGGACACAGCAAGGAGACAGCGGGGACACAGCAGAGGACACAGCGGGACATAGCAGGACAAAGCGTGGTCTCAGCGGGACACAGCGGGGGACACTGCAGGGGACATAGCGGGACACAGCGGCGGACTCAGAGAGAACACAGCGGGACACAGCGGGATACAGTGGGGACACAACAGGGACACAGCTGGACACAGCGGGGACACAGCGGGACACAGCGGGGACACAGCTGAACACAGCGGTATACAGAGCGGGACACAGCGGGGACACAGCAAGGACAAAGCGGGACACAGCGGGACACATCGGGACACAGCGGGACACAGTGGGGACACAGGGGACAAAGCGGGACACAGCGGGACACAGGGGGACACAGCGGGGGACACAGCGGGGACCCAGCGGGACACAGCAGGGGACAGAGCGAGGAAACAGCGGCACACTGCGAGACACAGCGGGGGAAACAGCGGGTTACAGCGGGGGACACAGCGGGACAAAGCGGGACACTGCGACACACATACGGGGACACAGCGGGACACAGCGTGGGACCCAGCGGGGACCCAGCGGGGACACCGCGGGGAAACAGAGGGACATAGCAGGGACACAGCGGGGACACAGCGGGACACACAGGGACACTGCAGGGGACAGAGCGAGGACACTGTAGGACACAGCGTGACACAGTGGGGACACAGCAGGGACACAGAGAGAACACAGCGGGACAGAGCGGGACACAGAGGGGACACAGTGAGGACACAGCGGGGACACAGCAGAGGACACAGCGGGACACAACGGGACACAGCTTGGGACACAGCGGGACACTGCGGGAGACATAGCGGGACACAGCAGGGGACACAGAGAGAACACAGCGGGACACAGCGGGATACAGCGGGGACAGAACGGGACACAGCGGAACACAGCAGTGACACAGCGGTGACACAGCGGGACACAGCAGGACACAGCAGGGACAGAGCAGGACACAGCGGGGGACACAGTGGGACACAGCTGGGACACAGAAGGACACAGCGGGCACAGTGGGACACAGTGGGGACACCGCTGGTAACACAGCGGGACACAGCAAGGGACACAGTGGGGGAAACAATGGGACACAGCGGGGGACACAGGGGGGGAAACAGGGGGGGCACAGAGAGGACAAAGCGGGACACAACGGGACATAGCGGGACACAGCGGGACAAAGCGGGGAACAAAGCGGGGGACACAGCGGGACACAGCGGAACACAGTGGGGGACAGAGCGGGACAGAGCGTGGGACAGAGCGGGTCACAGCAGGGACCCAGCGGGACACAGCGGGGGACACAGAGGGGACACAGCGGGACACAGCATGGGACACAGCTGAGGACACCGCGGGATCCAGCGGGGCACAGAGAGGGGACACAGCGGGACACAGCGGGGACACAGGGGACACAGCGGGACACAGCGGGACACAGCGGTGGACACAGCGGGGGACACAGAGCGCACACAGCGGCAAACTGCGAGACACAGCGGGGGACAGAGCGGGACAACGCGGGACACTGCGAGACACATCATGGAACACAGCGGGACACAGCGTGGGACACAGCGGGGACACAGGGGGGACACAGCGGGGACACAGCAGGACACAGCGGGGACACAGCGCTGACACAGAGGGACACAACGTCACACTGCGGGGGACACAGGGGGCACAGTGGAACACAGCGGGACAGAGAGGGACACAGTGGAGACACAGCGGGACACAGCGAGACACAGCGGGGGACACAGCACGCACACAGCAGCAAACTGCGAGACACAGCGGGGGACAGAGCGGGACAACGCGGGACACTGCGAGTCACATCGGGGGACACAGCGGGACACAGCGTGTTACACAGCGGGGACACAGGGGGGACACAGCGGGGACACAGCAGGACACAGCGGGGACACAGCGGGACACAACCGCACACTGCGGGGGACACAGGGGGTCACAGTGGGACACATCGTGACAGAGTGGGACACAGTGGAGACACAGCGGGGACACAGCGGGACACAGCGGGGACACAGCGGGGGACACAGCGGGGAACACATCGGGACACAGCGGGGACACAGCTGGACACAGCGAGATACAGAGCGGGACAGAGTGGGGACACAGCGAGGACACAGTGGGGGACACAGCGGGGGACAGAGCGGGCAAATTGAGACACTGTGAGACACATAGGGGGACACAGCGGGACACAGAGTGGGACACAGCGGGACACACCGGGACACTGTGGGGGACAGAGCGAGGAAACAGTAGGACACAGCGTGATACAGCAGGACACAGCGGGACACAGCAGGGACACAGCAGGACACATCTTCGAAACAGAGGGGCGCACAGCGGGGGACACAGCCGGGGACACAGTGGGGAACACATCGGGACACAGCGGGGACACAGCTGGACACAGTGGTATACAGAGCGGGACACAGTGGGGACACAGTGAGGACACATCGGGGACACAGCAGAGGACACAGCGGGACACAACGGGACACAGCGTTGGACACAGCGGGACACAGCGGGGGACACTGTGGGAGACATAGCGGGACACAGCTGGGGACACAGAGAGAACACAGCGGGACACAGGGGGATACAGCGGGGACACAACGGGACACAGCGGAACACAGGAGTGACACAGCGGTGACACAGCGGAACACAGAGGGAAACAGCGGGGACAGAACAGGACACAGCGGGGACACAGTGGGACACAGCCGGGACACAGAAGGACACAGCGGGACACAGTGGGACACAGCGGGGACACCGCTGCTGACACAGCGGGACACAGTGAGGGACACAGCGGGGGACACAGTGGGACACAGCGGGGGAAACAGGGGGGGACACAGAGAGGACACAGCGGGACACAACGGGACATAGCGGGACACAGCGGGACAAAGCGGTGAACAAAGCGGGGGACACAGCGGGACACAGCGGAACACACCGGGGGTCACAGCGGGAGACTACGGGGACACAGCGGGACACAGCGGAACACAGTGGGGGACAGAGAGGTGCAGAGAGCTGCGAGAGGCCGCACCTGGAAGATGGTGCCGGCTTCCGCCCTCCGCCTTCCCGATGGCGAGTGCTCTCGTGGTAAACAACTCCTGATATGGCTAAGGCAAAGAATCTGGCTTGCTTCCGCGCACCTGAACCTATTGGCGGTTCCCACGTGGCGTATCAGGGTTGGCTACCCAGCGGGTACTTAAGGCTGTGGGGAATTCTCCCCGGGGTTGGGGTCACAAGATTAAAAAAGGTCCTGAATAAACGGCAGAGAGAAGAGTCCGGTGTCGCGTCTCCTTGCTGGTCGAGGCGGTAGCGACAGAGAGGGACACAGCGTGGGACAGAGCGGGTCACAGCAGGGACCCAGCGGGACCCAGCGGGGGACACAGAAGGGACCCAGCGGGACACAGCATGGGACACAGCGTGACACAGCTGAGGACACCGCGGGATCCAGTGTGGGACAGAGCGGGGACACAGCGGGACACAGCGGGGACACAGGGGCCACAGCGGGACACAGCGGGGGACACAGCCAGACACAGCAGGGGACTCAGCGGGGGACAGAACGGAATACAGCGGGGGACACGGCGAGGACACAGCGGGACACAGCGGGACACAGCGGGGACACAGCGGGGACACAGCGAGACACAGCGGGGGGCACAGGACGACACAGAAGGACACATCGGGGGACACAGCTGACACAGCGGGATACACGGAGGGACACAGCGGGAACACAGCGAGGACTCAGCGGGACACAGCGGGACACATCGGGACGCAGCGGGACACAGAGTGTACACAGGGGACACAGCGGGACACAGCGGAACACAACGGGGGACACAGCGGGGGACACAGGGAGCACACAGCGGCATACTGTGAGACACACCGGGGGACACAGCGGAACACAGCGGGGGACAGAACGGGACAACACGGGACACTGCGAGACACATCGGGGGACACAGCGGGACACAGCGTGGGACACAGCGGGGACACAGGGGGGACAGAGCGGGACACACCAGGACACTGAGTGAGACACAGTCAGGACACAGTGGGGACACAGCGGGACACAGCGGGGACACAGCAGGACACATCTTCGACACAGCGGGGGACACAGCGGGGGACACAATGGGGAACACATCGGGACACAGCGGGGACACAGCTGGACACAGCGGGATACAGAGTGGGACACAGCGGGGACACAGCGAGGACACAGCGGGACACAGCGGGACACAGCGGGGACAGAGCTGCACACAGCGGGGACACAGCGGGACACAGCAGGGACACAGCTGGACACAGCGGCATACAGAGCGGGACACAACGTGGACAAGCGAGGACACAGCGGGACACAGCCGGACACATCGGGACACAGCGGGACACAGCGAGGACACAGGGGACACAGCGGGACACAGCGGGACACAGCGGGACACAGCGGGGGACACAGCGGGGACCCAGCAGGACACAGCGGGGGATAGAGCGAGGAAATAGTGGAACACTGCGAAACATAGCGGGGGACACAGCAGGTTACAGCGGGGGACACAGCGGGGGACAGAGCGGGACAAAGCGTGACACTGCGAGACACATAGGGGGACACAGCGGGACACAGCGTGGGACACAGCGTGGAACACAGCGGGGGAAACGGGGGGGACACAGAGAGGACACAGCGGGACACAACGGGACATAGCGGGACACAGCGGGGACACAGTGGGGAAACTTCGGGACACAGCGGGGACACAGCGGGACACACCTGGACACTGCGGGGGACACAGCGAGGACACAGTAGGACACAGCGTGATACAGCAGGACACAGCGGGACACAGCGGGGACACAGAATGACACATCTTTTTTTTTTTTTTCTTTTTTTAAAATTTTATTTTATTTTATTTGTGAACATACTGTACAGAGGAGTTACAATTACATGGGCAGGATAATGCGTACATTTCTTACCAAGCATTGCAGCCTCCTCCTTTGTTTACCCTTCACATCCCTTCCCAGCCTCCCCCCTCCCCCCTAGATTTCCAAATATTCTAAAGTTCAATAGTCTCTAATTTTTAAATTTTTCCTGGTTCTAGCCAGGCGCTGGTGGCTCACGCCTGTAATCCTAGCCACTCAGGAGGCTGAGATCTGAAGATCGCGGTTCAAAGCCAGCCCGGGCAGGAGAGACCGTGAGACTCCTATCTCCAATAAACCACCAGAAAACTGGAAGTAGCGCTGTAGCTCAAGTGGTAGAGCGCTCACTTTGAGCTGAAGAGCTGAGGGACAGCGCCCAGGCCCAGAGTTCAAGCCCCACGACCGACAAAAAAAAAAAAAAAATTTCCTGGTTCTATTTTTGTCCGTTTTTATTTTGCTTTCTTTTTTTTCTCTCTCTTCTTTTTTTTCCCCCTTGGGCTTGAACTCAGAACCTGAACACTGTCCCTGAACTTTTTTGTAGTACTCTACTACAACTCCACTTTGTTACAACGAGGTTAAATTAAACAAATAGAGTATTAATTGGACCAAGGAAGAATGACATTTAACTTGGACAAACAAGTCCAGGTAACCTAAGAAACATTAAGTATAGACCCTAGGAATGGAACAAATTGAGGCCTGGTTTTTACTGAAATTTGTAAAGTAAGAATCGGGCTACCCTTGAAAGGCAGAGAGAATGACACATCTTTGACACAGAGGGGGGCACAGCGGGGGACACAGCGGGGGAAACACCGGGGAACACATCGGGACACAGCGGGGACACAGCTGGACACAGCGGGATACAGAGTGGGACAGAGCGGGGACACAGCGAGGAGACAGCGGGGACACAGCAGAGGACACATCGGGACACAGCAGGACAAAGCATGGTCTCAGCGGGACACAGCGGGGGACACTGCAGGGGACATAGCGGGACACAGCGGCGGACTCAGAGAGAATACAGCGGGACACAGCGGGATACAGCGGGGACACAACGGGGACACAGCTGGACACAGCGGGGACACAGCGCGACACAGCGGGGACACAGCTGGACACAGCGGCATACAGAGCGGGACACAGCGGGGACACAGCGAGGATAAAGCGGGACACAGCGGGACACATTGGGACACAGCGGGACACAGCGGGGACACAGGTTACACAGCAGGACACAGCGGGATACAGCGGGGGACACAGCGGGGACCCAGCGGGACACAGCAGGGGACAGAGCGAGGAAACAGCGGCACACTGCGAGACACAGCGGGGGACACAGCGGGTTACAGAGGGGGACACAGCGGGACAAAGCGGGACACTGCGAGACACATAGGGGGACACAGCGGAACACAGCGTGGGACACAGCGGGGACACCGCGGGGAAACAGCGGGACACAGTGGGACACAGCGGGGACACAGCGGGACACACAGGGACACTGCGGGGGACACAGCGAGGATACAGTAGGACACAGCGTGATACAGCAGGACACAGCGGGACACATTGGGGACACAGCAGGACATATCTTCGACACAGAGGGGAGCACAGCGGGGGACACAGCGGGGGACACAGCGGGGAACACATCGGGACACAGCGGGGTCACAGTTGGACACAGCGGGAAACATAGCGGGACACAGCAGGGGACACAGAGAGAACACAGCGGGAAAGAGCGGGACACAGCGGGGACACAGTGAGGACACAGCAGGGACACAGCAGAGGACACAGCGGGACACAACGGGACACAGCGTGGGACACAGCGGGACACAGCAGGGGACACAGAGAGAACACAGCGGGACACAGTGGGATACAGCGGGGACACAACGGGACACAGCGGAACACAGCAGTGACACAGAGGTGACACAGCGGGACACAGCGGGACACAGCGGGGACAGAACAGGACACAGCGGGGGACATAGTGGGACACAGCCGGGACACAGAAGGACACAGGGGGACACAGTGGGACACAGCGGGGAGACCGCTTGTGACACAGCGGGACACAGCGAGGGACACAGCGGGGGACACAGTGGGACACAGCGGGGGACACAGCGGGGGAAACAGTGGGGGACACAGCAGGAGACCCAGCGGGAAACAGCGTGGACACAGCGAGGACACAGCTGGACACAGCGTGTTACACTGGGGGACATAGCGGTGACATAGTGAGGACACAGCGTGGGACACAGCGGAACACTGCGGGGGACACAGCGGGACACAGCGGGGGACACAGCTGGACATAGACGACACAGCGGTGACACACCTGGAACACAGCTGGACACAGCAGGATTAACAGCGGGACACCGCGGGGACACAGCGAGGACACAGCGGAACAGTGCTGGGGACACAGCGGGACACAGTGGGACACAGCGGGGGACACAGCAGAGGACACAGCTGGACACAGTGGTACACAGTGGGGACGGAGCGGGAACACAGCGGGACACTGCGAGAGACATCGGGGGACACAGCGGGACACAGCGTGGGACACAGCGGGGACACAGGGGGGACACAACGGGGACACAGCAGGACACAGCGGGGACACAGCGGGACACAACGGCACACTGCGGGGAACACAGGGGGTCACAGTGGGACACAGTGGGACAGAGTGGGACACAGTGGAGACACAGCGGGGACACAACGGGACACAGCGGGACACATCTTGGACACAGCGGGGGACACAGCGGGGGACACAGCGGGGAACACATCGGGACCCAGCGGGGACACAGCGGGACACAACAGGTGACACAGAGGGGACACAGTGGGACACAGCATGGGACACAGCTGAGGACACCGCGGGATCCAGCGATGGACAGAAAGGAGACACAGCGAGGACACAGCGGGGGACAGAGCGGGCCAAAGTGGGACACTGTGAGACACATAAGTGGACACAGCGGGACACAGCGTGGGACACAGCGGGGACCCAGCGGGGACCCCGCGGGGAAACAGCGGGACACAGCGGGGACACAGCGCAACACACCGGGACACTGCAGGGGACACCGCGAGGACACAGTAGGACACAGCGTGATAGAGCAGGACACAGCAGGACACAGCAGGGACACAGCAGGACACATCTTCGACACAGAGGGGGGCACAGCGGGGGACACAGCGGGGGACAGAGCGGGGAACACATCGGGAAACAGCGGGGACACAGCGGGATACAGAGCGAGACACAGCGGTGACACAGTGTGGACACAGCGGGGACACAGCAGAGGACACAGCGGGACACAACGGGACACAGCGTGGGACATAGCGGGACACAGCAGGGGACACTGCAGGAGACATAGCGGGACACAGCAGGGGACACAGAGAGAACACAGCGGGACACAGCGGGACACTGTGAGGAAACAGCGAGGACACAGCGGGACACAGCGGGACATAGTGGGACACAGCGGGGACACAGCGGGGGACACAGCGGGGAAACAGCGGGACACAGCGGGACAAAGCGGGGGACACTGGCAGACACAAGGTGGGACACAGTGTGACACAGCTGGGACAGAGCGGGAAACCTTGGGGACACAGCGGGACACAGCGGGGACAAAGCAGGATACAGCGTGGAGACAGCGGGGGACACATGCAGTGGACACAGCGGGGGACACAGCGCGAATACATCGGGACACAGCGGGGACACAGCTGGACACAGCGGGATACAAAGCGGGACACAGCGGGGACACAGCTGGACACAGCGGGATACAAAGCGGGACACAGCGGGGACACAGGGAGGACACAGCAAGACATAACGGGGACACAGCGGGACACAACGGGACTCAGCTGGGGACACAGCAGGACACAGCGGGGAACACAGCGGGACACTGCGGGGACAGAGCAGGACACAGCGGGGAATAGAAACGGGAAACAGAGGGACACAACGGGACACAGCGGGAAAAAGCTTGGGACAGAGCGGGACACAGCATGACACAGCGGGGGCCAGAGGGGGACACAGCGGAGGACAGAGCGGGGGACACAAGGAGACACAGCAGGGACACACTGGGACACAGCAGGGAACTCATCGGGGCACAGGGGGCACAGCTGGGGACAGCGGGGACACAGCAAGACACAATGGGGACACAGCGGGGACATAAGGGGGAAACAGCAGGACACAGCGGGACACAGTGGTGACACAGCGGGACACAGCGGAACACAGCGGTGACACAGCGGGGACACAGTGGGAAACAGCCGGGATACAGCGGGACACAGTGTGGACACAGCGGGGACACAGTGGGAAGACAGCAGGACACAGCGTGGACAAAGCGGGGGACACAACGCAGCGCGGGACACAGCGGGATACACATCGGGACACAGCGAGGACACAGCTGGACACAGCGAGATTCAGAGCGGGACACAGCGGGGACAAAGCAAGGACACAGCAGGACACAGCGGGGATACAGCGGGACACAACGGGGGACACAGCGGGACACAACTAGGACACAGAGAGACACAGTAGGGACACATTGGGGACACAGCAGGGAACACAGCGGGACACAGCGTGACACAGCAGGGGACAAAGCAAGGACACAGCGGCACACAATGGGCACACAGCGTGGACACAGCGTGACACGGGGGAACAAGAAGGGGACACAGCGGGACACAGCGGGAGACACAGCGAGGACAAAGCAGGACACAGCGGGGATACAGCTTGGACACAGCAGGACACAGCGGGGACACGTCGGGACACAGGGGGGGACACAGGGGGACACAGCGGGGGACACAGCGAGACACAGCGGGGGACACAGCGGGGACACATTGGGACACAGCGGGGGACACAGATGGGACACAGCTGGGACACAGCAGGACACAGCAGGGACATATCGGGACACAGCGGGGGACACAGCGGGACACAGCGGGATACAGCGGGGGACACAGTGAGGACACAGGGGGAAACAGCGGGACACAGCCGGACACAGCGGGACACAGCGGGACACAGCGGGACACAGCGGGACACAGCAGGACACAGCGGGGGACACAGCGGGGGACATAGCGGTACACAGCGCGGGACAGAGCGAGGAAACAGCGGCACACTGCGAGACACTGCGGTGGACACAGCGGGATACAGCAGAGACACAGCGGGGTGCAGAACTGGACAAAGCGGGACACTGCGAGGCACATAGGGGGACACAGCGTGGGACACTGCGGGGACAGAGCGGGACACAGCGGGGACACAGGGGGGACACAGTGGGACACACCGGGACACTGCAAGGGACACAGCGAGGACACAGTGGGACACAGCGGAGAAACAGCAGGGACCCAGCGGGACCCAGCGGGGACACAGCAGGACACATCTTGGACACAGCTGGGGACACAGCGGGGGACACAGCGGGGAACACATCGGGACACAGCGGGGACACAGCTGGACACAGCGGGATACAGAGTGGGACACAGCGGGGACACAACGATAACACAGCGTGGACATAGCAGAGGACACAGCGGGACACAACGGGACACAGCGTGGGACACAGCGGGACACAGCGGGGGACACTGAGAGAGACATATAGGGACACAGCAGGGGACACAGAGAGAAGACAGCGGGACACATTGGGATACAGCGGGGACACAACGGGGACACAGCATGGGACAGAGAGAGAACAGAGCAGGACACAGCGGGACACAGCGGGATACCGCGGTGACAGAGCGGGACACAACGTGAACATAGTGTGGGACACAGTGGGGGACACAGCGGGGGACACAGCGGGGGACACAGCGGTATACAGCGGGGGACTCAGTGGGGACACAGCGGGGACAGAGTGGGGACACAGCGGGGGAAACAGAGGGATACACAGAGAGACACATCGGGGACACAGCGAGGACACAGCGAGGTCACAGCAGGACACAGCAGGACACAGCGGGACACAGCGGGACACAGCAGGGACACAGCAGGGACACAGCAGCGGACACAGCGGGACACAGCGGGACACAGCGGGGGACACAGCGGGGACACACCTGGACACAGCGGGACACAGCGGGGGACACAGGGAGGACACAGCAGGACACAGCGGGGACAAAGCGGGGACTCAGTGGGGACCCAATGGTGGACAAACCGGGTCACCACGGGAAACAGCGGGACACAGCGGGACACAGCGGGGACACAGCGGGGACACAGTGGGGGACACAGCGGGACACAGCGGGGGACACAACGAGGTCACAGCGGGACACAGTGGGACAGATCGGGAACACAGCGGGGACACAGACCGGTACACCGCGGGGCACAGCGGGGGACACATCCGGACACAGCGGGGGACACAGCGTGTGACACAGCGCGGGAGACAGCGTGGGACACAGCGGGACATAGCGGTACACAGCGGGACACAGCGGGACAAATAGGGGACAAAGGGGTGGACACAGCGGGACACAGCAGGGACACAACGGGGGACACAGCGGAACACGTCGGGGACACAGCAAGGACTCAGTGGGGGACACAAAGTGGGACAAATCGGGACACGACCGGAAACAGCGAGACACACAGGGACACAGCTGGGAGACAGCAGGGACACAGCGAGACACAGCGGGGACACAGCGGGGGACACAGCCTGGGAATCAGTGGGGAACACAGCGGGACACAGTGGGGACACAGTTGGACACAGCGAGATACAAAGCGGGACAGATCGGGGACACAGCGAGGACACAGCGGGACACAGCGGGACAAAGCAGGACACAGCGGGACACAGCGGGGACACAGTGGGGACACAGCAGTGGACACATCGGGACACAGCGAGACACAGCGGGACACAGCGGGGGACACAGCGGGACACAGCGGTGTACACAGCGGGACACAGCGGGGACACAGAAGGACACAGTGGTGACACAGCGGGGACACAGCAGGATACAGCGGGGACACAGCGGGACACAGCGGGGACACAGCGGGACACAGTGAGGACACAGCGGGACACATCGAGGACACAGCGAGGACACAGAGGGACACAGTGGGACTAGGCGGGACACAGCAGGACACAGTGGGGAAAAACGGGGACACAGCAGCGGACACATCGGGACACAGCGAGACACAGCGTGACATAGCGGGGGACACAGCGGGACAAAGCGGAGGACACAGCGGGACACAGCGGGGACACTGAAGGACACAGTGGGGACACAGCAGGGACACAGTGGTACACAGCGGGGGAAACAGCAGGGGACACGGCGGGACACAACGGGGGACACAGCGAGGACACAGCGGGACACAGCAGAGACACAGCGGGGACTCAGATGGGGACACAGTGGGGGACATACCGGGACACCACGGGAAACAGCGGGACACAGCGGGACACAGCAGGGACACAGCAGGAACACAGCGTGGGACACAGCGGGACACAGTGGGGGACACAGCGAGGAAAGAGCGGGACACTGCGGGACACATCGGGGACACAGCAGGGACACAGCCCGGGACACAGCGGGACACAGCGGGACACATCGGGGACACAGCGAGGACACAGCAATGGACACAGAGGAACACAGCGGGGGACACAGCGAGGATACAGCGGGACACAGCGGGACACATCGGGGACACAGCAGGGACACAGCCCGGGACACAGCGAGAAACAGCGGGAACACAGCGGGGACACAGCGGGGACACAGCGGGGACACAGCGGGGACACAGCAGGGACACAGCTGCACACAGCATGATAAACAGCGGGACAAGCGGTTACACAGCGAGGACACAGAGGGACACAGCAAGGACACAGCTGGAATAGCAGGGTACTCAGCGGGACACAGGGGGGGACACGGCGCGACACAGAGGGACACAGCGGCGATACAGAGGGAACACAGCTGGACACAGCGGGATACACAGCGGGACACAGCGGGGACAGAGCGAGGACACAGCGGGATACAGTGGGACACAGCTGGACAGAGGGGGGGACACAGCGCGACACAGCCGGGGACACAGCGTGCCACAGCCAGGAACACAGCGGGACACAGCGGGGACACAGTTGGACACAGCGGGATACACAGTGGGAAACAGTGCGGAAACAGCGGGGACAATCCAGGGGACAGCGGGAACACAGCAGGACACAGCGGGAGACAGCAGGGACACAGCGGGTCACAGCAGTACACAGCGGGGGACAGCGGGGACACAGTGGGAAACAGCGGGGGACACAGCGGGGACACAACGGGACACAGCGGGGGACACAGCGGGACACAGCATGGGACACAGTGGGACACAGCAGGACACAGCGGGGACCCAGCGGGACCCAGCTGAGACACAAAGGGGGACAGAGGGGATACAGCGGGAATCAACGGGCCACAGCGGGGCCACAGCGGGAGACACAGCGGGGGACACAGTGGGGGACACAGTGGGAGGCTCAGCGGGACACAACGAGGGACACAGCAGGACACAGCGGTACACAGTGTGACACAGCGGGGACACAGCGGGGGACACAGAGGGGACACAGCGGGACACAGCCGGGACACAGCGCAACACAGTGGGACATAGCAGGACAGAGCAGGACACAGCGGGGACACAGCGTGGACACAGCAGGTGACACAGTGGGACACAGCGGGACACAGCGGGGCACAGCGTGGGACACAGCGGGACACAGTGGGGACACAGCTGGACACAGCTTGATACACAGCGGGACACAGCGGGGGACACAGCGGTGGTCACAGCGGGAAACAACTAGGGACAAAGCGGGACACAGCGGGGACAAAGCGGGGACACAGAGGGACACAGCGGGACACAGCGGGGACACATAGGGACCCAGCGGGACAAAGCGGGGACACAGCGGGGGACACAGCGGGACATAGCGGTACACAGCGGGACACAGCGGGACAAAGCAGGGACACAGCGGGGGACACAGCAGGACACAGCGGGGAGAGAGTGGGACACAGCGGGACACAGCGGGACACACAGGGTCACAGCAGGGTAAACAGCGAGGACACAGCGAGACACAGCGGGACACAGCGGGTGACAAAGCAACACACAGCGCGGGCATAGCGAGGACACAGCGGGACACAGCAGGACATATCGGGGACACAGTGGGGACACAGCGGGGGACACAGCGGGACACAGCGGTGACACACAGGTACACAGCGGGGACACAGCTGGACACAGCCGTATTCACAACGGGCCACAGCGGGGACAAAACGAGGACACAGCGGGACACAGCGGGGTACAGCGGGGGACACAGCGAGGTCACAGCGGGACACAGCGGGGGACACAGCAAGACATAGCGGAACACAGCAGGGACACAGCAGGACACAGCGGGGGACACAGCCGGGGACACAGCGGGACACAACGGGGGATACAGCAGGACACAGTGGGACACAGCAGGACACAGCAGGGACACAACGGGGAATACAGCAGGGGACACAGCGGGACACAACGGGGGACAAAGGGAGGACACAGCGGGACACAGCGGGACACATCGGGGACACAGCGGGGACACAGACCGGTACACAGCGGGACAAGCGGGGGACAAATCCGGACACAGCGGGGGACAAACCGGGACACCACGGGAAACAGCGGGACACAGCAGGACACAGCGGGGACACAGCAGGACAGAGCTGGGGACACAGCGGGACACAGCGGGACACAGCAGGACACAGCGGGATTAACAGCGGGACACAGCGGGGACACAGCGAGGACACCGCGGGAGAGAGCTGGGGACACAGCGGGACACAGCGGGACACAGCGAGGGACACAGCGTGACACAACGGGGGACACAGCTGGACACAGCTGGGGACACAGCGAGGACACAGCGGGACACATTGGGGACACAGCAGGAACACAGACCGGTACACAGTGGGACACATCGGGGGACACAGCGGTACACGTCGGGGACACAGCGGGGACTCAGCGGGGTACACAAAGTGGGACAAACCGGGACACCACGGGAAACAGAGGGACACACCGGGACACAGAGGGGACACAGCGGGGACACAGCGAGTCACAGCGGGGACATAGCGGGGGACACAGCGGGTGACACAGCGGGGGAATCAGTGGGGAACACAGCGGGACACAGCGGCGACACAGTTGGACACAGCGAGACACAGCGGGACACAGCGGGGGACACAGCGGGACACAGAGGAGTACACAGCGGGACACAGCAGGGACACAGAAGGACACAGTGGGGACAGAGTGGGGACATAGCAGGATACAGCGGGGACACAGCGGGACACAGCGGGGAAAGAGCGGGACACAAGCGGGGGACACAGCGGGGGACACAGCGGGACACAGTGGTACACAGCGGGGACAGTGCGGGAACACAGCCGGACACAGCGGTGACACAGCGGGGACACTCCAGGAGACAGCGGGGTCACAGCGGGACATATCGGGGGACAGCAGGGACACATCGGGTCACAGCGGGACACAGTGGGACACAGCGGGGGGACAGCGGGGACACAGCGGGGACACAGTGGGTGACTGCGGGGACACAACGGGACAAAGCGGGACACAGCGGGACACAGCAGGGTCACAGAGAGGACACAGCGCGACACATCGTGGACACAGCGGGGACACAGCGGGGGACACAGTGGATCAAATCGGGGACACAGCGGCGACACAGAGGGGACACAGTAGGACACAGGGTGACACAGCGGGACACAGCGGGGACACAGCTAGGACACAGTGGGACACAGCAGGACACAGCGAGACACAGCAGGGACAGAGCAGGGACACTCAATGGGACAGCGGGGACACAGGGGGGACACAGCGGGGGAATCAGTGGGGAACACAGCGGGACACAGCGGGGACACAGTTGGACACAGCGGGATACACAGCGGGACAGATCGGGGACACAGTGGGACACAGCAGGGGACACAACGGGGGACACAGCGGGACACAGCGGGGGACAGAGCGAGGACACAGCGGGGACACAGCGGGGACACAGCGGGACACAGCGGGACACAGCGGGTAACACAGCAGGACACAGCGGGGGACACATAAGGACACAGTGGGGGACACAGTGAGGACACAGAGGGAAACAGTGGGACACATTGAGGCACAGCAGGGACACAGCAGGAGAACCAGCGGGAAACAGCGTGGACACAGCGAGGACACAGCTGGACACAGCGTGTTACACAGGGGGACATAGCGGTGACATAGTGAGGACACAGCGGGATACAGCAGGACACAGCGGGACACAGCCGGGGACACAACAGGACACAGCGGGACACGGCGGGACACAGCGTGGGACACAGCGGGACATAGACGACACAGCGGCGACACACCTGGAACACAGCTGGACACAGCGGGATTAACAGTGGGACACAGCGGGGACACAGCGAGGACACAGCGGGACAGAGCTGGGGACACAGCGGGACACAGCGGGACACAGCGGGGGACACAGCGTGACACAACGGGGGACACAGCTGGACACAGCTGGGGACACAGCGAGGACACAGCGGGACACATTGGGGACACAGAGGAAACACAGACCGGTACACAGCGGGACACATCGGGGGACACAGCGGTACACGTCGGGGACACAGCGGGGACTCAGCGGGGGACACAAAGTGGGACAAACTGGGAAACCACGGGACACACCGGGACACACCGGGACACAGCGGGGACACAGCGGTGACACAGCAAGTCACAGCGGGGACACAGCGGGGGACACAGCGGGGGAATCAGTGGGGAACACAGCGGGACACAGCGGCGACACAGTTGGACACAGGAGATCCACAGCGGGACAGATGGGGGACACAGCGGGACACAGCGGGACACAGAGGGACACAGCGGGACACAGCGGGGACACAGCGGAGACACAGCGGGGACACAGCGGAGACACAGCGGAGACACAGAAGTGGACACATTGGGACACAGCGAGAAACAGCGGGACACAGCGGGACACAGCGGAGTACACAGCGGGACACAGCAGGGACACAGAAGGACACAGTGGGGACACAGCAGGATACAGCGGGGACACAGTGGGACACAGCGGGGAAAAAGCGGGGCACAAAGCAGGGGACACAGCAGAGGACACAGCGGGACACAGTGGTACACAGTGGGGACGGAGCGGGAACACAGTGGGACACAGCGGGACACAGCGGGGACATTCCAGGGGACAGCGGGGACACAGCGGGATACATCGTGGGACAGCAGGGACACAGCGGGTCACAACGGGACACAGCGGGACACAGCGGGGGGACAGCGGGGACACAGCGGGACACAGCGGGGGGACAGTGGGGGACAGCGGGGACACAACGGGACACAGCGGGACACATCAGGGACACAGCAGGGTCACAGCAGGACACAGACGACTCAGCGGGACACAGCGGGACACACCGGGGGATACAGCGGGACACAGCTGGTGACACAGCGGGGACACAGCGGGACACAGCGGGGCACAAAGTGGGGGACACAGCAGAGGACACAGCGGGACACAGTGGTACACAGTGGGGACGGAGTGGGAACACAGCGGGACACATCGGGGACATTCCAGGGGACAGCGGGGACACAGCGGGATACATCGGGGGACAGCAGGGACACAGCGGGTTACAACGGGACACAGCGGGACACAGCGGTGGGACAGCTGGGACACAGCGGGACACAGCGGGGACAAAGTGGGGGACAGCTGGGACACAGCGGGACACAGCGGGGACAAAGTGGGGGACAGCAGGGACACAACGGGACACAGCGGGACACATCAGGGACACAGCAGGGTCACAGCGGGACACAGACGACACAGCGGGACACAGCGGGACACACCGGGGGATACAGCGGGACACAGCTGGGGACACAGCGGGGACACAGCAGGACACAGCGGGGAAACAGCGGGGCACAAAGCGGGGGACACAGCAGAGGACACAGCGGGACACAGTGGTACACAGTGGGGCCGGAGCGGGAACACAGCGGGACACAGCAGGACACAGCGGGGAAATTCCAGGGGACAGCGGGGACACAGCGGGATACATCGGGGGACAGCAGGGACACAGCGGGTCACAACGGGACACAGCGGGGGGACAGCGGGGACACAGAGGGACACAGCAGGATACACAGTGTGAGACAGCGGGGACACAGCGAGGACACAGCGGGACACAGAGGGACAGAGCGGGGACACAGAGGGACACAGCGAGACACAGCGGGACACAGCGGGGGACACAGCAGGACACAGCTGGTGACACAGCGAGGACACAGCGGGACACATTGTGGACAGCAGGACACAGCGGGGTCACATCGGGACCCAGCGGGGCACACAGCGGGAAACAGCGGCACACAGCTGGACTCATTGGGGGACATAGCGAGATACAGCGGGGGACACAGCGACACACGGCGGGGGACACAGCGGAGACACATCGGGACACAGCGGGGAACACAGCGGGACACAGCGGGACACAGCGGGGACACAGTGGGGACACAGCAGGGACACAGCGGGACACAGTGGGGACACAGAGGGGACACAGCAGGACATAGCGGACACAGCGGGGGACACAGCGAAGACACAGCGGAACACAGCGGAACAAAGTGGGACACAGCGGGGACACAGCGGGGGACACAGTGGGTAAACAGCTGGACACATTGGGCCACAGCGGGACACAGCGAGACAGTGTGGGACACAGCGGGACACAGCTGGGGACAAAGAGGGGGGACATAGCGGGACACAGCGGGGGACACAGGTAGGACACAGCGGGACATAGCGGGACACAGCGAAGGACACAGCGGGAACCAGCGGGGGACAGAGCGGGGGACACAGCGGGGACACAGAGGGACACAGCGGGGGACACAGCGGGGACACAGCTGGGACACAGCAGGACACAGCAGGAACACATCGGGAAACAGCGGGGAGACATCGGGACACAGCGGGGGACCCAGCGGGGATACAGCTGTGACACTGCAGGACACAGCGGGGACACATCGGGACACAGCGGTGGACACAGCGGGACACAGCGGGACACAGCGGAGGACACAGCGGGGACACAGCTGAGACACAGCAGGACACAGCGGGGACACAAGGGACACAGTTGGGACACAGCGGGACACAGCGGGGAACACAGCGGGGGACACAGCGGGACATAGCGGGGACACAGCCGGGACACAGCAGGACACAGCGGGACACTGCGGGGGACACAGCAAGGATATAGCGGGACACAGCGGGACTCGTGGGACGCAGCAGGGACACAGCGGGGGACACAGCGGGGAAACAGCGGGACACAAGGGGACACAGTGGGGGACACAGCGGGAAACAGCTGGGACACATTGGGACACAGCGGGGGACACAGCGGGATACAGCAGGGACACATCGGGACACAGCGGGGGACACAGCAGGACACAGCGGGGACACATCGGTACACAGCGGGAGACACAGCTGGACACCGCGGCACACAGCGGGACACAGCGGGGACTCAAGGGACATAGCGGGACACAGCGTGACACTGCGGGACACAGCGGGGGACACAGCGGGGGACACAGCAGGACACAGCGGGACACAGCGGGGAACACAGCGAGACACAGCGGGGGACACAGCTGGGACACATCAGGACACAGCCGGACACATTGGGGGACACAGCTTAACACAACTGGATACACGGTGGGACACAGCGTGGACAGAGCGAGGACACAGCGGGACACTGCGGGGGACACTGCAAGGATATAGCGGGACAAAGCGGGACTCGTGGGACACAGCGTGGACACAGCAGGGGACACAGCGGGGACACAGCTGGGACACATCGGGACACAGCGGGGACACAGCGGGACTCAGCGGGACACAGAGGGGACTCAGCGGGACACAGCGGGGGACACAGCAGGACACAGGGGGGACACATCGGTATAAAGCGGGGGACCCAGCGGGACACAGCGGCACACAGCGGGACAGAGGGTGGGACACAGCAGGACACAGCGGAGGACACAGCGAGAAACAGTGGGGGACACAGCAGGGACACATCAGGACAGAGCCGGACACATCGGGGGACACAGCTTAACACAGCGGGATACACGGCGGGACACACCGGGGACAGAGCGAGGACACAGAGGGACACAGCGGGGACACATCGGGACACAGTGGGGGACACAGCGGGACACAGGGAGACACACTTGGGACACAGCGGGACACAGCGGCACACAGCTGGACACAGCGGGGACACAGCGGGACACAGCGGGGCACACAGCGAAACACAGCGGGGGAAACAGCGGGGACACATCGGGACAGAGCGGGGGACACAGCGGGACACATCGGGGACACAGCGGGACTCAGCGGGACACAGAGGGGACACAGCAGGACACAGCGGGGGACACAGCGAGAAACAGCGGGGGACACAGCAGGGACACATCAGGACACAGCCAGACACAACGGGGGACACAGCTTAACACAGCGGGATACAAGGCGGGACACACAGGGGACGGAGCGAGGACACAGAGGGACACAGCGGGGACACATCGGGACACAGGGAGACACACATGGGACACAGCGGGACACAGCGGCACACAGCTGGACACAGCGGGGGAAACAGCGGGGACACATCGGGACACAGCGGGGGACACAGCGGGAGACATCGGGGACACAGCGGGACTCAGCGGGACACAGAGGGGACACAGCGGGACACAGCGTGGGACACAGCAGGACACAGCGGGGAACACAGAGAGAAACAGCGGGGGACACAGCAGGGACACATCAGGACACAGCCAGACACATCGGGGGACACAGCTTAACACAGCGAGATACACGGCGGGACACACCGGGGACGGAGCGAGGACACATCGGGACACAACAGGGGACACAGCTGGACACAGCGGCACACAGCTGGACACAGCGGGGGACACAGCGGGACACAGCGGGGGACACAGGGAGAAACAGCAGGGGAAACAGCGGGGACACATCGGGACACAGCTGGGGACACAGCGGGACACAGCTGGACACAGCAGGGACACAGCTGGGACACAGCGGGGACACAGCGGGGACACAGCAGGACATAGCGGGACACTGCGGGGGAACAGCGAGGACACAGAGAGAACACAGCGTGACACAGTGGGACACAGCGGGGACACAATGGGGACACAGCGGGGGACACAGCGGGACACAGCGGAGGACACAGCGGGAACCAGCGGAGGACACATCAGGAAACAGCGGGGGACACAGTGGGGCACACAGCGGGGACACAGCGGAAAACAGCGGGAGACACAGCGGGGACACAGCTGGGACACAGCAGAAAACACCGATGACACATCGGGACACAGCGGGGGAAACAGGGGGACACAGCGGGACACTGGGGACCACAGGGGGACACAGCGGGACACATCGGGGGACACAGCGGGGAAACAGCGGGACACTCTGGGGGATACAGAGGGACACAGCTGGGACACATTGGGACTCAGCGGGGGACACAGCGGGACTCAGCGGGACACAGCAGGGACACATCGGGACACAGAGGGGGACACAGCAGGACACAGCGTGGACACATCGGTACACAGCGGGGGACACAGCAGGACACAGCGGCACAAAGCAGGACACAGCGGGACACAGCGGTGACACAGGGGACATAGCGGGACACAGCGGGACACAGCAGGGGACACAGCGGGGGACACAGCGGGGGACACAGCAGGTCACAGCGGGACACAGCGGGGGACACAGCGAGACAGAGCGGGGGACACAGCTGGGACACATCAGGACACAGCCGGACACATCGGGGGACACAGCTTGACAGAGTGGGCTACAAGGTGGGACACAGCGGGGACAGAGCGAGGACACAGCGGACACAGCGGGACACATCGGGACACAGCGGGACACAGGGGGTCACAGGGGACATAGCGGGACACAGTGGGACACAGCGGGACACAGCGGGGGACACAGCGGGGGATACAGCAGGACACAGCGGGACACAGACGGACACTGCGGGGACACAGTGAGGACACAGCGGGACACAGCGGGACACAGTGGGACACAGCGGGGACACAGCGGGGGACACAGCGGGGAAACAGCGGGACACAGTGGGGGACAGAGCGGGACACAGAGTGGGACCCAGCTGGACATAGCTGGGGACACTGCAGGAGACATAACTGGACACAGCGGGGTACACAGCGAGGACACAGCAGGACACAGCGGTACAGAGCAGGACACAACAGGGACACCACTGAGGACACAGCGGGACACAGCAGGGGACACAGCGGGGACACAGCGGGGTACACAGGGGGGGACATCGGGGACACAGCGGGGACACAGCCGGACACAGCAGTACACAGTGGGGGACTCAACAGGACACAACGTGGGACACAGCGGGACACAGCGGGGATCCAGCGGGACACAGTGGGGAACACAGAGGGGACACAGCGGAACACAGCAGGGGACACAGCAGGAAACAGTGGAGGAGACAGCGGGATCCAGCGGGGGACACAGCGGGACACAGAGGGGGACACAGCGAGACACAGAGGGGGACACAGCGAGACGCAGCGGGACACAGCGGGACACAGCGGGGACACAGCGGGACACATCGGGGGACAAAGCTTGACATAGCAGGATACACGGCGGGACACAGCGGGGATACAGCAAGGACACATCGGGACACAGCCGGACACATCGGGACACATCGGGACACAGCGGGGACACAGGGGACACAGCGCGACACAGTGGGACACAGCGGGACACAGCGGGGGACACAGCGGGGGACACAGCGGGGAAACAGAGGGACACAGCAAGACACAGCGGGGGACACAGCGGGACACAGTGGGCACACAGCGGGACACAGCAGGAGACAGCGGGGACAAAGAGGGGACACAGCGGGACACAGCGGGACACTGCGGGGGACACAGCAAGGACACAGCAGGACAAAGCGGGACACAGTGGGACACAGCGGTGACACAGCGGGGGACACAGCGGGGAAACAGGGGACACAGCGGGACACATCAGGACACAGCGAGACACAGCGGGGACAAAGGGGACATAGCGGGACACAGTGGGACACAGCGGGACACAGCGGGTGACACAGCGGGGGATACAGCAGGACACAGCGGGACACAGCCGGACACTGCGGGGACACAGCGAGGACACAGCAGGACACAGCGGGACACCGTGAGACACAGCGGGGACACAGCGGGGGACACAGCGGGGAAACAGCGGGACACAGTGGGCGACACAGCGGGACACAGAGTGGGACCCAGCTGGACATAGCTGGGGACACTGCGGTGGACATAACTGGACACAGCGGGGGACACAGGGAGGACACAGCGGGACACAGCGTAATACAGGGGGACACAACGGGGACACAGCGGGGGACACAGAGAGAACACAGCGTGACACAGCGGGATACAGCGGGGACACAATTTGGACACAGCGGGGTACACAGCGAGGACACAGCAGGACACAGCGGGACACAGCGAGACAGAGCAGGACACAACAGGGACACCACTGGGGACACAGCGGGACACAGCAGGGGACACAGCGGGGACACAGCGGGGTACACAGGGGGGGACAGCGGGAACACAGCGGGGACACAGCCGGACACAGCAGTACACAGCGGGGGACTCAGCAGGACACAACGTGGGACACAGCGGGACACAGTGGGGATCCAGCGGGACACAGCGGGGAACACAGAGGACACAGCGGAACACAGCATGGGACACAGCAGGAAACAGTGGAGGAGAAAGCGGGATCCAGCGGGGGACACAGCGGGACACAGAGGGGGACACAGCGAGACACAGAGGGGGACACAGAGAGACGCAGCGGGACACAGCGGGACACAGCGGGGACACAGCGGGACACATCGGGGGACAAAGCTTGACACAGCGGGATACACGGCGGGACACAGCGGGGATAGAGCAAGGACACATCGGGACACAGCCGGACACATCGGGACACATCGGGACACAGCAGGGACACAGGGGACACAGCGCGACACAGAGGGACACAGCGGGACAGAGCGGGGGACACAGCGGGGAAACAGAGGGACACAGCAAGACACAGCGGGGGACACAAGGGGACACAGTGGGCACACAGCGGGACACAGCAGGACACAGCGGGAACAAAGAGGGGACACAGCGGGACACTGCGGGGGACACAGCAAGGACACAGCAGGACAAAGCGGGACACAGTGGGACACAGCGGTGACACAGCGGGGGACACAGTGGGGAAACAGGGGACACAGCGGGACACAGCGGGTCACAGGGGGGACACAGCGGGGACACAGCAGGAACACAGCGGGACACAGCGGGACACAGCGGGGACACAGCGGGACACAGCGGGACACAGCGGGGACACAGCTGGACACAGCGGGACACTGCAGTGGACGCAGCAAGGACACAGCGGGACAAAGCCAGCACAGTGGGACACAGCGGGGACACAGCGGGGGACACAGCGGGAAAACAGCGGGACACAGCGGGACACAGGGGGGGACACAGCGGAACACAGCGGGACACAGCGAGGAACACAGCGGTACACAGCGGGACACATCGGGACACAGCGGGACTCAGCGGGGACACAGTGGACACAGCGGGACAGAGCGGGACACAGAGGGACACAGCGGGGGACACAGCGGGGACACAGCGGGACACAGCGGGGGACACAGCGGGACACAGCGGGGGACACAGCGGGGGGCACAGGGGGGGACAGCGGTTACACAGCGGGGACAGAGCGCAACACAGCGGGACACAGCAGGGGACTCAACGGGACACTGCGTGGGACACAGCGGGACACAGCAGGGACCCAGCAGGATCCAGCAGGGGATACAGAGTGGACATAGCGGGACACAGCATGGGACAGAGCAGATCACAGTGGAGGACACAGCGGGATCCCACAGGGGACAGAGCCTGGGACAAAGCGGCGGACACAGCGAGACTCAGCGCGGAACACAGAAGGGACACATCAGGACACAGCCGGACACATCGGGGGCCACAGATTGACACAGCGGGATACACGGCGGAACACAGCGGGGACAGAGCGAGGACACAGCGGGACACAGCGGGGACACATCGGGACACAGCGGGCTACACAGCGGGACACAGCGGGACACAGCGGGGGACACAGCGGGGACTCAGCTGGGACACAGCAGGACACAGCGGGGACACATCGGGACACACCGGGGGACACAGCGGGACACAGCGGCACACAGCTGGACACAGCGGGCGACACAGCCGGACACAGCTGGGGACACAGTGAGACACAGCGGGGGACACAGTGGGGAAACAGCGGGACACAGCGGGACACAGGGGGGGACACAGCGGGACACAGCGGGACACATCGGGACACAGCGGGACACAGCAGGACACAGCGGTGACACAGTGGACACAGCGGGACACAGAGGGACACACCTGGGGACACAGCGGGGACACAGCGGGGACACAGCGGGGACACAGCGGGGGACTCAGCGGTACACAACGTGGGACACAGCGGGACACAGCAGGGACACAGCAGCATCCAGCAGGAGACACAGTGTGGACACAGCGGGACACAGAATGGGACAGAGCAGGGCACAGTGGAGGACACATCGGGATCCAGCAGCGGACAGAGCCGGGGACAAAGCGGGGGACACAGCGAGACACAGCGGGGGACACAGAAGGGACACATCAGGACACAACCGGACACATCCGGGGCCACAGCTTGACACAGCGGGATACAAGGCGGGACACAGCGGGGACAGAGCGAGGACACAGCGGGACACAGCGGGGACATATCGGGACACAGAGGGGGACACAGCGGGTCACAGCGGGACACAGCGGGGGACACAACGGGGACACAGCTGGGACACAGCAGGACACAGGGGGACACAGCTGGACACACCGGCAGACACAGCTGGACACAGCGGGGGACTCAGCGAGACACAGCGGGGGACACAGCGGGGACACAGCGGGAAACATCGGGTGACACAGCTTGACACAGCGGGATACATGGCAGGACACAGCGGGGACACAGTGAGGACACAGCAGGACACATCGGGACACAGCGGGAGACCGCAGGGACACAGGGTACACAGTGGGACACAGCGGGACACAGCAGGGAACACAGAGGGGATACAGCTGGGACACAGCAGGACAAAGCGGGGACACATCGGGACACAGCGGGACACAGCAGGACACAGCGAGGGACCCACGGGGACACAGCGGGTCACATCGGGGGACACAGCGAGATACACGGCAGGACACAGCAGGGACACAGCGAGGACAGAGCGGGACATATCGGGACACAGTTGGACACAAGGGGGACACTGGGGACACATTGGGACCCAGGGGACAAAGCAGGACACAGCGGGGACACAGCGGGGACACAGCATGACACAGCGGGGACACAGCAGGACACAGCGGGGGACAAAGCGAGACACACCGGAACACAACGGGACACAGTGGGGACAGAGCGAGGACACAATGGGGACACAGCCGGGACACAGTGGGACACAGCGCGGACACAGCGGGACACAGCGGGGACTCAGCGGGGGACACAGTGGGGGAAACAGAGCTGGACACAGCGGGGAACACAGCGGGACACAGCGGGGACAAGGTGGACACAGCGAGATACAGAGCGGGGGAATAAGCGGGGACACAGCGGGGACACAGCGGGGGACACAACTCGGGAACGAGTGGGGAACACAGCGGGACACACCGGGGACACAGTTGGACACAGCGGGATACACAGCGGGACACATCGGCGATACAGCGAGGACACAGCGAAGACACAGCGGGACACAGCGGGACACAACGGGACACAGCGGGACGCAGCGGGGGACACAGGGAACAAAGCGGAGAACACAGCGCGACACAGCGGGGACACAGCATGACACAGTGGGGACACAGCGGGGACACAGCGGGATACAGTGGGGACACAGCGGGACACAGCGGGGACACAGCGGGGACCACAGCGGGGGAAACAGTGGGGGACACAGCAGGGAACACAGCGGGACACAGCGGGGACACAGCTGGACACAGCGAGATACACAGGGGGACACAGCGGGGACAGAGCAAGGACACAGCGGTACACTTCGGGACACAGCAGGACACATCGGAACACAGTGGGAACACAGCGGGGACACAGCAGCGGACACAGCGGGACACAGCAGGACACAGCGGGACACAGCGGGGGACAGAGGGGAGGAAACAGCGGGTGACACAGCGGGACACAGCAGGAACACAGCAGGACACAGTGGGGACACAGCGATGAGAGACCGGGATACAGCGGGGACACAGGGGTCACAGCGGAGCCACAGCGGGACACAGCGGGGGACACAGCGGGGGAATCAGTGGGGAACACAGCGGGACACAGCGGGGACACAGTTGGACACAGCGGGATACACAGCGGGACACATCGGGGACACAGCAAGGACACAGCGAGGACACAGCGGGACACAGCGGGACACAAGGGGACACAGCGGGGGACACAGGGGACACAGCGGAGAACACAGCGGGACACAGCGGGGACACAGCGGGACACTGCGGGGGACACAGCTAGGACATAGCTGGACAGCGGGACACGTGGGACACAGCGGGGACACAGCGGGTGACACAGTGGGGAAACAGCGGGACAAAGCGGGACACTGTGGGGTATACAGAGGGACACAGCTAGGACACATTGGGACACAGCAGGGGACACAGCGGGACTCAGCGGGACACAGCAGGGACACATCGGGACACAGCGGGAGACACAGCAGGACAGAGCGGGGACACAGCGGTACACAGCGGGGGACACAGCGGGACCCAGCGGCCCACAGCGGGACACAGCGTGGGACACAGCAGGACACAGCGGGGGACACAGCGAGACACAGCGGGGGACACAGCAGGGACACGTCAGGACACAGCCGGACACATCGGGGGACACAGCTTGACACAGCGGGATACACCGCAGGACACAGCGGGGACAGAGCGAGGACACAGCGGGACACAGCGGGACACAGCGGGACAAAGCGAGACACAGCGTGGATACAGGGGACATAGCGGGACACAGCGGGACACAGCGCGGGACACAGCGAGGGACAAAGCAGGACACAGCGGGACATAGCCGGACACTGCGGGGGACACAGCGAGGACACAGCGGGACACAGCGGGACACAGTGGGACACAGTGGGGACACAGCGGGGGACACAGCGGGGAAACAGCGGGACACAGTGAGGGACACAGCGGGACACAGCGGGACACAGAGTGGGACACATCGGGACATAGCTGGGGACACTGCGGGGGACATAGCGGGACACAGCGGGGGACACAGGGAGGACACAGCGGGACACAGCGGAATACAGGGCTCACAACGGGGACACAGCGGGGGACACAGAGAGAACACAGTGGGACAGAGCGGGACACAGCAGGGACACCACTGGGGACACAAGGGGACACAGAGGGGGACACAGTGGGGACCCAGCGGGACACAGCGTGGGACACAGCGAGGACACAGCGGGAACACAGTAGGACACAGCGGCGGACTCAGCAGGACACAACGTGGGACACAGCAGGACACAGCAGGGACCAAGCGGGCCACAGCGGGGGACACAGAGAGGACACAGCGGGAAACAGCATGGGACACAGCGGGACACAGCGGGGACAAAGAGGGGACACAGCGGGACACAGCGGGACACAGCGGGGGACACAGCAAGGACACAGAGGGACAAAGCGTGACACAGTGGGACACAGCGGGGACATAGCGGGGGACACAGCGGGGAAACAGCGGGACTCAGCGGGACTCAGCTGGGGACACAGCAGGACACAGCCGGACACAGCGTGGGACACAGTGGGACACAGCGGGACACAGCGGGACACAGCGGGACACAGTGGGACACAGCGGTTACACAGGGGACACAGCATGACACATCGGGACACATCGGGACAAAGCGGGACATGGCGGGACACAACGGGGGACACAGCGAGGACCCAGCGAGGACACAGCGGGACACAGCGAGACACATCGGGGACACAGTGGGGACACAGCCCAAGACACAGCAGGACACAGCGGTGGACACTGCGGGACACGGCGCGGACACTGCGGGGACTCAGAGGGGAACACAGCGGGGGACAAACCGGGACACCAGGAGAAACAGCGGGACACACCGGGACACAGCTGGGAAACAGCAGGGACAAAGCTGAGGACACAGCGGGACACAGCGGGGGACACAGCGAGGACACAGCGGGACACAGCAGGACACATTGGGGACAGAGCGGGGACACAACGGGGGACACAGCGAGGACACAGCGGGACACAGCGGGGACACAGTGGGGACTCAGCGGGGGACACAGCGGGGGACAAACCGGGACACCACGGGAAACAGCGGGACACAGCCAGACACAGCAGTGACACAGCGGGGACACAGCGGGGGACACAGCAGGACACAGCGGGGGACACAGCGAGGACACAGCGGGGCACAGCGGGACACATTAGGGACACAGCGGGGACACAGCGCTGACTCAGTGGGGGACACAGCCGGGGACAAACCGCGACACCACGGGAAACAGCCGGAAACACCGGGACACAGCGGGGACACAGCGGGGACAAAGCTGGGGACACAGCGGAACACAGCGGGGGACACAGCGGGACACCGCGGGACACATTGTGGACACATCGGGGACACAGCCCTGGACACAGAGGGACACAGCGGGGGACACAGCGAGGACACAGCGGGACACAGCGGGACACCTCGGGACACGGCGGGGACACAGCCTGGGATACAGCGAGACACAGCGGAACACAGCGAGGACACAGCCGGGACACAGCTGGACACAGCCTGATAACCAGCGGGACACAGCGGGGGACAGCAGGGACACAGCGGGTCACAGCAGGTACTCAGCTGGGACACATCAGGACACAGCGGGGACACATCGGGACACACCGGGGGACACAGCGGGACACAGCGGCACACAGCTGGACACAGCGGGTGACACAGCCGGACACAGCTGGGGACACAGTGAGACACAGCGGGGGACACAGCGGGGACACATGGGGACACAGCGGGACACAGCTGGGCACTGCGGGAGACACAGCTGGACACAAAGGGGGACACAGCGAGGACCCAGCGAGGACACAGCGGGACACAGCAAGACACATCGGGGACACAGTGGGGACACAGCCCAAGACACAGCAGGACACAGCGGTGAACACAGCGGGACACGGCGCGGACACTGCGGGGACTCAGAGGGGAACACAGCGGGGGACAAACCGGGACACCACGGGAAACAGCGGGACACACCGGGACACAGCGGGGAAACAGCAGGGACAAAGCTGAGGACACAGCGGGACACAGCAGGGGACACAGCGAGGACACAGCGGGACACAGCAGGACACATTGGGGACAGAGCGGGGACACAACGGGGGACACAGCGAGGACACAGCGGGACACAGCGGGGACACAGTGGGGACTCAGCGAGGGACACAACGGGGGACACAGCGGGACACAGCGGGGCACACAGCGGGACACAGCGGGGAACACAGCAGGACATAGCGCGGACACAGCGGAGACAGAGCCGGGACACAGCAGGATACATCGGGGACAGAGCGGGGGACAAAGCGTGACACAGCGGGTCACTGCAGGGACACAGCGGAACACAGTGGGGGACACAGCGGGGGACACAGCGGGGACACAGCGGGGATATAGCAGGACACAGCGGGGCACACAGCAGGACAAAGCGGGGATACAGAAGGGTCACAGTGGGGGACACAGCGGGACACAGCGGGGACACAGCAGGGTCAAAGCGGGAACACAGCAAGGACACAGCGGGACACAGGTGGGACACAGCGGGAACACAGCTGGGACACAGCTGGACACAGTGGGATACACTGGGGGACACAGAGGGGGACACAGCGGGGACACAGCAGGGACACAGCGGGAACACAGCGGGACACAGCGAAAGACACAGCGTGGGACACAGCGGGGACACAGCGGGGGACACAGAAGGGGACACAGCGGGGACACAGCGGGGCTATATCGGGACACAGCGGGGACACAGTGGGACACAGCGGGGACACAGCGGGACACAGCGGGACACAGCGGGGACACAGCAGGGACACAGCGGGACACAGCAGAACATAGCGGGGACACAGCGGGACACAGCGGGGGACATAGCGGGGACACAGCAGGGCCACAACGGGACACAGCGGGGTCACAGCGGGACACAGCGGGGGACACAGCGGGACATAGCACGACACAGCGGGACAAAGCGTGGGACACAGCGGGACACTGATTGGACACAGCGCGACACAGCGGTGTACGCATCTGGGGACACAATGGTACACAGAGTGGGACACAGCAGGACACAGCGGGACACAGTGGGACACAGTGGGGACAAAGTGGGAGACACAGCGGGGGACAGAGCAGGACACAGTGCGGGACACAGGGAGGACCCAGCGGGACACAGCGGGGAGACAGCGGGGACTCAGTGGGGGACATAGCGGTGGACAAAGCAGGACACCACGGGACACAGCGGAACACAGCGGAACACAGTGGGGACACTGCGGGGAAAAAGCGGGACACAGCGGGGGACACAGCGGGACACAGCGGGACTCATCGGTGAACACAACGGAACACAGAGGGGGACACAGCAGGGGACACAGCGGGACACAGCGGGGACTCAGCTGGACACAGCGGGGTATACAGCGTGACAGAGCGGGGACACAGCGGGGACACAGCGGGACACTGTGTGACACATCGGGGACCCAGCAGGACATAGCGGGGACACAGCGGGACATAGCGGTGTACACAGCTGGGGACACAACGGGACACAGATTGGGACACAGCGGGGTCACAGCGGGATACAGCGGGACACAACGGGACAAAGAGTGGGACACAGCGGGACACAGCGGGACACACTGGGGACACAGCGGGGACACAGCGGGACACAGCGGGGACACAGCGGGACACAGCAGGACACAGCGGGACACAACGGGACACAGTGGGACACAGCGGGGACACAGCAGGACACAGCGGGACACAGCGGGACACAGCGGTGACAAAGCGGGAATCACAGCGGGGGATAGAGCGGGACACAGTGGGGGACACAGCGCGACACAGCAGGGATTCAGCGGGGGACACAGCCGGGGACAACAGGACACCATGGGGCAGAGCGGAATACAGCGGGACACAGTGGGGAAACTGCGGGGACACAGCAGGACACAGCGGAGGATATAGCAGGCCACAGCGGGACTCAGCGGGGAACACAGCGGAACACAGCGGGGGACAGAGCGGGGGACACAGTGGGACACAGCGGGGACTCAGCTGGACACAGCGGGGGACACAGAGTAACACAGCGGGGACACAGCGGGGACACAGCGGGACACTGCGTGACACATCGGGGAAACAGCGGGACACAGCGGGACAAAGCGGGGGACATAGCGCTAAACAGCGGGGAACACAGAGAAGACACAGCGGGACAAAGCGGGGAACACAGCGAGAACACAGTGGGACACAGCGAGGACACAGTGGGACACCGCGGGGACACAGCGGGGGACACAGCTGGACACAACGGGGGAAACAGCGAGGACACAGCGAGAAACAGGGGGGACACAGCAGGGTCACCGCGAGGACACAGCGGGACACAGCGGAGGACACAGCGGGGAAACAGAGGGACATATTGGGACACAGCGGGGGACACGGAGGGACAGAGCGGGGGACACATCGGAGGACACAGGGAGGACACAGCGGTACACAGGGGGGACACAACGGGACACAGCAGGGACAAAGCGGGGGACACAGCGGGGGACAGACCGGGACACAGCGGGGGACACAGGGAGGACACAGCGGGACACAGCGGGGACAAAGCGGGGACTCAGCCGGGGATACAGCGGGGGACAAAACGGAACACCACGGGACACAGCGGGACACAGCGGGGACACTGCGGGGACACAGATGGGGACACAACGGGACACAGCAGGTGACACAGCGGGGACACAGCGGGACACAGCGAGGACACAGCGGGGACACAGTGGGAAACAGCGGGACACAGCGGGAGACAAAGTGGGAGACAGCGGGGGACAAAGCAGGGGACACAGCTGGGGACACAGCCAGGACACAGCGGGACACAGCGGGTGACAAAGTGAGGACACAGCGGACACAGCGGGACACACCGGGGACACAGCTGGACACAGCGGGATACAGCAGGAGACACAGCGGGGACACAACGGGACACAGCGCGGGACACAGCAGGACACAGCAGGGACACAGCGGGACACAACAGGACACATCGGGGGACACAGTGGGGACATAGAGGGGGACCCAGCGTGGACACAACGGGACACAGAGGGACACAGCGGGACACAGTGGGGTACATAGCAGGGAACAGCAGGGACACACCGGGGGACAGAGGGGACACAGCAGGACACAGCGTGGACAGAGCGGGACACAGTGGGGGACACAGCAGGGACACAGCATGACACATCGAGAGACACAGCGGGTACACAGCAGGGAAAACAGCGGGACAGAACTTGACAGAGCGGGGACACAGCGGGACAGAGGTGGGCACACAGCGGGACATAGCGAGACACAGCGGGACACAGCAGGGGACACAGCTGGGGACACAGCTGGGGACACAGCAGGACACAGCGCGACACAGGGGTCACAGCGGGGGACACAGAAGGACACAGCGCGACACAGCGGGGACACAGCGGGGACACAGCTGGGAGCACAGCAGGACACAGTGGCAGACATAGCGCGGACACAACTTGGACACAGCGGGACACAGCAGGGGCACAGCGGGACACAGCTGGGGACTCAGCGAGGACACAGAGGGACCCAGCGGGACACAGCGGGGAACAAAGCGGGAGAGAGTGGGGGACACAACGAGGATACAGCGGGGCACAGCGGGGACACAGAGGGGACTCAGCGGGGGACACAGCGGGGGACAATGAGGGACACCACGGGACACAGTGGGACATACCGGGACACGGAGGGGACATTGCGGGGACAGAGCCGGACAAATCGGGGGACACAGCGGGACGCAGCGGGACAGAGCGGGGGACAAAGCCGGACACAGCTGGGGACAGAGCGGGGGACTCAGCGGGATACAGCGGGGACAAAGCGGGACAAAGCGGGACACAGCTGGGACAGAGCGGGACACAGAGTGACACAGCGGGGACACAGCGGGACACAGCGGAGTCACAGCAGGGACACAGCGGGGACACAGCCGGACACAGCGGGACACAACGGTGACACAGCGGGACACAGCGAGACACACAGCGGGTACACAGCGGGGAACACAGCGGGGAACACAGCGGGACACAGCGGGACACACCGGGGCACACAGCGGGACATAGCTGAACACAGCGGGACAAGCAGGGGACACAGCTGGGGACACAGCGGGACACAGTGGGGGATACAGCGACGACACACAACGGGACACCGAGGGGTACACAGCGGGACACAGCGGGACACAGCGGGACACAGCAGGGACAAAGCGGGAATCACAGAGGGGGATAGAGCGGGACACAGCGGGGGATACAGGGAGGACACAGCGGGACACTGCGGGGACACAGCGGGGACTCTGCGGGGACACAGCGGGGGACACAGCGGGGACAGAGGGGGGAAACAGGGGGAAACAGCGGGGACACAGCGGGACACAGCGGGAAACAGCAGGACGCAGCGGGGAAACAATGGGACACAGTGGGGGACACAGCGGGACACAGCGGGACACAGCAGGACACAGCAGGGACAAAGCGGGAATCACAGCGGGGGATAGAGCGGGACACAGCGAGGGACACAGGGAGGACACAGCGGGACACAGCGGGGACTCAGCGGGGGACACAGCGGGGGACAACTCAGGACACCACGGGACACAGCCGGGCACAGCGAGGGCACAGCGGGACACCGCTTGGACACAGTGGGGGACACTGCGGGACAGAACGGGGGAAACAGCAGGACACAGGGGGGACACAGCAGGGACACAGCGAAGACACAGCGGGAAACAGAGGACGACACAGCGGGGAAACAGCGGGACACAGTGGGACACAGCGTGGGACACTGAGGGACAGAGCGGGGGACACATCGGGGGACACAAGGAGGACACAGCGGGACACAGCAGGGACACAGCCGGGACTCAGCCGGGTACATTGTGGGGGACAAAGCAAGACACCACGGGACACAGCGGAACACAGCGGAACACAGGGGGACACAGTGGTGTACACAGCTGCGGACAAGGGGAAACAGCAGCTTCACAGGGGACACAGCGTCGACAGAACGGGGGAAACAGCGAGGAAACAGCGGGACACAGGGGGGACACAGCAGGGACACAGCGAGGACACAGCGGGACACAGCGGACGACACAGCAGGAGAACAGCGGGACACAGTAGGACACAGCGGGGGACACTGAGGGACATAGCGGGGGACACAGCGGGGACAGAGCGGGGACACAGGGGGACACAGCGGGGACAGAGTGGGACACAGCGGGGACACAGTGGGACACAGCGGGGGACACAGCGGGACACAGCGGAGGACACAGCGGGACACAACGGGGAACAGCGGGGTCACAGCGTTACAAAGCGGTCGACACAGCGGGACATAGCAGGACACAGCGGGGCAAAGCGGGGGAAACAGCGGGACACAGCGGGACAAAGCAGGACACAGCAGGGACACAGAGCTACACAGCGGTGTACACAGCTGCGGACAAAACTGGACACAGAGTGGGACACAGCGTGGGACACAGCGTTACACAGCGGGAAACAGCAGCTTCACAGTGGACACAGCGGCGACACAGCGGGGGACATTGGGGAAACAGGGGACACAGCAGGGGACACAAGACATAGCGGGGGACAGCGGGGTCACAGCGGGACACAGCGGGGACACAGCTGGGGACATCTGGGAAACAGCAGGACACAGCGGGGGACACAGCGGGATACAGCGGGGACACAGCGGGTGCATAGTGTGGGACACAGCAGGGACACACCGGGACACAGCTGGGGACACAGAGGGGACACAGCAGGGGACAGCCCGGGGACACAGCGGGACACAGCAGGGAGACAGCGGGGGACACAACGGGACACAGCGGGTACAAAGCAGGACACAGCGGGGACACAGCGGAACACAGCGGGGACACAGCGGGACACAGCGAGGGACAGCGAGATGAAACATCGGGACACGGGGGGGAAACAGCGGGGACACAGTGGGGGACACAGTGGGACAGAGCGGGACACAGCGCGGACACTGCAGGGGACAGCAGGGACACAGCGGGACACAGCGGGGGACAGCAGGGACACAGCGGGTCACAGCGGGACACAGCGGGGACACAGCGGGGGACAGCGGGGAAACAGCGGGACACAGAGATGACACAGCGGGGACATAGCGGGACACAGCGGGGACACAGTGGGTGACAGCGGGGACACAACGGGACACAGCGGGACACATCTTGGACACAGCAGGGTCACAGCGTGGGACACAGCTCGACACATCGGGGACACAGCGGGGACACATCGGGGACACAGCATTGGACACAGCGGGGGAATCAGTGGGGAACAAAGCAGGACACAGCGGGGACACAGTTGGACACAGCTGGATACACAACGGTACACATCGGGGACACAGCGAGGACACAGAGGGACACAGTGGAACAAAGCGGGACACAGTGGGGACACAGCCGGGACACAGCAGCAAACACATCAGGACACAGCGAGACACAGCGTGACACAGCGGGGGACACAGCGGGACTCAGTGGGGACACAAAGGACACAGTGGGGACACAGCAGGGACACAGTGGTAAACAGCGGGGGAAACAGCCGGGGACATAGCGGGACACAACGGGGGACACAGCGGGACACAGCAGGGACAGAGCGGGCGACACAGCGGGGGACACAGCGGGACACAGCGGGGACACTGCAGGGAAAAACCGGGGGACACAGCGGGACAGAGTGTGAAACCAGGGGACACAGTAGGACACAGCGGGAGACACAGCAGGGACACAGCGGGACACAGCGAGGACACAGCGGGACAGAGCAGGACACAGCGGGGACACAGCGTGGACAAAGCAGGTGACATAGCAGGATACCGCGGGGACACAGCGGGGGACACAGTGAGGACACAGTGGGACACAGCAGGAAACAGCGAGACACAGCGGGGACACAGCGGGGACACTCAATTGGACAGCGGGAACACAGCTGTACACAGGGGGATACACAGTGGGACATAGCGGGGACACAACTATGACACAGTGGGACACAGCAAGACACAGCGGGACAGAGCGGGGGACACAACGGGACACAGCGGGACACAGCGGGACACAGCAAAGACACAGCTGGGGACAGGGGGGACACAGCGAGGACACAGCGGGACACAGCGGGTACAGAGCGAGGACACAGCAGGAAACAGCAGGGACAGAGAGGGACACAACGGGGGACACAGGGAGGACACAGCGGGACATAGCGGGGACACAGAGGGGACTCAGCGGGGGACACAGCGGGGGACAAACCGGGACACCACGGGAAAAAGCGGGACACACCGGCACACAGCGGGGATACAGCAGGGACACAGCTTGGAAACAGCGGGACACAGCGGGGGACACAGCGAGGACACAGCGGGACACAGCGGGGACACAGCCCGGGACACAGAGGGACACAGCGGGGGACACAGCGAGATTACAGCGGGACACAGCGGGGACACAGCGGGGACACAGCCCGGGACACAGCGAGACACAGCGGAGACACAGCGGGGACACAGCTGGACACAGCGTGATAAACCTCGGGACAAGCGGTTCCACAGGGAGGACACAGCGGGACACAGCGGGACATAGCAGGGTACTCAGCGGGACACAGCGGGGGACACAGCGCAACACAGAGGGACACAGCCGCGACACAGAGGGAACACAGCTGGACACAGCGTGGGTCACAGCGAGAACACAGTGGGACACATCGGGGACACAGCGGGGACACAGCCGGGGACAGAGCAGGACAGCGCGGGGACAGAGCCGGGACAAAGCGGGGACACAGCAGGACACAGGGTGAAACAGCGGGACACAGCGGGGACACAGCGGGGGACACAGCGAGACACAGCGGGGGACACAGCTGGGGACAGCGGGGACACACGGGGGACGGCAGGGACACAGCTGGACACAGCGGGGGACACAGCGGACACAGCGGGGACACAGCAGGACACAGTGGGGACACAACGGGGACACAGCGGGGACACAGCGGGCAACACAGCAGGACACAGAGGGGACAGAGCAGGACACAACGGGGACACAGCGGGACACAGCGGGGGACACAGCGGGACAGAGTGGGAAACCAGGGGACACAGTGAGACCCAGCGGGACACAGCGGGACACAGTGTGACAGACAGCTGGACACATCGAGGATATAGGGAGGACACAGAGGGACACAACGGTACAAAGCGGGACACAGCATGACACAGCAGGGGACACAGCGGGTCACAGCGGAGGACACAGCGGGACACAGCGGGGACACAGAAGGACACAGTGGGGACACAGCAGGGACACAGCGGTACACAGCGGCGGAAGGCGGGGACCCAGCGGGACACACCGGGACACAGCGGGCCAGAGCGGGACACAGCGGGGGACTCAGCGGGGACACAGCGGGACACAGCGGGGACACAGCGGGACACAGAGGGGCACAGCGGGGACACAGCAGTACACAGCGGGGGACACAGCGAGGAACCAGCGGGTTACAGCGGGACACAGCAGGGAACACAGTTCGGGACACAGCGGGGACACAGCGGGTACACAGCGGGACAGAGCGGGGACACAGCAGGGACACAGCAGGACACACAGGGAAAACAGCGGGACACAGCGGGGGACACAGCGGGACACATCGGGACACAGCGGGGGACACAGCGGGAAACAACGCGACACAGCGGGACACAGCGGGGACACAGGGGGAACAAAGAGGGGAGCACAGCGGGACACGGTGGGAGACATAGCGGGGACACAGCTGGGACACAGAGGGACACAGTGGGGTCAAAGCGGGACACAGCGGGGGACACAACGAGGACACAGCGGGACACAGCGGGACACAGCGGGGGACAAAGCGGGAGAGAGCGGGTGACTCAGCAGGACACATCGGGACACAGCGGGACAAAGCGGGACACAGCAGGGGACACAGCGGGACAGAGCGGGACACAGCAGGGACACAGCGGGGGACACAGCAGGACACAGCGGGACAGATCGGGGGACACAGCAGGACACAGCGAGGACACATCGGGACACAGCGGGGGACAAAGCGGGGACACAGCGGGACACAGAGGGACACTGCGGGGGACACAAAGGGGGACACAGCGGGGGACACAGTGGAACCCAGCGGGGGACACAGGAAGGACCAAGTGGGAACTAGCAGGGTCAAAACGGGAATCACAGCGGGGGATAGAGCGGGACACAGCGGGGGACACAGGGAGGACACAGCGGGACAGAGCGGGGACTCAGCGGGAGACAAAACGGGGACAGAACGGGGACACAGGGGGACACATTGGGGACACAGCGGGACAAATCGGGGACACAACGAGACACAACAGGACAGAGCGGGGACACAGTGGGACACAGCGGGGACACAGCACGACACAGCGAGGACACAGCGGGACACAGTGGAGGACACAGAGGGACACAGCGGGATACAGTGGGTACAAAGCGAGAATCACAGCGGGGGATAGAGCGGGACACAGCGGGGGACACAGGGAGGACACAGCGGAGCCACAGCGGGGTACAAAGTAGGACACCATGGGACATAGGGGAACACAGCGGGACACAGTGGGGAAACTGCGGGGTCACAGCGGGACACAGCGGAGGACACAGCGGGACACAGCGGGACTCAGCGGGGAACACAGCGGAACACAGAGGGGGACAGAGCGGGGGACAGAGCGGGACACAACGGGGACTCAGCTGGACACAGCGGGGGACACAGCGTGACACAGCGGGGTCACAGCGGGGATACAGCGGAACACTGCGTGACACATCGGGGATACAGCAGGACACAGCGGGACACAGCGGGGGACACAGCGCTACACAGCGGGGAACACAGCGAGTACACAGCGGGACACAGCGGGGGACACAGCGAGAACACAGTGCGACACAGCGGGACACAGCGAGGACAAAGCGGGAAACAGCGGGGACACAGCGGGGGACACAGCGGGACACAACGGGGGAAACAGCGAGGACACAGCGGGACACAGGGGGGACACAGCAGGGACACAGCGGGGCACACAGCAGGACACAGAGGGCGACATAGCAGGACACAGCGAGGACAGAGCGGGACACAGCGGAGGACACAGCGGGGAAAAATCGGGACACAGCGAGGAACACAGCGAGACACAGCGGAGAAACAGCGGGGACATAGCGGGACACTGCGTGAAACATCGGGGACACAGCGGGACACAGCAGGACACAGTGGGGCACAGCGGGGGACACAGCGGGACAGAGTGGGACAAACTGGGACACAGCGAGGACACAGCGGGGGACACAGCGGGGGACACAATGGGACACAGATGGACACAGCGGGAAACACCGGGATCACAGCTGGGACACAGCGGGGGAAACAGCGGAACAAAGCGGGACACCGCAGGGGACACAGCGGGAACACAGCGCTACACAGCGGGGGACACAGCGAGGACACAACGGGACCTAGCAAGAACCCTGCGGGACACTGCGGGGAATACATTTGGGGACACAAAGGGAAACAGCGGGGACACAGAAGGACACTGCGTGACACGTCGTGGACACAGAGGGACACAGCGGTACACAGCGGGGGACAAGGCGGGGACACTTCAGGACACAGCGGGGGACACAGCTGGGGTCACTGCAGGACACAGTGGGGGACACAGCGAGGACACAGCAGGACCCAGCGGGACACTGCGTCGATACAGCGGGGACACAGCTGGATACAGCGGGGTATTCAGCTGGGGACACAAAGGGAAACAGCAGGGACACAGAAGGACACTGCGTGACACATCGTGGACACAGCAGGACACAGCGGGACACAGCGGGGGACACAACCGGGGACACAGCAGGACACAGCGGGGACACAGCGGCAAACTGTGAGACACAGCGGGGGACACTGCAGGACACAGCGGGGGACACAGCGAGGACACAGCGGGACACAGCGGGTACACAGCAGGGACACAGCGGGGTACACAGCTGGGAACACAACAGGACACAGCGGGGGACACAGCGGGACACAGCGGGGGACACAGCGGGACACAGCGGGGGAAACAGCGAGGACACAGCGGGACACAGCAGGACACAGCGGGGGACACAGAGGGAAACAGCGGGTCACAGCGGGGACACAGCGGGACACAGCGGGGACACAGCGGGACACAGCGGGACACAGCACGGACACAGCGGGACACAGTGGGACACAGCGGGACACAGCTGGGTCACAGCGGGACACAGCGGGGGACACAGAGGGACACAGCAGGACACAGCGGGACAAAGCCGGGGACACAGCGGGACACAGCGTCGATACAGCGGGGTCACAGCGGGACACAGCGGGGTACAGAGCTGGGGACACAACGGGACACAGCGGGAGACATAGCAGGACACAGCGGGACACAGCGGGACACAGCTGGGACAAAGCGGGAGACACAGCGGGGGACAGAGCGGGACATAGCGGGGGACACAGGGAGGACACAGTGGGACACAGCGGGGACACCGCGGGGACTCAGCGGGGGACATAGCGGGGGACAAAGCAGGACACCACGGGAAACAGCGGAACACAGCGGAACACAGTGGGGACAATGCGGGGACAGAGAGGGACACAGCGGGGGACACAGTGGGACACAGCGGGACTCATCGATGAACACAACGGAACACAGCGGGGGACAGAGCGGGGGACACAGAGGGACACAGCGGGGACTCAGCTGGACACAGCGGGGTATACAGTGTGACAGAGCGGGGACACAGCGGGGACACAGCAGGACACTGCGTGACACATCGAGAACCCTGTGGGACACAGCGGGACATAGTGGGACACAGCGGGGGACAAAGCACTACACAACGGGAAACACAGCGAGGACACAGCAGGACACAGCATGGTACACAGCTGGGGACACGTAGGGAAACAGCGGGGACACAGCAGGACAATGCGTGACACATCGTGGACACAGCGGGACACAGCGGGGGACACAGCGGCAGACACAGCGAAGACAGAGTGAGACACAGCGGGACACAGCGGGACACAACGGGGGACACAGCGCTACACAGCGGGGAACACAGCGGGACACAGCGGGACACAGCGTCGATACAGTGGGGACACAGCGGGACACAGCGGGGTACACAGCTGGGGACACAACGGGACACAAGGGGGACACAGCGGGCCACAGCGCCACACAGCAGGACACAGCGGGAAACAGCAGGGACAAAGCGGGAATCACAGCGGGGGATAGAGCGGGACACAATGGGGGACACAGGGAGGACACAGCGGGACAGAGTGGGGACAAAGCGGGTACTCAGCGGGGGAAAATGCGGGGACGGAACGGGGACACATGGGACACAGTGGGGACACAGCGGGACAAATAGGGGACACAGCGGGACACAACAGGACAGAGCGGGGACACAGTGGGACACAGCGGGGACACAGCACGACACAGCGGGGACACAGCGGGACACAATGTGGGTAACAGCGTGACACAGCGGGATAGCGGGACACAGGGGGGACAAAGCGTGAATCACAGCAGTGGATAGAGCGGGACACAGCGGGGGACACAGGGAGGACACAGCAGGGGACACAGCGGAGGACAAACCAGGACACCACGGGACATAGCGGAACACAGCGGGACACAGCGGAGGACACAGCGGGACACAGCGAGACTCAGCGGGGAACACAGCCGAACACAGCGGGGGACAGAGCGGGGGACAGAGCGGGACGCAACGGGGACTCAGCTGGACACAGCGGGACACAGCGTCGATACAGCAGGGGAACAGCGGGACACAGCGGGGTACAGAGCTGGGGACACAATGGGACACAGCGGGGGACACAGCGGGACACAGCGGAACACAGCAGGGACAAAGCGGGAGACACAGCGGGGGAGAGAGCGGGACACAGCGAGGGACACAGGGAGAACACAGCGGGACACAGCGGGGACACAGCGGGTACACAGCAGGGACTTAGCGGGGGACATAGCGGGGGACAAAGCGGGACACAGCGGAACACAGCGGAACACAGTGGGGACAATCCGGGGACACAGCGGGACACAGCGGGGGACACAGCGGGACACAGTGGGACTCATCGGTGAGCACAACAGAACACAGCGGGGGACAGAGCGGGGGACACAGCGGAACACAACGGGGACTCAGCTGGACACAGCGGGGTATTCAGCATGACACAGCGGGAACACAGCAGGGACACAGCAGGACACTGCGTGACACATCCTGGACATAGCGGGACACAGCGGGACACAGGGGAGACACAGCGGGGAAACAGCGGGGGACACAGCGGTTGACAATGAGTGGACACAGTGGGAAACAGCGGGACACAGCGGGGGACAGAGCGCTACACCGATGGTAACACAGCGGGACACAGCGGGGACACAGCGGGACACAGAGGGACACAGCGGGACACAGCAGGGACAAAGAAGGAGACACAGTGGGGGACAGAGCGGGACACAGCTGGGACACAGCGGGTACATAGCAGGGACTTAGCGGGGGACATAGCAGGGGACAAAGCAGGACACCACGGGACACAGCGGAACACAGCGGAACACAGTGGGGACAATGTGGGGACACAGCGGGACACAGCGGGACACATTGGGACACAGTGGGGACAAAGCAGGTGACACAGCGGGGGACAGAGCGGGACACAGCGGGGACACAGCGGGGACTCAGCCGGGGACATAGCGGGGGACAAAGCAGGACACCACGGGACTCAGCGGAACACAGCGGAACATCTTGGGGACACTGTGGGGACACAGCAGGACACAGCGGGGGGCACAGCGGGCCACAGCGGGACTCATTGGTGAACACAACGAACACTGCAGGGGACACAGCGGGGGACACAGCGGGACACATCGGGTCACAGCAGGGAAACAGCGGGACACATCGGGGACACAGAGGGACACAGCGGGACACAGCGGGGACACAGCGGGACACAGTGGGACACAGCGGGGACACAAAGGAACACAGCGGGGACAGAGCGGGACACAGTTGGAGAAACAGCGGGACACAGCGGGACACAGCGGGGGACACAGCAGGACACAGCGCGACATAGCTGGGACACAGCGGGGACACAGCGGGGAGCACAGTGGGACACAGTGGGGGACATAGCGCAGACACAGTTGGGACAAAGCGGGACACAGAGGGGTAACAGCGGGACACAGCGGGGGACACAGCGAGGACACATCGGGACACATCGGGACAGAGCGGGACACATCGGAACACAGTAGGGGACACAGCAGTACACAGCGCGACACAGCTGGGACACAGCGGGACACTGCGGGGTCACAGCGGGACACAGCGCGGGACACAGAGAGGACACAGCGGGACACAGCGGGACACAGCGGGGGACAAAGCGGGAAAGAGTAGGGGACACAGCGAGGATACAGCGGGACACAGCGGGGACACAGAGGGGATTCAGCGGGGGACACAGTGGGGCACAAAGCAGGACACCACGGGACAAAGTGGGACACAGCGGGACACAGAGGGGACACTGCGTGGACAGAGCGGGACAAATCAGGGGACACAACGGGACACAGTGGGACACATGGGGGACATAGCCAGACACAACGGGGTCAGATCGGGGGACACAGCAGGACACAGCGGGGACAAAGCGGGACACAGCAGGGACAGAGCGGGACACAGCGGGGACACAGCAGGGACACAGTGGGGGAGACAGCGTGACACAGCAAGACACAGCGGGAGACACAGCAGGACACAGCATGGACACAGGGGGACACAGCGTGGGAGAGAGCGGGGACACAGCAGGGACACAGCAGGGGACACAGCAGGGGACACAGCGGGGACAAAGCGCGGCCACATAGGGACAAAGCGGGGATACAGTGGTATATAGCGGGGACACAGCGGGACACAGCGGGACACAGCGGGAGACACAGCAGAGACACAGCGGGGAGCACATCGGGACACAGCGGGGGACAGAGCTGGGACAGAGCTGGGACACAGCGGGACACAGCGGGGTCACAGCAGGACACAGCTGGGAACACAGCGGGACACAGCAAGACACAGCAGGACAAAGAATGGGTCACAGCGGGACACAGCCGGACACAGCGGGGACACAGCGGGACACAGTGGTGTACACAGCTCGGGACACAACGGGACACAGAGTGGGAAACAGCAGGACACAACGGGACACAGCGGGACATAGTGGGGACAAAGCGGGAGACACAGCGGAGCACAGAGCCGGACACAGCGGGGACACAGCGGGGACTCAGCGGGGGACATAGCAGGGGACAAAGCAGGACACCACGGGAAACAGCGGAACACAGAGGAACACAGTGGGGACACTGTGGGGACACAGCGGTACACAGCGGGGGAAACAGCGGGACACAGCGGGACTCATCGGTGAACACAACGGAACACAGTGGGGGACACAGTGGGGGACACAGCGGGACACAGCGGGGACTCAGCTGGACACAGCGTGATATACAGCGTGACAGAGTGGGGACACAGCAGGGACACAGCGGGACACTGTGTGACACATCGGGTACACAGCAGGACACAGCGGGACACAGCAGGACACAGAGGGACACACCGGGGGACACAGCGCTACACAGCGGGAAACACAGCGAGGACACAGTGGAACACAGCGGGTTACACAGCTGGGGACACAAAGGGAAACAGCGGAGACACAGCAGGACACTGCGTGACACATCGTGGACACAGGAGGTCACAGCGGGAAACAGCGGAGACACAGCGGGGACACAGCGGGGGACACAGCGGGGGACACAGCGCTACACAGCGGGGAACACAGCAAGGACACAGCGGGACACAGCGGGGGACAAAGCGAGAACACAGTGGAAGACTGCGGAACACTGCGAGGACTAAGCGGGACAACAAGGGGACACAGCGGGGGACACAGCGAGACACAGCGGGACACAGTGGGGGACAGAGGGACACAGCGGGTCACATCGGGGACACAGCGGGACACAGCTGGGACACAGAGGGACACAGTGGGACACAGCGAGGACACAACGGGACAAAGTGGGACACAGCGGGGACACAGCAGGACACAGCGGGGACACAGCGGGACACAGTAGGGAACACAGCGGGACAGAGCGGGACACAGCGGGGGACACAGCGGGGACACAGCGGGGAGCACAGCTGGACACAGTGGAGACACAGCGGGACACAGCGGGGCCCCCAGCGGGACACAACGGGACACAGCGGGGGACACAGTGGGGACATAAAGGGGGACCCAGCGAGGACACAACGGGACACAGCGGGACACAGCGGGACACAGTGGGGTACATAGCGGGGAACAGCAGGGACACACCGGGGGACAGCGGGGACAGAGCAGGACAAAGCGGGGACAGAGCAGGACATAGCTGGAGACACAGCGGGGACATAGCGGGACACAGCGGTGACACAGAGGGACACAGCGAGAGACACAGCGGGCAAACAGCGGGGAACACAACGGGACAAAGCGGGACAGAGCGGGTACACAGCGGGACACAGCGGGGCTCACAGCGGGACATAGCGGGACACAGCGGGACACAGCAGGGGACACATCTGGGGACACAGCTGGGGACACAGTGGAGGATACAGCGAGGACACCGAGGGACACAACGGGACACCGAGGGGGACACAGCGGGACACAGCGGGACACAGCGGGACACAGCACGGAAAAAGCGGGAATCACAGCTGGGGATAGAGCGAGACACAGCGGGAGACACAGGGAGGACACAGCGGGACACAGCGGGGACACAGCGGGGACTCATTGGGGGACACAGCGGGGGACACAACGGGGACAAAGCAGGAACACAGGGGGACACAGCGGGGACACAGCGGGACACAGCGGGGACACAGTGGGAAACAGCAGAACACAGAGGGACACAACGGGACACAGTAGGACACAGCGGGGACAAAGTAGGACACAGCAAGGACACAGCGGGACACAGTGGGGGACACAGCGTGACACAGCGGGACACAGCGGTGACAAAGCGGGAATTAAAGCAGGGGATAGAGTGGGACACAGTGGGGGAAACAGCGGCGACACAGTGGGAAACAGCGGGACACAGCCCGGGACAAAGGGGGAGACAGCGGGGGACACAGCAGGGGACACAGCGGGGACACAGTGGGACACAGCTGGGGACACAGCCAGGACAAACCGGGACACAACAGGGGACAAAGCGAGGAGACAGCGGACACAGCGGGACACAGGGGCACACAGCTGGTTACAGCGGGATACAGCAGGAGACACAGCGGGGACACAACGGGACACAGCGCGGGACACAGCGAGACACAGCAGGGACACAGCGGTACACAGAAGGGAAACAACGGAGACACAGCTGGACGCAGCGGGGGCCCCAGCGGGACACAACGGGACACAGCGGGGGACACAGTGGGGACATAGAGGGGGACCCAGCGAGGACACAACGGGACACAGCAGGACACAGTGAGACACAGTGGGGTACATAGCGGGGAACAGCAGGGACACACCAGGGGACAGCGGGGACAGAGCACGACAAAGCGGGAACAGAGCAGGACACAGCTGGGGACACAGCGGGGACATAGCGGGACACAGCGGTGACACAGAGGGACACAGCGAGAGACACAGCGGGTAAACAGCGGGGAACACAGCGGGACACAGCGGGGCTCACAGCGGGACATAGCGGGAAACAGCGGGACACAGTAGGGGACACAGCTGGGGAAACAGCGGGACACAGTGGGGGATACAGCGAGGACACAGAGGGACACAACGGGACACCGAGGGGGACACAGCGGGAAACAGCAGGACACAGCGGGACACAGCATGGACAAAGTGGGAATCACAGCGGGGAATAGAGCAAGACACAGCGGGAGACACAGGGAGGACACAGGGGGACACAGCGGGGACACAGCGGGACACAGCAGGGACAAAGCGGGAATCACAGCGGGGGATAGAGAGGGACACAGCGGGGGACACAGGGAGGACACAGCGGGACACAGCAGGGACAAAGCGGGAATCACAGCGGGGGATAGAGCCGGACACTATGGGACACAGCAGGACACAGTGGGGAAACTGCAGGGACACAGCGGGACACAGCAGGGACACAGCGGGGGCCACAGCGGGACACAACGAGACACAGCGAGGGACACAGTGGGGACATAGAGGGGGATCCAGCGAGTACACAACGGGACAAAGTGGGACACAAGGGGACATAGTGGGGTACATAGCGGGGAACAGCAGGGACACACCGGGGGACAGCGGGGACACAGCAGGATACAGCAGGGACACAGCAGGGACACAGCGGGGGACACAGTGGGGGACACAGCGAGGACACAGCGGGACACAGCGGGGAAACTGTGGGGACACAGCGGGACACAGCTGGGGACACAACAGGACACAGCAGGTACCACAGCGGGGACACAGCGGGACACAGCGGGGACACAGCGGCGACACAGTGGGAAACAGCGGGACACAGCGGGAGACAAAGCGGGAAACAGCGCGGGACACAGCAGGGGGCACAGCGAGGACACAGCTGGACACAGCTGGGGACACAGCCAGGACACACCGGGACACAACGGGGGACAAAGCGAGGAGACAGCGGACACAGCGCGGGACACAGCGGGGACACAGTGGGACACAGTGGGATACAGCAGGAGACACAGCGGGGACACAACGGGACACAGCGCGGGACACAGCGGGACACAGCAGGGACACAGCGGTACACAGAAGGGACACAGCGGAGACACAGCGGGACACAGCGGGGGCCCCAGCGGGACACAACGGAACACAGCGGGGGACTCAGTGGGGACATAGAGGGGGACCCAGCGAGGACACAACGGGACACAGCGGGACACAGCGGGACACAGTGGGGTACATAGCGGGGAACAGCAGGGACACACCGGGGGACAGCGGGGACAGAGCAGGACAAAGCGGGGACAGAGCAGGACACAGCTGGGGACACAGCGGGGACACAGGGAGGACACAGCGGGACACAGCGGGGACAAAGCGGGAATCACAGCGGGGGATAGAGCGGGACACAGTGGGGGACACAGCGGGACACAGCGGGGACTCAGCGGGGACACAGCGGGGGACAAAGCAGGACACCATGGGACACAGCAGAACACAGCGGGACACAGTGGGGAAACTGCGGGGACACAGGGGGACACAGCAGGGACACAGCGGGACACAGCATGAACACAGCGGAGACACAGCAGGGACACAGCGGGGGCCACAGCGGGACACAACGGGACACAGCAGGGGACACAGTGGGGACATAGAGGGGGACCCAGCGAGGACAAAACGGGACACAGTGGGACACAGCGGGACACAGTGGGGTACATAGTGGGGAACAGCAGGGACACACCAGGGGACAGCGGGGACACAGCAGGACACAGCGGGGACAGAGCAGGTCACAGCGGGGGACACAGCGGGGACACAGCGGGACACAGCGGTGACACATTGGGACACAGCGATCTAAGCAGTGGTTACACAGCGGGACACAGCGGGACAGAGAGGGGACACAGCAGGGGACACAGCTGGGGACAAAGCGGGACACAGTGGGGGATATAGCGAGGACACAGAGGGACACAACGGGACACGGAGGGGTTCACAGTTGGACACAGCGGGACACAGCAGGGACAAAGCGGGAATCACAGCGAGGGATAGAGAGGGACACAGCGGGGGACACAGGGAGGACACAGAGGGACACAGCCGGGACAAAGCGGGAATTACAGCGGGGGATAGAGCGGGACACCATGGGACACAGCAGAACACAGCGGGACACAGTGGGGAAACTGCGGGGACACAGAGGGACACAGCAGGGACACAGCGGGGGTCACAGGGGGACACAACGAGACACAGCGAGGGACACAGTGGGGACATAGAGGAGGACCCAGCGAGTACACAACGGGACACAACGGGACAAAGCGCCACATAGTGGGGTACATAGCGGGGAACAGCAGGGACACACCGGGGGACAGCGGGTACACAGCAGGTTACAGCGGGGACACAGCGGGACACAGTGGGGGCACAGCGGCACACAGCGGGACACAGCGGGGGACACAGCAGGACACAGCGCGACATAGCTGGGACACAGCGGGGACACAGCGGGGAGCACAGCGGGACACAGTGGGGGACATAACGCAGACACAGCTGGGACACAGCGCGACACAGCGGGGTCACAGCAGGCCACAGCTGGGGCCACAGCGAGGACACAGCGGGACACAGCAGGACACAGCGGGAGACAAACCGGGAGAGAGGGGGGGGACACAGCGAGGATACAGCGGGACACAGCGGGGACACAGAGGGGACTCAGTGGGAGACACAGTGGGGGACAAAGCAGGACACCAGGGGACAAAGTGGGACACAGCGGGACACAGAGGGGACGCTGCGTTGACAGAGCGGGACAAATCGGGGGACACAGCGGGACACAGAGGGACACAGCGGGACACAGCAGGGGACACAGCCGGACACAGCGGGGGACAGAGCGGGGGACACAGCGGGACACAGCGGGGACAAAGCGGGACTAAGTGGGACACAGCGGGGACAGAGCGGGACACAGAGTGACACAGCAGGACACATCGGGACACAGCGGGAACACAGCAGGGACACAGCGGGGGACACAGCGCGACACAGCGGGACACAGCGGGGGACACAGCAGGACACAGCATGGACACAGCGGGACACAGTGTGGGACAGAGGGGGGACACAGCGGGACACAGCGGGACACAGCAAGGACACAGCAGGACACAGCGAGAGATACAGCAGGGGACACAGCGGGGACACAGCGGGGGACACAGCAGGGGACACAGCGGGGACACAGCAGGACCACATCGGGACACAGTGGGGACACAGTGGGACACAGCGGGGACACAGCGGGACACAGCGAGACACAGCGGGGACAGAGCGGGACACAGCGTGGGACACAGCGGGGGACAGCGTCGATACAGCAGGGACACAGCGGGACACAGCAGGGTACACAGCTGGGGACACAACGGGACATAGTGGGGAACACAGCGGGACACAGCGGGACACAGCAGGGACAAAGCGGGGTACACAGCAGGGGTAGACCGGGTCACAGCAGGGGACACAGGTAGGACACAGCAGGACACAGCGGGGACAAAGGGGGGACTCAGCGGTGGATACAGCGGGGAATAAAGCGGGATACCACGGGACACAGCGGGACACAGCGGGGAAACTGTGGGGACACAGCGGGACACAGCAGGGGGCACAGCGGTGACACGGCGGGTCGCAGCTGGGGACACAGCCAGGACACACCGGGACACAACGGGGGACAAAGCGAGGAGACAGCGGACACAGCGGGACACAGGGGCACACAGCTGGACACAGCGGTATACAGCAGGAGACACAGCGGGGACACAACGGGACACAGCTCGGGACATAGCGGGACACAGCAGTACACAGAAGGGACACAGCGGAGACACAGCGGGACACAGCGGGGGGCCCCAGCGGGACACAACGGGACACAGCGGGGGACACAGTGGGGACATAGAGGGGGACCCAGCAAGGACACAACGGGACACAGCGGGACACAGCAGGACACAGTGGGGTACATAGCGGGTAACAGCGGGGACACAGCGCGACACAGTGGTGACACAGCGGGACACAACGAGAGACACAGCTTGTACACAGCAGGGAACAAAGCGGGACACATCGGGACACAGCGGGGACACAGCGGGGCACAGCGGGGCACACAGCACGACATAGCGGGACACAGCGGTACACAGCAGGGGACACAGCTGGGGACACAGCGAGACACAATGGGGGATACAGCGAGGACACAGAGGGACACAAAGCGACACCGAGGGGAACACAGCGGGACACAGCGGGACACAGCAGGGACAAAGCGGGGACTCAGCGGTGGATACAGCGGGGGACAAAGCGGGACACCTCGGGACAAAGCGGGACCCAGCGGGGACACTGCGGGGACACAGTGGGATACAGCTCGGGACACAACGGGACACAGCAGGTGACACAGCGGGGACAAAGCGGGACACAGCAGGGACACAGCAGGGACACAGCGGGACACAGCGGGGCCACAGCAGGACAAAGCGGGGGACACAGTGGGGACATAGAGGGGGACCCAGCGAGGACACAGTGGGAAACAGCGGGACACCGCGGGACACAGCAGGACACAGCAGGAACAAAGCGCGAATCACAGCGGCAGATAGAGCGGGACACAGCGGGGGACACAGGGAGGACACAGCGGGACACAGCGGGGACACAGCGGGGAATCAGCAGGGGACACAGAGTGGGACACAGTGGGGACAGAGCAGGAACACAGGGAGACACAGCGGGGACACAGCGGGACACAGTGGGGAACACAGCGGGACACAGCGGGACACAGCGGTGACAAAGCGGGAATCACAGCGGGGGATAAAGGGGGACACAGTGGGGGACACAGCGGGACACCGCGGGGACTGAGCAGGTCACAGCGGGGGAAACAGCGGGGACACAGCGGGACACATCGGGGACACAGCGGGACACAGCGAGAGACACAGCGGGTACACAGCGGGGAACACAGCGGGACACAGCGGGACAGAGCGGGGACACAGCGGGACACAGTGGGGTACATAGCAGGGAACAGCAGGGACACACTGGGGGACAGCGGGGACACAGCAGCACACAGAGGGGACACAGCGGGACACAGTGAGAGACACAGCGGGTACACAGCGGGGAACACAACGGGACAGAGCGGGGACACAGCGGGACACAGAGGGGCACACAGCGCGACATAGCGGGACACAGCGGGACACAGCAGTGGACACAGCTGGGGACACAGCGAGACACAGTGGGGGATACAGCGAGGACACAGAGGGACACAACACGACACCGAGGGGAACACAGCGGGACACAGCGGGACACAGTGGGGACAAAGCGGGAGACACAGCGGGGGACAGAGCGGGACACAGCGGGGACTCAGCGGGGGACATAGCAGGGGACAAAGCAGGACACCACAGGACACAGCGGAACACAGCGGAACACAGTGGGGACACTGTGGGGACACAGCGGGACACAGCGGGGACACAGCGGGACACAGCGGGGGACACAGCGAGGACACATCGGGACACAGCCGGACACAGCGGGACACAGCTGAACACAGCGGAGGACACAGCAGGACACAGCGAGACATACCTGGGACACAGCGGGGACACAGCGGGGAGCACAGCGGGACCCAGTGGGCCACATAGCGCGGACACAGATGGGACACAGCGGGACACAGCGGGGAGCACAGCGGGACACAGTGGGGGACATAGCGGGACACAGGGTGAGACACAGCGGGTACAAAGCGGGGAACACAGCGGGAAACAGCGGGACAGAGCGGGGACACAGCTGGACACAGCGGGGCACAAAGCGGGACATAGCAGGACATAGCGGGACACAGCAGGGGACACAGCTGGGGACACAGCGGGACATAGTGGGGGATAAAGCGAAGACACAGAGGGACACAACGGGACACTGAGGGGGACACAGCGGGACACAGCGTGACATAGCAGGCACAAAGCGGGAATCACAGCGGGGGATAGAGCGGGACACAGCGGGGGAAACAGGGAGGACACGGCGGGACACAGCGGGGACACAGCTGGGAGTCAGCAGGGGACACAGCGCGGGACACAGCGGGGACACAGTGGGACACAGCGGGATACAGCAGGAGACACAGCGGGGACACAACGGGACACAGCGCGGGACACAGCGGGACACAGCAGGGACACAGCGGGGGACACAGTGGGGACATAGAGGGGGACCCAGCGAGGACACAACGGGACACAACGGGACACAACGGGACACAGTGGGGTACATACCGGGGAACAGCAGGGACACACCGGGGGACAGTGGGGACACAGCAGGACACAGCAGGGACAGAGCAGGACACAGCGGGTGACACAGCGGGGACACAGCGGGGACACAGCGGGACACAGCGGGGACACAGCGGGACACAGCGAGAGACACAGCGGGTACAAAGCGGGGAACACAGCGGGACACAGCGGGACAGAGCGGGGACACAGCTGGACACAGCGGGGCACACAGCGGGACATAGCGGGACACAGCGGGACACAGCAGGGGACACAGCTGGGGACACAGCGGGACACAGTGGGGGATAAAGCGAAGACACAGAGGGACACAACGGGACACTGAGGGGGACACAGCGGGACACAGCCGGACACAGCGTGACACAGCAGGCACAAAGTGGGAATCACAGCGGGGGATAGAGCGGGACACAGCGGGGGAAACAGGGAGGACACGGCGGGACACAGTGGGGACACAGCTGGGACTCAGCAGGGGACACAGCGCGGGACACAGCGGGGACACAGCGGGACACAGCAGGGACACAGCGGGACACAGTGGGGGACACAGCGGGACACAGCGGGACACAGCGGGACCCAGCGGTGACCAAGCAGGAATCACAGCGGGGGATAGAGCGGGACACAGTGGGGGACACAGCGGAACACAGCGAGGACTCAGCGGGGGACACAGCGGGGGACAAAGCAGGACACCACGGAACACAGCGGAACACAGCGGGACACAGTGGGGAAACTGCCAGGACACAGCGGGACACAGCGGAGGACACAGTGGGACCCCGCGGGACACAGCGGGGACTCAGCTGGACACAGCGGGCGACACAGCGTGACACAGCGGGGACACAGAGGGGACACAGCGAGACACAGCGGGGACACAGAGGGGACACAGTGGGACACAGCGGGGGACACAGCTCCATACAGCGGGGAACACAACGATGACACAATGGGACACAGCGTGGGACACAGCGAGAGCACAGTGGAACACAGCGGGGACACAGCGGGGGACACAGCGGGACACAAGGGGGAAACAGCGACGACAGAGCGGGACACAGGGGGGACACAGCAGGGACACAGCGAGGACACAGCGGGACACAGCACAGGACACAGCGGGGAAACAGCGGGACACAGCGGGGGACAAAGCGGAGGACACAGCGGGACACAGCGGGGGACACAATAGGGGACAGAGCGGGACAAATCGGGACACTGCGAGACACAGCGGGACACAGCGTGGGACACAGCGGGGACCCTGCGGGGACACAGCGGGACACAGCAGGCACCCAGCGGGACAAAGCAGGGGACACAGAGGGGACACAGCGGGACACAGCATGGAACACAGCGGGACACAGTGGAGGACACAGTGGGACACAGTGGGACACAGCGGGGGACACTGCTGGACAGAGCGGGGGACACAGTGGGGGACACAGCGTGTCACAGTGTGGACACTGCGGGGACACTGCGGGACACAGCGGAGAGCACAGCGGGACACAACGGGACACCTCGGGGAACACAGCGTGACACAGCGCGATACTGCGTGACACATCGGGGACACAGCGGGACACAGCAGGGGACACAGCGCTACAAAGCGGCAGACACACCGAGGACACATCGGGACACAGCCGGGGACACAGCAGGAATACATCGGGACACAGCGAGGACACAGCTGGACACAGCGGGATACAGAGCGGGACACAGCGGGGACACAGCGAGGACACAGCAAGACACAGCGGGGACACAGCGGGACACAACGGGACACAGCGGGCGACACAGCAGGACACATCGGGGAACACAGCGGGACACTGCGGGGACAGAGCAGGACACAGCGGGGGACACAGACGGGACACAGCGGGACAGAACGGGACACAGCGGGACAAAGCGGGGGACAGAGCGAGACACAGCATGACACAGCGGGGGACAGAGCGGGACACAGCGGGGGACACAGCGGGGGACACAAGGAGACACAGCAGGGACACACCGGGACACAGCAGGGAACTCATCGGGGCACAGGGGGCACAGCTGGGGACAGCGGGGACACAGCGAGACACGACGGGGACACACCCGGGTATACAGCAGGACAAAGCGGGGGACACAGCCGGGGACACTGCAGGAAACAGCGGGTGACACAGCGAGGACACAGTGGGACAAAGCGGGGACACATCAGGGACACAGCGGGGACACAGCAGGGACACAGCAGGGGACACAGCCGGACACAGGGGGACACAGCGGGACACAGTGGGGGATACAACGGGGACAAAGCAGGACACAGCGGGACACAGCAGGGGACACAGCGGGACACAGTGTGGACACAGCGGAACACAGCGGGACACAGCAAGCACACAGCGGAGACTGCGGGACACACCGTGGGAATCAGTGGGGACAAAGCGGGGGACACAGTGTGGACACAGCGGTACACAGTGGGACACAGCGGGACACATCGAGACACAGCGGGGTACACAGTCGGGGACAGTGGTGACAAACCGGGGGACAGTGGGGAAACAGCGGGACACAGCAGGGGACAGCGGGGACACAGTGGGCCACAGTGTGGGCCACAGCGGGGGACACAGCGGGGGACACAGCGTTACAAAGCGGGGAAACAGCAGCTTCACAGGGGGACACAGCGGCGACACACCTGGGGACATTGGGGAAACAGGGGGACACAGCGGGGGACACAGGTGGACATAGCGGGGGACAGCGGGGACACAGCGGGACAAGGCGGGGACACAGGCGGGGAAATCGGGGAAACAGCAGGACACAGCGGGGGACACAGCGGGACACAGCGGGGACACAGCGGGTACATAGCGTGGGACACAGCAGGGACACACCGGGACACAGCTGGGGACACAGAGGGTACACAACAGGGGACAGCGCGGGGACACATCGGGACACAGCGGGGAGACAGAGGGGGACACAACGGGACACAGCGGGTACAAAGTGGGACACAGCAGTGACACAGCAGGACACAGCGGGTACACAGCGGGACACAGCTAGGGACAGCGCGATGACACATCGGGACACAGGGGGGGAAACAGCGGGGACACAGTGGGGGACACAGCGGGACACAGCAGGCACACAGCGCAGACACAGCGGAGGACACAGCGGGGGACACAGCAGGACACAGCGGGACACAGGTGGGACACAGCGGCCACACAGCGGGACACAACTTTACACAGCGGGGACACAGCGGAGGACAGCGGGGACATTGCGAGACACAGCGGGGACACAGCAGAGACACAGCGGGACACAGTGAGACACAGCAGGACACAATGGGGTACATAGCGGGCAACAGCAGGGACACACCGGGGGACATCGGGGACACAGCAGGACACAGCGGGGACAGAGCGGGACACAGCGGGGGTCACAGCGGGGACACAGCGGGGACACAGCGGGGACACAGCCGGAACAGCGGGACATAGTGAGACACAGCAGGGACACAGCGGGGCACACAGTGGGGAAACAGCGGGTCACAGCGGGACAAAGCGGGGGACACTGCGGGACACAAGGTGGGACACAGTGGGACACAGCCGGGACACAGCGGGAATCCTTGGGGACATAGCGGGACACAGCGGGGACAAAGCGGGATACAGCTTGGACACAGCGGGGGACACAGCAGTGGACACAGCGGGGGACACAGCGGGAATACATCGGGACATAGCGGGGACACAGCTGGACACAGCGGGATACAGCGGGGGACACAGCAGGACACAGCGGGGAACACAGCGGGACACTGCGGGGACAGAGCAGCACACAGCGGGGGACACAGACTGGACACAGCGGGACACAACGGGACACAGCGGGACAAAGCGGGGGACAGAGCGGGACACAGCGGGGGACACAGCAGGGACAGATCGGGACACAGCGGGGGACAAAGCGGGGGACACAAGGAGACACAGCAGGAAAACACCGGCGCACAGCGGGGAACTCAGCAGTGCACAGGGGGACACAGCTGGGGACAGCGGGGATACAGCGAGACACAGCAGGGACAGAAGGGGGAAACAGCGGGACACAGCGGGACACAGTGGTGTCACAGCGGGACACAGCGGAACCCAGCGGTGACACAGCGGAGACACAGCGGGACACAGCGGGATAATGCGGGGGACACAGCGAGGACACAGCGGGACAAACCGGGGACACAGCAGGACACAGCGTGGGACACAGCAGGACACAGCGTGGGACACAGTGGGAAACAGCCGGGTCACAGCAGGACACAGTGGGGACACAGCGGGGACACAGCGGGAACACAGCGGGACACAGTATAGACAAAGCGGGGGACACAGCGGGACACACAGCACGGGACACAGCGGGATACACATCGGGACACAGCGAGGACACCGCTGGACACAGCGGTATAAAGAGCGGGACACAGCGGGGACAAAGTGAGGACACAGCAGGACACAGCGGGACACAGTGGGACACAGCGGGACACAGCGGGGGACACAGCGGAACACAGCGGGACACAGCGGGAGACACAGCGCGGACACAGCAGGACACAGCGGGGATACCGCGGGACAAAGCGGAGACACAGCGGGGTCACAGCGAGGACACAGTGGGGACACAGCGGGGACACAGCGGGACACAACTAGGACACAGAGGGACACAGCAGGGACACAGTGGGGACACAGCAGGGAACACATCGGGACACAGCGGGACACAGCAGGGGACAAAGCGAGGACACAGCGGCACACAGCGGGGACACAGCGGGGACACAGCGGGACACAGGGGAACAAGAAGGGGACACAGCAGGACACAGCGAGGGACACAGCGGGGGACACAGCGGGACATAGCGGGACACAGCGGGGGACACTGCGGGGGATATAGCGGGACACAGCGGGGGACACAGCGGGGACACAACGGGAAACAGCGGGATACAGCGTGGACACAACGGGGACACAGCAGGGAACACAGAGAGAACACAGTGAGACACAGCGGGATACAGCGGGGACACAATGGGGACACAGCGGGGAACACAGCGAGGACACAACGGGACCCAGCAGGGGACAGACCGGGGGACACAGCGGGGACACAGCGGGATAGAGCGGGGGACAGAGAGGGGACACATCAGGACCCAGCGGGGGACACAGAAGGGACACAGCGGGGGACAGAGCGGGGACACTTCGGGACACAACGGGGACACAGCGAGGACACAGCGAGGACAAAGCAGGATACAGCGGGACACTGCGGGACTGAGCAGGATACAGCGGGGACCCAGCGGGACCCTGAGGGGGACACAGAGGGGACACAGTGGGACACAGAGCGGGACACAGCGGGGCACAGCGGAGGACAGAGCGGGAACCAGCCGGGGACAGAGCGGGGACACAGCGGGGACACAGCGGGACACAGCGGGGGACACAGTGGGGACACTTCGGGACACAGCGGGGGACATAGCGGGGACTCAGCGGGACACACCGGGATACAGCGGGGGACACAGCGGGACACAGCGGGGGACACATCGGGACACATCGGGACACAGCGGAAACACAGCGAGGACACAGCGGGACACACCGGGAGACACAGCGGGACAAAGCGGGCGACACAGCGGGGGACAGAGCGGGACAAAGCGGGACACTGAGAGACACATAGGTGGACACAGCGGGACACAGCGTGGGCCACAGCGGGGACACAGCGGGGAAACAGCGGGGACACATCAGGACACAGCGGAGACACAGCGGGGACACAGCGGGACACAGCGGGACACTGCGTGGGACACAGCGAGGACACAGCGGGACACAGCGGGACACAGTAGGTCACAGCGTGGGAAACAGCGGGACAGAGCGGGGGACACTGTGGGGGACATAGCGCGACACAGTGGAGGACACAGAGAGAACACAGCGGGACACAGCGGGGGACACAGCGGGGGACACAGCGGGACACAGCGGCGGCACAGCGGGGGATACAGGGGGGACACAGAGAGGACAGAGCGGGACACAGCAGGACATAGCGGGACACAGCAGGACACAGCGGGACACAGCGGGACACAAGGGGGGGCAAAGCGGGAGACAGCGGGGACACAGCTGAGACACAGCAGGACACAGCGGGGGACTCAGCGGGACACAGCGTGGGACACAGCTGGACACAGCGGGGACCCAGCGGGACACAGCGGGGGACACAGAGGGAACACAGCGGGACACAGCATGGGACACAGCGGGGACACAATGGGGGACTCAGCGGGACACAGCGGGGGACACAGCAGGACACAGAGGGGACACAGGGGGAAACAGCGGGATACAGCGGGACACTGCGGGGGACACAGCGAGGACACAGCGGGACACAGCGGGACACAGTGGGACACATCGGGAACACAGCGGGGGACACAGTGGCGAAATAGCGGGACACAGCGGGAAACAGCGTAGGAGAGAGCAGGAACCAACTGGGGACAGAGTGGGGGACACAGCGGGGACACATAGTGACACAGCGGGGGAAACAGCGGGGACACAGCTTGGACACAGCAGGACACAGCAGGGACACATCGGGACACAGCAGGGGACACAGGGGGACACAGCGGCACACAGCGGGACACAGCGGGGGACACAGTGGGACACAGCGGGGGACACAGAGGGGACACAGCTGGGACACAGCGGGAAACATCGGGACACAGCGGGGAGACAGAGGGAAACAGCGGGAGACACAGCGAGATACACAGCGGGACACAGCGGGGACAATGTAGGGACACAGCGGGACACAGCTGGGGACACAACGGGACACAGCATGTGACACAGCGGGGACACAGCGGGACACAGCGGGCACACAGCCGGGTCACTGTAGGAACACAGCGGGACACAGCATGGGACACAGCGGGACACAGCGGAGACACAGAGGTACACACCGTGGGACTTAGTGGGGACACAGCGGGGGACATAGTGAGGACACAGCGGTGCACAGCGGGACACAGCCGGACACATCGGGACACAGCGGGGTACACAGCCGGGGACAGTGTTGACAATCCGGAGGACAGCTGGGACACAGCGGGACACAGTGGGGGACAGCAGGGACACAGTGGGACACAGCGTGGGACACAGCGGGGGACACAGCGGGGGATACAGCGTAACACAGCGGGGAAACAGCAGCTTCACAGGGGGACACAGAGGCGACACAGCCGGGGACATTGGGGAAACAGGGAGACACAGCGGGGGACACAGGTGGACCTAGCGGTGGACATTGGGGACACAGCGGGATACAGCGGGGACACAACGGGGACACAGCGGAGGACACAGAGAAAACACAGCGGGACACAGCGGGATACAGCGGGGACACAACGGGGACACAGCGGGTACATAGCGTGGGACACAGCAGGGACACACCGGGACACAGCAGGGGACACAGCAGGACACTGCGGGGACAGAACAGGACACAGCGGGGGACACAGCGGGGACACAGCGGGGACACAGCGGGCACAGCGGGACACAGCGGTGACACAGCGGGACACAGCGAGAGACACAGCGGGTACACAGTGGGGAACACAGCGGGACACAGCGGGACAGAGCGGGGACACAGCGGTACACAGCGGGGCACACAGCGGGAAATAGCGGAACAAAGCGGGACAAGCAGGGCACACAGCTGGGGACACAGCGGGACACAGTGGGGGATACAGCGAGGACAAAGAGGGACACAACGGGACACCGAGGGGTACACAGCGGGACACAGAGGGACACAGCGGGATACAGCAGGGACAAAGCGTGAATCACAGCGGGGGATAGAGCTGGACACAGCGGGGAAAACAGGGAGGACACAGCGGGACATAGCGGGGACACAGCGGGGACTCAGCGGGGGACACAGCGGGGACAGAGCGGGAACACAGGGGGAAACAGCGGGGACACAGCGGGACACAGCAGGGACACAGTGGAACACAGCGGGGAAAAAGCGGGAATCACAGCGGGGGATAGAGCGGGACACAGCGGGGGACACAGGGAGGACACAGCGGGACACAGCGGGGACACAGCAGGGACTCAGCGGGGGACACAGCGGGGGACAAAGCAGGACACCACGGGACACAGCGGAACACAGCGGGACACAGTGTGGAAACTGCGGGGATACAGCGGAGGACACAGCGGGACACAGCAGGACTCAGAGGGGAACACAGCGGAACACAGCGGGGGACAGAGCGGGGAACACAGCGGGACACACCAGGGACTCAGCTGGACACAGCGGGGAACACAGCGAGGGCACATCTGGACACAGCGGGGACACAGCGGGACTGAACGGGGGAAACAGCGAGGAAACAGCGGGACACAGGGGGGACACAGCAGGGACACAGCGAGGACACAGCGGGACACAGCGGACGACACAGCGAGGAAACAGCGGGACACAGTGTGACACAGCGGGGGACACTGAGGGACAGATAGCGGGACACATCGGGGGACACAGGGAGGACACAGCGGGACACACCAGGGACACAGCGGGGACTCAGCCGGGGACATTGCGGGGGACAAATCAAGACACCACCGGACACAGCAGAACACAGCGGAACACAGTCGGGGACACAGCCATGTACACAGCGGGACACAGCGGGAAACAGCGAGGACACAGTGGAACACAGGGGGACACAGTGGTGACACAGGGGGGGACACAGCGGGGGACACAGCGGGACACAGCGGGGTCACAGCGGGACACAGCAGTGGGCACAGCAGAACATAGCAGGACACAGCGGGGCAAAGCGGGGGACACAGCGGGACACAGTGGGGGACACAGCGGGGACACATCGGGAAACAGCGGGGGACACAGTGGGGACACAGCTTGGACACAGCAGGACACAGCGGGGACACATCGGGACACATCGGGGGACACAGCGGGCCACAGCAGCACACAGGGGGACACAGCTGGCGACACAGCGGAACATAGCGGGGGACACAGAGAGATACAGCGGGGTACACAGAGGGGACACATCAGGACACAGCGACGGACACAGCGGGGATACAGCTGGGACACAGCAGGACACAGCAGGGACATATCAGGACACAGCGGGACACAGCGGGACACAGGGGGACACAGCGGGACACATTGGGGGACACAGTTTGACACAGCGGGATACACGGTGGGACACAGCGGGGACACAGCGAGGACACATGGGGACACAGCGGGACACATTGGGACACAGTGGGACACAGCGGGGACACAGGGGACACAGCGGGACACAGCGTGGGAAACAGCGGGACACAGCAGAGGACACAGTGGGACCCAGCGGGGAACAGAGTGGGGGACACAGCGGGGACACAGCGAGGGAAACAGCGGGGACACATCGAGACACAGCCAGGGACACAGCGGGGACACAGCTGTGACACAGCAGGACCCAGCGGGGACACTTCGGGACACAGAGGGGGACACAGCGGGACACAGCGGGACACAGAGGGGGACACAGCGGGACACAGCGAGACACAGCGGGGGACACAGCGGCGGACAGAGTGGGACACAGCGGGGGACACAGCGAGGACACAGTGAGACACAGCGGGACAAAGCAGGACACACCGGGGAAACAGCGGGGACACAGCGGGACACAACGGGGGACACAGCGGGACACAGCGGGACACATCGGGGGACACAGATTGACACAGCGAGATACATGGAGGGACACAGCAGGGACACAGCGAGGAAACAGCGGGACACAGCGGGACACAGCGGGACCCAGCGAGACACAGCGGGGGACACAGCGAGACACAGCAGGACACATGGGGGGACACAGCGTGACACAGCGTGATACAAGGCGGGACACAGCGGGGACACAGAGAGGACACAGCGGGACACAGCAGGACACAGCGGGACACAGCGGGACACAGCAGAGACACATGGGGGGACACAGCGTGACACAGCGTGATACAAGGCGGGACACAGCGGGGACACAGAGAGGACACAGCGGGGCACAGCAGGACACAGCGGGACACAGCGGGACACAGCAGAGACACAGGGGACACGGCGGGACACAGCGGGACACAGTGGGGGACACAGCGGGGACACAGCGGGACATAGCGGGTGACAGAGCGAGGAAACAGCGGCACACTGCGAAACACAGCGGGGGACAAAGCGGGATACAGCAGGGGACACAGCGGGGGACAGAGCGGGCAAAGCGGGACACTGCGAGACACATAGGGGGACACAGCGGGTCACAGCATGGGACACAGAAGGGACACAGCAGGGACACAGCGGGGACACAGCGGGACACAGCAGGACACAGCGGGGACACAGCGGGAGACACCGGGACACTACGGAGGTCAGAGCGAGACACAGTGGGACACATCGGGGAAACAGCGGGGAATACATCGGGACACAGCTGGGACAGAGCTGGACACAGCGGGATAGAGAGCAGGACACAGCCGGGACACAGCAGTGGACAGAGCGGGGACACAGCAGAGGACACAGCGGGACACAATGGGACACAGCGTGGGACACAGCGGGACACAGCGGGGGACACTGCGGAGACATAGCGGGACACAGCAGGGGACACAGAGAGAACACAGCGGGACACAGAGGGATACAGCGGGGACAGAACATTGACATAGCGGGGGACAGAGAGAACACAGCGGGACACAGCGGGATACAGCAGGGACAGAACGTGACAAAGTGGGACACAGCAGTGACACAGCAGAGACACAGCGGGGACACAGCAGAGGTAACAGCGAGACACAACGGGACACAGCGTGGGACACAGCGGGACACAGCGGTGGACACTGCGGGTGACATAGCTGGACACAGCAGGGGACACAGAGAGAACACAGCGGGAGACAGTGGGATACAGTGGGGACAAAAATGGGACACAGCGTAACACAGCAGTGACACAGCGGTGACACAGCGGGACACAGCGGGACACAGCGGGGACAGAGCAGGACACAGCAGGGGACACAGTGGGACACAGCCGGGACACAGAAGGACACAGCGGGACACAGTGGGACACAGCGGGGACACCGCTGGTGATACAGCGGGACACAGCGGGGGACAAAGCGGGGGACAGAGTGGGACACAGCGGGGAACACAGCGGGGGAAACAGGGGGGGACACAGAGAGGACACAGCTGGACACATCGGGACATAGCGGGACACAGCGGGACAAAGCGGGGAACAAAGCGGGGGACACAGCGGGACACAGCGGGACACACCGGGGGACACAGCAGGGACACAGCGGGACACAGCGGGGCACAGAGTGGGACACATCGTGAGACAGATCGGGACACAGCAGGGACCCAGCGGGACACAGAGGGGACACAGCGGGACACAGCATGGGACACAGCGGGACACAGCTGAGGACACCGCAGGATCCAGCGTGGGACAGAGCGGGGACACAGCGGGACACAGCGGGGACACAGGAGACACAGCGGGTCACAGTGGGACACAGCGTGGGACACAGCGGGGACACAGGGGTGACACAGCGGGGACACAGCAGGACACAGCGGGGACACAGCGGGGACAAAGCGGGACACAACAGCACACTGCGGGGGACACCGGGGGTCACAGTGGGACACAGCTGGACAGAGTGGGACACAGTGGAGGCACAGCGGGGACACAGCGGGACACAGCGGGGACACAGCGTGACACATCGTGGACACAGCGGGGGACACAGCGGCGGACACAGTGGGGGACACAGTGGGGAACACATCGGGACACAGCGGGGACACAGCTCGACACAGCGGGATACAGAGCAGGACAAAGCGGGGACACAGTGAGTACACAGCGGGGACACAGCAGAGGACACAGCGGGACACAGCGGGACAAAGCGTGGTCTCAGCGGGACACAGCGGGGGACACTGCAGGGGACATAGCGGGACACAGCGGCGGACACAGAGAGAACACAGCGGGATACAGCGGGGAAACAACGGGGACACAGCAGGACACAGCTGGGACACAGCGGGACACAGCGGGGAAACAGCTGGACACAGCGGCATACAGAGCGGGACACAGCGGGGACACAGCGAGGACAAAGCGGGACACAGCAGGACACATCGGGACACAGCGGGACACAGAGGGGACACAGGGGACACAGAGGGACACAGCGGGGGACTCAGCGGGGACCCAGCGGGACACAGCAAGGGACAGAGTGAGGACACAGCGGCACACTGCGAGACACAGCGGGGGACACAGCGGGTTACAGCGGGGGACACAGCGGGGGACACAGCGGGACAAAGCGTGACACTGCGAGACACATAGGGGGACACAGCGGGACACAGCGTGGGACACAGCGGGGACACAGCGGGAACAAAGCGGGGAAACAGCGGGACACAACGGGGACACAGCGTGACACAGTTGGACACTGCTGGGGACATAGCGAGGACACAATAGGACAAAGCGTGATACAGCAGGACACAGCGGGACACAGCAGGGACACAGCTGGACACATCTTCGACACAGTGGGGGGCACAGCAGGGGACACAGCGGGGGACACATCGGGGAACACATCGGGACACAGCGGGGACACAGCTGGACACAGCGGGATACAGAGCAGGACACAAAGGGGACACAGCGGGACTCAGCATGGGAGACAGAGGACCAATCTGAGGACACCGAGGGATCCAGTGTGGGACAGAGCGGGGACACAGCGGGACACAGCTGGGACACAGGGGACACAGTGGGTCACCGCGGGACACAGCGGGGGACACAGCGGTGTACACAGCGAGCACACAGCGGCAAACTGCGGGACACCGCGGGGGACACAGCGGGACACAGCGTGTGACACAGCGGGGGACAGAGCGGGACAACGCGGGACACTGCGAGACACATCGGGGGACACAGCGGGACACAGCGTGGGACACAGCGGGGACACAGGGGGGACACAGCGGGGACACAGCAGTACACAGCGGGGACACAGCGGGGACACAGCGGGACACAACGGCACACTGCGGGGGACACAGGGGGTCACAGTGGGACACAGCTGGACAGAGTGGGACACAGTGGAGGCACAGCGGGGACACAGCGGGACACAGCGGGGACACAGCGTGACACATCTTGGACACAGCGGGGGACACAGCGGGGGACACAGCGGGGAACACATCGGGACACAGCGGGGACACAGCTCGACACACCGGGATACAGAGCGGTACAGAGCGGGGACACAGCGAGGACACAGCGGGGACACAGCAGAGGACACAGCGGGACACAGCGGGACAAAGCGTGGTCTCAGCGGGACACAGCGGGGGACACTGCAGGGGACATAGCGGGACACAGCGGCGGACACAGAGAGAACACAGCGGGACACAGCGGGATACAGCGGGGACACAGCTGGACACAGCGGCATACAGAGCGGATCACAGCGGGGACACAGCGAGGACAAAGCGGTACACAGCGGGACACATCGGGACAAAGCGGGACACAGCGGGGACACAGGGGACACAGCGGGACAAAGCGGGACACAGCGGGACACAGAGGGGGACACAGCGGGACAGAGCAGGGGACAGAGCGAGGAAACAGCAGCACACTGCTAGACACAATGGGGGATCCAGCGGGTTACAGCGGGGGACACAGCGTGGGACAGAGCGGGACAAAGCAGGACACTGCGAGACACATAGGGGTACACAGCGGGACACAGCGTGGGACACAGCGGGGACCCAGGGGGAACACCGAGGGAAACAGCGGGACAAAGAAGGGACACAGCGGGACACACAGGGACACTGCGGGGACACATCGAGGAAACAGTAGGACACAGCGTGATACAGCAGGACACAGCGGGACACAGTGGGGACACAGCAGGACACATCTTCGACACAGAGGGGGGCACAGCGGGGGACACAGCGGGGGACACAGCGGGGAACACATCAGGACACAGCGGTGTCACAGCTGGACACAGCGGGATACAGAGCGGGTCACAGCGGGGACACAGTGAGGACACAGCGGGGACACAGCAGAGGACACAGCGGGACACAACGGGACACAGCGTGGGACACAGCGGGACACTGAGGGAGACATAGCGGGACACAGTGGGGGACACAGAGAGAACACAGCGGGACACAACAGGATACAGCGAGGACACAACGGTACACAGCGGAACACAGCAGTGACACAGCGGGACACAGCGGGGACAGAGCAGGACACAGTGGGGGACACAGTGGGACACAGCCGGGACACAGAAGGACACAGCGGGACACAGTGGGACACAGTGGGGACACCGCTGGTGACACAGCAGGACACAGCGGGGGACACAGTGGGAGCCAGCGGGGGACACAGCGGGGGAAACAGGGGGGGACACAGAGAGGACACAGCGGGACACAACGGGACATAGCGGGACACAGCGGGCCAAAGCGGGGAGCAAAGCGGGGGACACAGCAGGACACAGCTGGACACACCGTGAGTCACAGCGGGAGACTACGGTGACACAGCAAGGACACAGCGGAACACAGTGGGGGACAGAGCGGGAAACAGCGTATGACAGAGCGGGTCACAGCAGGGACCCAGCGGGACACAGCGGAGGAAACAGAGGGGACACAACGGGACACAGCATGGGACACGGCTGAAGACACCGCGGGATCCAGCGTGGGACAGAGCGGGGACACAGTGGGACACAGCGGGGTCACAGCGGGGGACACAGCGCGCACACAGTGGCAAATTGCGAGACACAGCGGGGGACACAGCGGGACAACGTGGGACACTGCAAGACACATAGGGGGACACAGCAGGACACAGCGTGGGACACAGCGGGGACACAGCAGTACACAGCGGGGACACAGCTGGGACACAGCGGGACAGAAGGCCACACTGCGGGGGACACAGGGGGTCAAAGTGGGACACAGCGGGACAGAGTGGGACACAGTGGGGACACAGCGGGACACAGCGGGGACACAGCGGGGAACACATCGGGACACAGCGGGGACACAGCGGGGACCCCGCGGGGAAATAGCGGGACACAGCGTGGACACAGCGGGACACACCAGGACACTGCGGGGGACACAGCGAGGACAGGGTAGGACACAGCGTGATACAGCAGGACACAGCAGGACACTGCAGGGACACAGCAGGACACATCTTTGACACAGAGAGGGGCACCGCGGGGGACACAGCGGGGGACACAGCGGGGAACACAGCGGGACACAGAGGGGACACAGCTGGACACAGCGGGATACAGAGCGGGACACAGCGGGGACACAGCAAGGACACAGCGTGGACACAGCAGAGGACACTGCGGGACACAACGGGACACAGCGTGGGACACAGTGGGTCACAGCAGGGGACACTGCGGGAGACATAGCGGGACACAGCAGGGGACACAGAGAGAACACAGCGGGACACAGCGGGATACAGCGGGGATAAAACGGGACACATCAGAACACAGCAGAGACACAGCGGTGACACAGCGGGACACAGCGGGACACAGCGGGGACAGAGCAGGACACAGCGGGGGACACAGTGGGACACAGCCGGGACACAGAAGGACACAGCGGGACACAGTGGGACACAGCGGGGACACCGCTGGTGACACAGAGGGACACAGCGGGGGACACAGCGGGGAACACAGTTGGACACAGGGGGGGACACCGCGGGGGAAACTGGGGGGGACACAGAGAGGACACAGCGGGACACAACGGGACATAGCGGGACACAGCGGGACAAAGCGGGGAACAAAGCGGGGGACACAGCGGGGACACAGCGGGACACAGCGGAACACAGTGGGGGACACAGCGGGACACAGCGTGGGACAGAGCGGGTCACAGCAGGGACCCAGCGGGACACAGCGGGGGACACAGAGGGGACACAGCGGGACACAGCATGGGACACAGCGGGACACAGCTGAGGACACCGCGAGATCCAGCGTGGGTCAGAGCGGGGACACAGCGGGACACAGCGGGGACACAGGGGACACAGCGGGACACAGCGGGGGACACAGCGAGAGACAGCGGGGGACTCAGCGGGGGACAGAGCGGGATTCAGTGGAGGAAACAGTGAGGACACAGCGGGACACAGCGAGGACACAGCGGGGACACAGCGGGGACACAGCGGGACACAGCAGGGGACGCAGCGGGACACAGAAGGACACATCGGGGGACACAGCTGACAAAGCGGGATACACGGAGGGACACAGCGGGGACACAGCGAGGACTCAGCGGGACACTGCGAGACACAGCAGGGGACACAGCAGGAAAAAGCGGGGGACACAGCGGGGGACAGAGCGGACAAAGTGGGACACTGCGAGACACATCGGTGGATACAGCGGAACACAGCGTCGGTCACAGCGGGGACACAGCGGGGACACAGCGGTGATACAGCGGGACACAGCGTGGGAAGCAGGGGGACACAGCGGGGGACATTGCGGGGGATATAGCGGGACACAGCGGGGTACACAGAGAGAACACAGCGGGAAACAGCGGGATACAGCGTCGGACACAACGGGGACACAGCGGGGGACACAGAGAAAACACAGCAGGACACAGAGGGATACAGCGGAGAAACAACGGGGACACATAGGGTGACACAGCGAGGACACAGCAGGACACAGCGGGACAGAGCGGGACAGAGCGGGACACAACGGCACACTGCGGGAGACACAGGGGGTCACAGTTGGACACAGCTGGACAGAGTGGGGCACAGTGGAGGCACAGCGGGGACACAGCGGGACACAGCAGGGACACAGCGGGACACATCTTGGACACAGCGGGGGACACAGCGGGGAACACATCGGGACACAGCGGGGTCACAGCTGGACACAGCGGGATACAGAGCGGGACAGAGTGGGGACACAGCGAGGATACAGCGGGGACACAGCAGAGGACACAGCGGGACACAGCGGGACAAACCGTGGTCTCAACGGGACACAGCGGGGGACACTGCAGGGGACATAGCGGGACACAGTGGCGGACACAGAGAGAACACAGCGGGACACAGCGGGATACAGCGGGGACACAACGGGGACACAGCTGGACACAGCGGGGACACATCGGGACACAGCGGGGACAAAGCTGGACACAGCGGGATACAGAGTGGGGACACAGCGAGGATACAGCGGGGACACAGCAGAGGACACAGAGGGACACAGCGGGACAAAGCGTGGTCTCAGCGGGACACAGCGGGGGACACTGCAGGGGACATCGCGGGACACAGCGGCGGACACAGAGAGAACACAGCGGGACACAACGGGACATAGCGGGACACAGCGGGGCAAAGCGGGGAGCAAAGCGGGGGACACAGCGGGACACAGCGGGACACACCGTGAGTCACAGCGGGAGACTACGGGGACACAGCAAGGACACAGCGGGACACAGCGGAACACAGTGGGGGACAGAGCGGGACACAGCGTATGACAGAGCGGGTCACAGCAGGGACCCAGCGGGACACAGCTGGGGAAACAGAGGGTACACAGCGGGACACAGCATGGGACACAGCTGAAGACACCGCGGGATCCAGCGTGGGACAGAGCGGGGACAGAGCGGGACACAGCGGGGTCACAGCGGGGGACACAGAGCGCACACAGCGGCCAACTGCGAGACACAGCGGGGGACACAGCGGGACACAGTGGGGTACACAGCGGAGGACACAGCGGGACAACGCGGGACACTGCAAGACACATCGGGGGACACAGCGGGACACAGCGTTGGACAAAGCGGGGACATAGCAGGGGACACAGAGAGAACACAGCGGGACACAAGGCCACACTGCGGGGAACACAGGGGGTCAAAGTGGGACACAGCAGGACAGAGTGGGACACAGTGGGGACACAGCGGGACACAGCGGGGACACAGCGGGACACATCTTGGACACAGCGGGGGACACAGCGGGGGACACAGCGGGGAACACATGGGGACACAGCGGGGACACAGCGGGGACCCCGCGGGGAAACAGCGGAACACAGCGTGGACACAGCGGGACACACCAGAACACTGCGGAGGACACAGCGAGGACACGGTAGGACACAGCGTGATACAGCAGGACACAGCGGGACACAGCGGGGACACAGCAGGACACATCTTCGACACAGAGGGGGGCAACTCGGGGGACACAGCGGGGGACACAGCGGGGAACACAGCTGGACACAGAGGGGACACAGCTGGACACAGCGGGATACAGAGCGGGACACAGCGGGGACACAGCAAGGACACAGAGTGGACACAGCAGAGGACACTGCGGGACACAATGGGACACAGCGTGGGACACAGCGGGACACAGCGGGGGACACTGCGGGAGACATAGCGGGACACAGCAGGGGACACAGAGAGAACACAGCGGGACACAGCGGGATACAGCGGGGATTAAATGGGACACATTGGAACACAGCAGAGACACAGCGGTGACACAGCGGGACACAGCGGGGGACACAGCGGGGAACACAGTGGGACACAGGGGGGGACACCGCGGGGGAAACTGGGGGGGACACAGAGAGGACACAGCGGGACACAACGGGACATAGCGGGACACAGCGGGACAAAGCGGGGAACAAAGCGGGGGACACAGCGGGGACACAGCGGGACACAGCAGAACACAGTGGGGGACACAGCGGGACACAGCGTGGGACAGAGCGGGTCACAGCAGGGACCCAGCGGGACACAGCGGGACACAGCATGGGACACAGCGGGACACAGCTGAGGACACCGCGAGATCCAGCGTGGGTCAGAGCGGGGACACAGCGGGACACAGCGGGGACACAGGGGACACAGCGGGACACAGCGGGGGACACAGCGAGAGACAGCGGGGGACTCAGCGGGGGACAGAGCGGGATTCAGTGGAGGAAACAGTGAGGACACAGCGGGACACAGCGAGGACACAGCGGGGACACAGCGGGGACACAGCGGGACACAGCAGGGGACGCAGCGGGACACAGAAGGACACATCGGGGGACACAGCTGACAAAGCGGGATACACGGAGGGACACAGCGGGGACACAGCGAGGACTCAGCGGGACACTGCGAGACACAGCAGGGGACACAGCGGGAAAAAGCGGGGGATACAGAGGGGGACAGAGCGGACAAAGTGGGACACTGCGAGACACAGCGGTGATACAGCGGGACACAGCGTGGGAAGCAGGGGGACACAGCGGGGGACATTGCGGGGGATATAGCGGGACACAGCGGGGTACACAGAGAGAACACAGCGGGAAACAGCGGGATACAGCGTCGGACACAACGGGGACACAGCGGGGGACACAGAGAAAACACAGCAGGACACAGAGGGATACAGAGGAGAAACAACGGGGACACATAGGGTGACACAGCGAGGACACAGCAGGACACAGCGGGACAGAGCGGGACAGAGCGGGACACAACGGCACACTGCGGGAGACACAGGGGGTCACAGTTGGACACAGCTGGACGGAGTGGGACACAGTGGAGGCACAGCGGGGACACAGCGGGGACACAGCGGGGACACAGCGTGACAAATCTTGGACACAGCGGGAGACACAGCGGGGGACACAGCGGGGGACACAGTGGGGAACACATCGAGACACAGCGGGGACACAGCTCGACACAGCGGGATACAGAGCGGGACAGAGCGGGGACACAGCGAGGACAAGGCGGGGACACAGCAGAGGACACAGCAGAACACAACGGGACAAAGTGTGGTCTCAGCGGGACACAGCGGGGGACACTGCAGGGGACATAGCGGGACACAGCGGCCGACACAGAGAGAACACAGCGGGACACAGCGGGATACAGCGGGAACACAACGGGGACACAGCTGGACACAGCGGGGACACAGTTGGACACAGCGGGGCCACAGCGGGACACAGCATGGGACACAGCTGAAGACACCGCGGAATCCAGCGTGGGACACAGCGGGGACACAGCGGGAAACAGCGGGGTCACAGCTGGGGACACAGCGTGTACACAGCGGCAAACTGCGAGACACAGCGGGGGACACAGCAGGACACAGCGGGGGGCAGAGCGGGACAAAGCGGGACACTGCGAGACACCTAGGGGTACACAGCGGACACAGTAGGACACAGCGTGATACAGCAGGACACAGCGGGACACAGTGGGGACACAGCAGGACACATCTTCGACACAGAGGGGAGCACAGCGGGGGACACAGCGGGGGACACAGCGGGGAACAAAACGGGACACAGCGGGGACACAGCTGGACACAGCGGGATACAGAGCGGGACACAGCGGGTACACAGCGAGGACACAGCGGGGCCATAGCAGAGGACACAGTGGGAGCCAGCGCGGGACAGAGCAAGGAACACAGAGGGAACACTGCGGGACACAGTGGGGGACAAAGCGGGATACAGCGGGGGACACAGCGGGGGACAGAGCGGGCAAAGCAGGACACTGCGAGACACATAGGGGGACACAGCGGGTCACAGGTTGGGACACAGAAGGGACACAGCGGGAACACAGCGGGGACACAGCGGGACACAGCGGGACACACCGGGGACACAGCGGGAGACACCGGGACACTGCGGAGGACAGAGCGAGGACACAGTGGGACACAGCGGGGACACAGCGGGGGATACAGAGGGGGGACACTGCGGGGAATACATCGGGACACAGCGAGGACACAGCTGGACACAGCGGGATACAGAGCGGGACACAGCGGGGACACAGCAAGGACACAGCGGGGACACAGCAGAGGACACAACGGGACACAATGGGTCACAGTGTGGGACACAGCGGGACACAGCGGGGGACACTGAGGAGACTTAGCGGGACACAGCAGGGGACACATAGAGAAAACAGCGGGACACAGCGGGATACAGCGGGGACACAACATTGACATAGCGGGGGACAGAGAGAACACAGTGGGACACAGCGGGATACAGCGGGGACACAGCGGAACACAGCAGTGACACTGCAGTGACACAGCGGGACACAGCAGGACATTGCAGGGGACACAGCAAAGACACAGCAGGACACAGCGGGACACAGCGGGGACACAGCGGGACACAGCCATGACAGAGAGGGACACAGCGGTACACAGTGGGACACAGCGGGGAAACCGCTGGTGACACAGCGGGACACAGCAGGGGACACAGCGGGGGACACAGTGGGACACAGGGGGGGACACAGCGGGGAACACAGGGGGCGACACAGAGAGGACACAGCGGGAAACAACGGGACATAGCGGGACAAAGCGGGGAACAAAGCGGGGGACACAGCGAGACACAGCGGGACAAACCGGGGGTCACAGCGGGAGACTAAGGGGACACAGCGGGGACACAGCGGGACACAGCAGAAAACAGCGGGGCACAGAGCGTGACACAGTGTGGGACAGAGCGGGACACAGCAGGGACCCAGCGGGACACAGCGGGGGACACAGCGGGACACAGCTGAGGACACCGCTGGATCCAGCGTGGGACAGAGCGCAGACACATCGGGACACAGAGGGGACACAGGGGACACAGCGGGACACAGTGAGACACAGCGGGGGACACAGCGGTGGCACAGCGAGCACACAGCGGCAAACTGCGAGACACAGCGGGGGACACAGCGGGACACAGCGTGGGACACAGCGGGGGACAGAGCGGGACAACGCGGGACACTGCGAGACACATCGGGGGACACAGTGGGACACAGTGTGGGACAAAGCGGGTCACAGAGGGGACACAGCAGGGACACAGCAGGACAAGCGGGGACACAGCGGGTACACAGTGGGACACAACGGCACACGGCGGGGGTCACAGGGGGTCACAGTGGGACACAGCTGGACAGAGTGGGACTCAGTGGAGACACAGCGGGGACACAGCGGGACACAGCAGGGACACAGCGGGACACATCTTGGACACAGCGGGGGACACAGCGGGGGACACAGCGGGGAACACATCGGGACACAGCGGGGACACAGCTGGACACAGCGGGATACAGAGTGGGACCGAGTGGGGACACAGCGAGGATACAGCGGGGACACAGCAGAGGACACAGAGGGACACAGCGGGACAAACCGTGGTCTCAGCGGGACACAGCGGGGGACACTGCAGGGGACATAGCGGGACACAGCGGCGGACACAGAGAGAACACAGCGGGACACAGCGGGATACACCGGGGACACAACGGGGACACAGCTGGACACAGCGGGGACACAGCGGGGACACAGCTGGACACAGCGGCATACAGAACAGGACACAGCGGGGACACAGCGAGGACAAAGCGGGACACAGCTGGACACATCGGGACACAGCGGGACACAGCGGGGACACAGGGGACACAGCGGGACAAAGCGGGACACAGCGGGACACATCGGGGGACACAGCGGGGACACAGCGGGACACAGCAGGGGACAGAGCGAGGAAACAGCGGCACACTGCGAGACACAGCGGGGGACACAGAGGGTTACAGCGGGGGACACAGGGGGGGACAGAGTGGTACAAAGCGGGACACTGCGAGACACATAGGGGGACACAGAGTGACACAGCGTGGGACACATCGGGGACCCAGCGGGGACACCGCGGGGAAACAGCGGGACAGAGCGGGGACACAGCGGGACACACATGGACACTGCGGGGGACACAGCGAGGACACAGTAGGACACAGCGTGATACAGCAGGACACAGCGGGACACAGTGGGGACAAAGAAGGACACATCGTCGACACAGAGGGGGGCAAAGCGGGGGACACAGCGGGGGACACAGCGGGGAACACAGCGTGACACAGCGGGGACACAGCTGGACACAGCGGGATACAGAGCGGCACTCAGCGGGGACACAGTGAGGACACAGCGGGGACACAGCAGAGGACACAGCGGGACACAACGGGACACAGCCTGGGACACAGCGGGACACAGCGGGGGACACTGCGGGAGACATAGCGGGACACAGCAGGGGACACAGAGAGAACACAGCGGGACACAGCGTGATACAGCGGGGCCACAACGGGATACAGCGGAACACAGCAGTGACACAGCGGTGACACAGCGGGAGACAACGGGACAGAGCAAGGGCAGAGCAGGACACCGCGGGGAATCAGCGGGACACAGCGGGGACACAGCGGGGACTCAGCAGGACACACAGGGACACTGTAGGGGACACAGTGAGGACACAGTAGGACACAGCGTGACACAGCAGAACACAGCGGGACACAGTGGGGACACAGCAGGACACATCTTCGACACAGAGGCGGGCACAGTGGGGGACACAGCGGGGGACACAGCGGGGAAAACATCAGGACACAGCCTGGGACACAGCAGGACACAGCGAGGGACACTCCGGGAGACATAGCGGGACACAGAAGGGGACACAGAGAGAACACAGCGGGATACAGCGGGGACACAATGGGACACAGCGGAACACAGCATTGACATAGCGGTGACACAGCGGGACACAGCGGGACACAGCGGGGACAGAGCAGGACACAGCGGGGGACACAGTGGGACACAGCCGGGACACAGAAGGACACAGCGGGACACAGTGGGACACAGCGGGGGACTCTGCGGGGGATATAGCGGGACACAGCGGTGGACACAGAGAGAACACAGCGGGAAACAGCCGGATACAGCGTCGGACACAACGAGGACACAGCGGGGGACACAGAGAAAACACAGCAGGACACAGCGGGATACAGTGGAGAAACAACGGGGACACATAGGGTGACACAGCGAGGACACAGCGGGACAGAGCGGGACACAGCAGGACACAGCGGGGACAGAGCAGGACACAGCGGGGGACACAGTGGGACACAGCCGGGACAAAGAAGGACACAGCGGGACACAGTGGGACACAGCGGGGACACCGCTGGTGACACAGCGGGACACAGCGGGGGACACAGCGGGGGACACAGTGGGACACAGCGGGGGACAGAGGGGTGGAAACAGGGGGGGACACAGATAGGACACAGAGGGACACAATGGGACATAGCAGGACACAGCGGGACAAACCGGGGAACAAAGCGTGGGTCACAGCGGGACACAGCGGGACACACCGGGGATCACAGCGGGAGACTACGGGGACACAGCGGGACACAGCGGGACACACCGGGGGTCACAGCGGGACACAGCTTGGGACAGAGCGGGTCACAGCAGGGACCCAGCGGGACACAGCGGGGGACACAGAGGGGACACAGTGGGACACAGCGGGACACAGCTGAGGACACCGCGAGATCCAGCGTGGGTCAGAGCGGGGACACAGCGGGACACAGCGGGGACACAGGGGACACAGCGGGACACAGCGGGGGACACAGCAAGAGACAGCGGGGGACTCAGCGGGGGACAGAGCGGGATTCAGTGGAGGACACGGCGAGGACACAGCGGGACACAGCGGGGACACAGCGGGGACACAGCGGGGACACAGCGGGACACAGCGGGGGACACAGCGGGACACAGAAGGACACATCGGGGACAGAGCTGACAAAGCGGGATACACGGAGGGAAACAGCGGGGACACAGTGAGGACTCAGCGGGACACAGCGGGACACAGCGCGTCACAGCGGGGGACACAGCGGGGGATACAGCGGGACACAGCGGGGGACACAGCGAGGACACAGCGGGACACTGCGAGACACAGCAGGGGACACAGCGGGACACAGCGGGGGACAGAGCAGGACAAAGCGGGACACTGCGAGACACATCGGTGGATACAGCGGGACACAGCGTCGGTCACAGCGGGGACACAGCGGGGACACAGCGGTGATACAGCGGGACACAGCGTGGGAAGCAGGGGGACACAGCGGGGGACATTGCGGGGGATATAGCGGGACACAGCGGGGTACACAGAGAGAACACAGCGGGAAACAGTGGGATACAGCGTCGGACACAATGGGGACACAGCGGGGGACACAGAGAAAACACAGCAGGACACAGCGGGATACAGCGGAGAACCAACAGGGACACATAGGGTGACACAGCGAGGACACAGCAGGACACAGCGGGACATAGCGGGACAGAGCGGGACACAACGGCACACTACGGGGGACAAAGGGGGTCACAGTGGGACATAGCTGGACAGAGTGGGACACAGTGGAGGCACAGCGGGGACACAGCGGGACACAGCAGGGACACAGCGTGACAAATCGTGGACACAGCGGGGGACATAGCGGGGGACACAGCGGGGGACACAGCGGGGAACACATCGGGACACAGCGGGGACACAGCTCGACACAGCGGGATACAGAGCAGGACAGAGCGGGGACACAGCGAGGACACAGCGGGGACACAGCAGAGGACACAGCGGGACACAGCGGGACAAAGCGTGGTCTCAGCGGGACACAGCGGGGGACACTGCAGGGGACATAGCGGGACACAGCGGCGGACACAGAGAGAACACAGCAGGACACAGCGGGATACATCGGGGACACAACCGGAACACAGCTGGACACAGCGGGGACACAGTGGGACACAGCAGAGACACAGCTGGACACAGCGGCATACAGAGCGGATCACAGCGGTGACACAGCGAGGACAATGCAGGACACAGCGGGACACATCGGGATACAGCGGGACACAGCGGGGGACACAGCGGGGGACAGAGCGGGACAAAGCGGGACAATGCGAGACACATCGGGGGACACAGCAGGACACAGCGTGGGACACAGCGGGGACACAGGGATGACACAGCGGGGACACAGCAGGACACAGCGGGGACACAGCGGGGACACAGCGGGACACAACGGCACACTGCGGGGGACACAGGGGGTCACAGTGGGACACAGCTGGACAGAGTGCGACACAGTGGAGGCACAGCAGGGACACAGCGGGACACAGCGGGGACACAGCATGACACATCTTGGACACAGCGAGGGACACAGCGAGGGACACAGCGGGGAACACATCGGGACACAGCGGGGACACAGCTCGACACAGCGGGATACAGAGCGGGACAGAGTGGGGACACAGCGAGGACACAGCGGGGACACAGCAGAGGACACAGCGGGACACAGCGGGACAAAGCGTGGTCTCAGCGGGACACATCGGGGGACACTGCAGGGGACAGCGGGACACAGCGGCGGACACAGCAAACACAGCGGGACACAGCGGGATACAGCAGGGACACAACGGGGACACAGCTGGACACAGCGTGGACACAGCAGGACACAGCAGATACACAGTTGGACACAGCGGCATACAGAGCCGATCACAGCGGGGACACAGCGAGGACAAAGCGGGACACAGCGGGACACATCGGGACACAGCGGGACACAGAGGGGGACACAGCGGGGACACAGCGGGACACAGCAAGGGACAGAGCGAGGAAACAGCAGCACACTGCGAGACACAGCTGGGGACACAGCGGGTTACAGCGGGGGACACAGCGGGGGACAGAGCGGGACAAAGCGGGACACTGGGAGACACATAGCGGTACACAGCGGGACACAGTGTGGGACACAGCGGGGACCCAGGGGGGACACCGCGGGAAACAGTGGGACACAGCGGGGACACAGCGGGGACACATCGGGACACACAGGGACAATGCGGGGGCCACATCGAGGAAACAGTAGGACACAGCTTGATACAGCAGGACACAGCGGGACACAGTGGGGACACAGCAGGACACATCTTCCACACAGAGGGGGCACAGCGGGGGACACAGCGGAGGACACAGCGGGGAACACATCAGGACACAGCCGGGACACAGCTGGACACAGCGGGATACAGAGCGGGACACAGCGGGGACACAGCGAGGACACCGCGGGGACACAGCAGAGGACACAGAGGGACACAACGGGACACAGCGTGGGACACAGCGGGACACTGCGGGAGACATAGCGGGACACAGAAGAGGACACAGAGAGAACACAGCGGGACACAGCGGGATACAGCGGGGACACAATGGGACACAGCGGAACACAGCAGTGACACAGCGGTGACACAGCGGGACACAGCGGGAACAGAGCAGGACACAGCGGGGGACACAGTGGAACACAGAAGGGACACAGAAGGACACAGCGGGACACAGTGGGACACAGCGGGGACACCGCTGGTGAAACAGCGGGACACAGCGGGGGACACAGCGGGCGACACAGTGGGTCAAAGCGGGGGACACAGCGGGGTACAGAGCGGGACAAAGCGGGACACTGTGAGACACATCGGTGGACACAGCGGGACACAGCGTCGGTCACAGAGGGGACACAGCGGGAACACAGCGGTGATACAGCGGGACACAGCGTGGGAGACAGCGGGACACAGCTGGGGACACAGCGGGGGATATAGCGGGACACAGCGGGGGACACAGAGAGAACACAGCGGGAAACAGTGGGATACAGCGTTGGACAGAACGGGGACACAGTGCGGGACACAGGGAAAACACAGCAGGACACAGCAGGATACAGCGGAGAAACAACAGGGACACATAGAGTGACAAAGCTAGGACACAGCAGGACACAGTGGGACATAGCGTGACAGAGCGGGACACAGCAGGGACACAGCACGGGACACAGCGGGGGACACAGCGGGCTACAGCGGGGGACACAACGGGGGACACAGGGGGGACACAGAGAGGACACAGCGGGACACAGCGGGACATAGCGGGACACAGCGGGACACATCGGAGAACACAGCGGGGGACACAGCTGGACACAGAGGGACACAACCGGGATCACAGCGGGAGACAGCGGGTACTCAGCAGGGACACAGCAGGACACAGTTGGACACAGAGGGGGACTCAGCGGGACACAGCGTGGGACACAGCTGGACACAGCAGGGACCCAGCCGGATACGGTGGGGGACACAGAGGGGACACAGCGGGACACACCATGGGACACAGCGGGGACACAGTGTGGAACTCAGCGGGACAAAGTGAGGGACACAGCGGGACACAGCGGGGACGCAGCGGGACACAGCGGGACACTGTGGGGGACACAGCGAGGACACAGCGGGACACAGTGGGACACAGCGGAACACAGTGGGGTACACAGCGGGGAAACAGCGGGACACAGCGTGGGATAGAGCGGGAAACAGCGGAGGAAACAGCAGGACCCAGCGGGGGACAGAGCGGGGGACACAGCGGGGACACATTGGGACACAGCGGGAGACACAGAGGGGACACAGATTGGACACAGCAGGACACAGTGGGGACACATCGGGACACAGCGGGGGACACTGCAGGGGACATACCGGGACACAGCGGGGGACACTGCAGGGGACATAGCGGGACACAGCGGCGGACACAGAGAGAACACAGCGGGACACAGCGGGATACAGCGGGGACACAACGGGGACACAGCTGGACACAGCGGGGACACAGTGGGACACAGCGGGGACACAGCTGGACACAGCGGCATACAGAGCGGGACACAGCGGGGACACAGCGAGGAAAAAGCGGGACACAGTGGGACACATCGGGACAAAGCGGGACACAGCGGGGACACAGGGGACACAGCGGGACAAAGCGGGACACAGCGGGACACAGCGGGGGACACAGCGGGGACACAGCGGGACACAGCAGGGGACAGAGCGAGGAAACAGCGGCACACTGCTAGACACAGCGGGGGACACAGAGGGTTACAGCGGGGGACACAGGGGAGGACAGAGCGGGACAAAGAGGGACATTGCGAGACACATAGGGGGACACAGCGGGACACAGCGGGGACGCAGCGGGACACAGCGGGACACTGTGGGGGACACAGCGAGGACACAGCGGGACACAGTGGGACACAGCGGAACACAGTGGGGTACACAGCGGGGAAACAGCGGGACACAGCGTGGGATAGAGCGGGAAACAGCGGAGGAAACAGCAGGACCCAGCGGGGGACAGAGCGGGGGACACAGCGGGGACACATTGGGACACAGCGGGGGACACAGCGGGGACACATTGGGACACAGTGGGAGACACAGAGGGGACACAGATTGGACACAGCAGGACACAGTGGGGACACATCGGGACACAGCGGGGGACACTGCAGGGGACATACCGGGACACAGCGGGGGACACTGCAGGGGACATAGCGGGACACAGCGGCGGACACAGAGAGAACACAGCGGGACACAGCGGGATACAGCGGGGACACAACGGGGACACAGCTGGACACAGCGGGGACACAGTGGGACACAGCGGGGACACAGCTGGACACAGCGGCATACAGAGCGGGACACAGCGGGGACACAGCGAGGAAAAAGCGGGACACAGTGGGACACATCGGGACAAAGCGGGACACAGCGGGGACACAGGGGACACAGCGGGACAAAGCGGGACACAGCGGGACACAGCGGGGGACACAGCGGGGACACAGCGGGACACAGCAGGGGACAGAGCGAGGAAACAGCGGCACACTGCTAGACACAGCGGGGGACACAGAGGGTTACAGCGGGGGACACAGGGGAGGACAGAGCGGGACAAAGCGGGACATTGCGAGACACATAGGGGGACACAGCGGGACACAGCGTGGGACATAGCGGGGACCCAGGGTGGACACCGCGGGGAAACAGTGGGACACAGCGGGGACACAGCGGGGACACAGCGGGACACACAGGGACACTGCGGGGGACACAGCGAGGACACAGTAGGACACAGCGTGATACAGCTGGCCACAGCGGGACACAGAGGGCACACAGCAGGGCACATCTTCGACACAGAGGGTGGCACAGCTGGGGACACTGCGGGAAACATAGCGGGACATAGCAGGGGACACAGAGAGAACACAGCGAGACACAGCGTGATACAGCGGGGACACAAGGGGACACAGCGGAACACAGCAGTGACACAGCGGTGACACAGCGGGAGACAGCGGGACACAGCGAGGACAGAGCAGGACACCGCGGGGAAACAGCGGGATACAGCGGATACACAGCGGGGACACAGCGGGACACACAGGGACTCTGCCTGGGACACAGCGAGGACACAGTAGGACACAGCGTGATACAGCAGGACACAGCGGGACACAGTGGGGACACAGCAGGACACATCTTCGACACAGAGGCGGGCACAGCGGAGGACACAGCGGGGGACACAGCGGGGAACACATCGGGACACAGCGGGGACACAGCTGGACACAGCGGGATACAGAGCGGGACACAGCGGGGACACAGTGAGGACACAGCGGGGACACAGCAGAGGACACAGCGGGACCCAACGGGACACAGCGTGGGACACAGCGGGACACAGCGAGGGACACTGCGGGAGACATAGCAGGACACAGCAGTGGACACAGAGAGAACACAGCGGGACACAGCGGGATACAACGGGGACACAACGGGACACAGCGGAACACAACAGTGACACAGCGGTGACACAGCGGGACACAGCAGGGACAGAGCAGGACACAGCTGGGGACACAGTGGGACACAGCCGGGACACAGAAGGACACAGCGGGACATAGTGGGACACAGCGGGGACACCGCTGGTGACACAGCGGGACACAGCGGGGGACACAGCGGGGGACACAGTGGGACAAAGCTTGGGACACAGCGGGGTACAGAGCGGGACAAAGCTGGACACTGCGATAAACATCGGTGGATACAGCGGGACACAGCGTCGGTCACAGCGGGGACACAGCGGGGACACAGCGGTGATACAGCGGGACACAGCGTGGGAAACAGCGGGACACAGCTGGGGACACAGCGGGGGATATAGCGGGACACAGCGGGGGACACAGAGAGAACACAGCGGGAAACAGTGGGATACAGCGTCGGACACAACGGGGACACAGCGGTGGACACAGGGAAAACACAGCAGGACACAGCGGGATACAGCGGAGAAACAACAGGGTCACATAGAGTGACACAGCTAGGACACAGCAGGACACAGCGGGACATAGCGGGACAGAGAGGGACACCTCAGGGACGCAGCGCGGGACACAGCGGGGGACACAGCGGGATACAGCGGGGGACACAACGGGGGACACAGGGGGGACACAGAGAGGACACAGCGGGACACAGCGGGACATAGCGGGACACAGCGGGACACATCGGAGAACACAGCGGGGGACACAGCTGGACACAGAGGGACACAACCAGGATCACAGCGGGAGACAGCGGGTACTCAGCGGGGACACAGCAGGACACAGTTGGACACAGAGGGGGACTCAGCGGGACACAGCGTGGGACACAGCTGGACACAGCAGGGACCCAGCCGGATACAGTGGGGGACACAGAGGGGACACAGCGGGACACACCATGGGACACAGCGGGGACACAGCAGGGAACTCAGGGCGACAAAGTGCGGGACACAGCGGGACACAGCGGGGACGCAGCGGGACACAGCGGGACACTGTGGGGGACACAGCGAGGACACAGCGGGACACAGTGGGACACAGGGGAACACAGCGGGGGACACAGCGGGGAAACAGCGGGACACAGCGGGACACAGCGTGGACAGAGCGGGAAACAGCGGAGGAAACAGCGGGACCCAGCGGGGGACAGAGCAGGGGACACAGCGGGGACACAGCGGGACACAGCGGGGGACACAGCGGTGACACATTGGGACACAGCGGGGGACACAGTGGGGACACAGCTTGGACACAGCAGGACACAGCGGGGACACATCGGGACACAGCGGGGGAAACAGGGGGACACAGCAGCACACAGGGTGACACAGCGGGCGACACAGCGGAACACAGCGGGGGACACAGTGAGCCACAGCGGGGTACACAGCGGGCACACATCAGGACACAGCGGGTGACACAGCGGGGATACAGCTGGGACACAGCAGGACACAGCAGGGACATATCGGGACACAGCGGAACACAGCGGGACACAGCAGGGGACACAGGGAGACACAGCGGGACACATTGGGGGACACAGTTTGACACAGCGGGATACACGGTGGGACACAGCGGGGACACAGCGAGGACACATGGGGACACAGCGGAACACATTGGAACACAGCGGGACACAGCGGGGACACAGGGGACACAGCGGGACACAGCGGGACACAGCGTGGGAAACAGCGGGACACAGCAGAGGACACAGTGGCACCCAGCGGGGGACAGAGTGGGGGACACAGCGGGTCACAGCGGAGGAAACTGGGGACACATCGAGACACAGCCAGGGACACAGCGGGGACACAGCTGTGACACAGCAGGACCCAGCGGGGACACTTCGGGACACAGCGGGGGACACAGTGGCACACAGCGGGACACAGTGTGGGACACAGCGGGACACAGCGTGGGACACAGTGAGACACAGCGGGGGACACAGCGGCGGACAGAGTGGGACACAGCGGGGGACACAGCGAGGATACATCGAGACACAGCGGGACAAAGCGGGACACAGCGGGGAAACAGCAGGGACACAGCGGGACACAGCGGGGGACACAGCGGGACACAGCGGGAAACAGCGGGGGACACAGATTGACACAGCGGGATACATGGCGGGACACAGTGGAGACACAGCGAGCAAACAGCGGGACACAGCGAAACACAGCGGGACACAGCGGGACACAGCGGGGACACAGGAGACACAGCGGGACACAGCGGGACACAGCGGGACACAGCGGGGGACACAGCAGAGACACAGCGGGACACAGCGGGGGACAGAGCGAGGAAACAGCGGCACACTGCGAGACACAGGGTGGGACACAGCGGGACATAGCGGGGGACACAGCGGGAGACAGAGCGGGACAAAGCGGGACACTGCGAGACACATAGGGGGACACAGTAGGACACAGCATGATACAGCAAGACACAGCGGTACACAACGGGGGACACAGCGGGGAACAAATCGGGACACAGCGGGCGGGGACACAGCTGGACACAGCCGGATACAGAGCGGGGCACAGCGGGTACACAGCGAGGACACAGCGGGGACATAGCAGAGGACACAGTGGGACCCAGCGTCGGTAACAGCGGTGACACAGCGGTGATACAGCGGGACACAGTGTGGGAAACAGCGGGACACAGCTGGGGACACAGCGGGGGATATAGCGGGACACAGCGGGGGACACAGAGAGAACACAGCGGGAAACAGTGGGATACAGCGTCGGACACAACAGGGAAACAGCGGGGGACACAGGGAAAACACAGCAGGACACAGCGGGATAGAGCGGAGAAACAACAGGGACACATAGAGTGACACAGCTAGGACACAGCAGGACACAGCGGGACATAGCGGGACAGAGCGGGACACAGCAGGGACACAGCACGGGACACAGCGGGGGACACAGCAGGATACAGCGGGGGACACAACGGGGGACACAGGGGGGACACAGAGAGGACACAGCGGGACACAGCGGGACATAGCGGGACACAGCGGGACACATCGGAGAACACAGCGGGGGACACAGCTGGACACAGAGGGACACAACCGGGATCACAGCGGGAGACAGCGGGTACTCAGCGGGGACACAGCAGGACACAGTTGGACACAGCGGGGGACTCAGCGGGACACAGCGTGGGACACAGCTGGACACAGCAGGGACCCAGCCGGATACAGTGGGGGACACAGAGGGGACACAGCGGGACACAGCATGGGACACAGCGGGGACACAACGGGGAACTCAGCGGGACAAAGTGCGGGACACAGCGGGACACAGCGGGGACACAGCGGGACACAGTGGGACACTGTGGGGGACACAGCGAGGACACAGCGGGACACAGTGGGACACAGCGGAACACAGCGGGGGACACAGCAGGGAAACAGCGGGACACAGCGGGACACAGCGTGGGACAGAGCGGGAAACAGCAGAGGAAACAGCGGGACCCAGTGGGGGACAGAGCGGGGGACACAGCGGGGACACAGCGGGACACAGCGGGGGAAACAGCGGGACACAGCAGCACACAGGGTGACACAGCGGACGACACAGCGGAACACAGCGGGACACAGAAGGACACAGCGGGACACAGTGGGACACAGCGGGCACACCACTGGTGATACAGCGGGACACAGCGGGGGACACAGCGGGGGACACAGTGGGACACAGCGGGGAACACAACGGGGGAAACAGGGGGAGACACAGAGAGGACACACCTGGACACAACGGGACATAGCGGGACACAGTGGGACAAAGCGGGGAACAAAGCGGGGGACACAGCGGGACACAGCGGGACACACCGGGGGTCACAGCGGGAGACTACGGGGACACAGCGGGGACACAGCGGGACACAGCGGGGCACAGAGCGGGACACATCGTGGGACAGAGGGGGACACAGCAGGGACCCAGCGGGACACAGCGAGGGACACAGAGGGGACACAGCGGGACACAACATGGGACACAGCGGGAAAAGCTGAGGACACCGCGGGATCCAGCGAGGTTCAGAGCAGGGACACAGCTGGACACAGCGGGGACACAGGGGACATAGCGGGTCACAGCGGGACACAGCGGGGGACACAGCGGTGGACACAGCGAGCACACAGCGGCAAACTGCGAGACACAGCGGGGGACACAGCGGGACACAGCGGGGGACACAGCGGGGGACAGAGCGGGACAACGCGGGACACTGCGAGACACATCGGGCGACACAGCGGGACACAGCGGGGGACACAGCGGGGGACAGAGCGGGACAACGCGGGACACTGCGAGACACATCGGGGGACACAGCGGGACACAGCGTGGGACACAGCGGGGACACAGGGATGACACAGCGGGGACACAGCAGGACACAGCGAGGACACAGGGGGGACAAAGCGGGACACAACGGCACACTGCAGGGGACACAGGGGGTCACAGTGGGACACAGCTGGATAGAGTGGGACACAGTGGAGGCACAGCGGGGACACAGCGGGACACAACGGGGACACAGCGTGACACATCTTGGACACAGCGGGGGACACAGCGGGGGACACAGTGGGGGACACAGTGGGGAACACATCAGGACACAGTGGGGACACAGCTCAACACAGCGGGATACAGAGCGGGACAAAGCGGAGACACAGCGAGGACACAGCGGGGACACAGCAGAGGACACAGGGGGACACAGCGGGACAAAGCGTGGTCTCAGCGGGACACAGCGGGGGACACTGCAGGGGACATACCGGCACACAGCGGCAGACACAGAGAGAACACAGCGAATCACAGCGGGATACATCTGGGACACAACGGGGACACAGCTGGACACAGCGGGGACACAGCGGGACACAGCGGCATACAGAGCGGAACACAGCGGGGACACAGCGAGGACAAAGCGGGACACAGCAGGACACATCGGGACACAGCGGGACACAGAGGGGACACAGGGGACACAGCGGGACACAGCGGGGGACTCAGCGGGGAACCCAGCGGGACACAGCAGGGGACAGAAAGAAGGAAACAGCGGCACACTGCGAGACACAGCGGGGGACACAGCAGGTTACAGCGGGGGACACAGCTGAGGACAGAGCGGGACAAAGCCTGACACTGCGAGACACATAGGGGGACATAGCGGGACACAGCGTGGGACACAGAGGGGACACAGCGGGAACACAGCGGGGAAACAGCGGGACACAGTGGGGACACAGTGGGACACACCTGGACACTGAGGGGGACACAGCGAGGACACAATAGGACACAGCGTGATACAGCAGGACACAGCGGGACACAGCAGGGACACAGCAGGACACATCTTCGACACAGTGGGGGGCACAGCGGGGGACACAGCGGGGGACACAGCAGAGAACACATCGGGACACAGAGGGGACACAGCTGGACACAGCGGGATACATAGCAGGACACAGAGGGGACACAGCGGGACACAGCATGGGACACAGCGGGACAAAGCTGAGAACACCGCGGGATCCAGCGTGGGACAGAGCGGGGACACAGCGGGACACAGCGGGGACACAGGGGACATAGCGGGTCACAGCGGGACACAGCGGGGGACACAGCGGTGGACACAGCGAGCACACAGAGGCAAACTGTGAGACACAGCGGGGGACACAGCGGGACACAGCGCGGGACACATCGGGGGACAGAGCGGGACAACGCGGGACACTGCGAGACACATCATGGAACACAGCGGGACACAGCGTGGGACACAGCGGGGACACAGGGGGGACACAGCAGGGACACAGCCGGACACAGCGGGGACACAGCGGGGACAAAGCGGGACACAACGGCACACTGCAGGGGACACAGGGGGTCACAGTGGGACACAGCTGGACAGAGTGGGACACAGCGGGGACACAAGGGGTACACAGCTGGACACAGCGGGGACACAGCAGGTCACAGCGGGGACACAGCTGGACACAGAGGGGACACAGCCGGACACAGCATGGGACACAGCGGGACAAAGCTGAGAATACCGCAGGATCCAGCGTGGGACAGAGCGGGGACACAGCAGGACACAGCGGGGACACAGCGGCAAACTGTGAGACACAGCGGGGGACACAGCGGGACACAGCGTGGGACACATCGGGGGACAGAGCGGGACAACACGGGACACTGCGAGACACATCATGGGACACAGCGGGACACAGCGTGGGACACAGCGGGGACACAGGGGGGACACAGCGGGGACACAGCCGGACACAGCGGGGACACAGCGGGGACAAAGCGGGACACAACGGCACACTGCGGGGGACACAGGGGGTCACAGTGGGACACAGCTGGACAGAGTGGGACACAGCGGGGACACAAGGGGTACACAGCTGGACACAGCGGGGACACAGCAGGACACAGCGGGGACACAGCTGGACACAGCGGCATACAGAGCGGATCACAGCGCGGACACAGCGAGGACAAAGCGGGACACAGCGGGGACACAGGGGACACAGCGGGACACAGCGGGACACAGCGGGACACAGCGGGGGACTCAGCGGGGACACAGCGGGACACAGCCCAGGACAGAGCGAGGAAACAGCGGCACACTGTGAGACACAGCAGGCGACACAGCGGATTACAGCGGGGGACACAGCGGAGGACAGAGCGGGACAAAGCGGGACACTGCAAGACACATAGTGGTACACAGCGGGACACTGCGTGGGACACAGCGGGGACCCAGGGGGGACACCGCAGGAAACAGCGGGACACAGCGGGGACACAGTGGGGACAAAGCGGGACACAGAGGGACACTGCGGGGGACACAGCGAGGACACAGTAGGACACAGCGTGATACTGCAGGACACAGCGGGACACAGTGGGGACACAGCAGGACACATCTTCGACACAGAGGGGGGCACAGCGGGGGACACAGCGGGGGACACAGTGGGGAACACATCGTGACACATCGGTGTCACAGATGGACACAGCGGGATACAGAGCGGGACACAGAGGGGACACAGTGAGGACACAGCGGGGACACAGCAGAGGACACAGCGGGAAACAACGGGACACAGCGTGGGACACAGCGGGACACAGTGGAACCGAGCAGTGACACAGCAGTGACAGAGCGGGACACAGCGGGACACAGTGGGGGCAGAGCAGGACACAGCGGGGGACAAGTTGGGACACAGCCGGGACACAGAAGGACACAGCGGGACACAGTGGGACACAGCGGGGACACCGCTGGTGACAAAGCGGGACACAGCGGAGGACACAGTGGGACACAGCGGGGGACACAGCGGGGGAAACAGGGGGGGACTCAGAGAGGACAGAGCGGGACAAAACGGGACATAGCGGGACACAGCGGGGCAAAGCGGGGAACAAAGGGTGGGTCACAGTGAGACACAGCGGGACACACCAGGGGTCACAGCGGGAGACTACGGGGACACAGCGGGGACACAGTGGGACACAGCGGAACACAGTGGGGGACAGAGCGGGACACAGCTTGGGACAGAGCAAGTCACAGCAGGGACGCAGCGGGACACAGTGGGGGACACAGTGGGGGACACAGAGGGGACACAGCGGGACACAGCATGGGACACAGCGGGACACAGCTGAGAAAACCGCGGGATCCAGCGTGAGACAGAGCGGGGACACAGCGGGACACAGCGGGGACACAGCGGGACACAGCGGGGACACAGGGAACACAGCGGGACCCAGCGGGGAACACAGCGAGACACAGCGGAGGACTCAGCGGGGCACAGAGCGGGATACAGCGGGGGACACGGCGAGGACACAGCGGGACACAGCGGGGGACACAGCGGGACAAAGCGGGGGTCACAGCGGGGTACAGAGCGGGACAAAGCGGGACACTGCGAGACACATCGGTGGACACAGCGGGACACAACGTCGGTCACAGCGGGGACACAGCGGTGACACAGCGGTGATACAGCGGGACACAGCGTGGGAAACAGCGGGACACAGCTGGGGACACAGCTGGGGATATAGCGGGAAACAGCGGGGGACACAGAGAGAACACAGCGGGAAACAGTGGGATACAGCGTCGGACACAACGGGGACACAGCGGGGGACACAGGGAAAACAGAGCAGGACACAGCGGGATAGAGCGGAGAAACAACAGGGACACATAGAGTGACACAGCTAGGACACAGCAGGACACAGCGCGACATAGCAGGACAGAGCGGGACACAGCAGGGAAACAGCGCGGGACACAGCGGGGGACACAGCGGGATACAGCGGGGGACACAACGGGGGACATAGGGGGGACACAGAGAGGACACAGCGGGACACAGCGGGACATAGCGGGACACAGCGAGACACATCGGAGAACACAGCGGGGGACACAGCTGGACACAGAGGGAAACAACCGGGATCACAGCGGTAGACAGCGGGTACTCAGCGAGGACACAGTTGGACACAGCGGGGGACTCAGTGGGACACAGCGTGGGACACAGCTGGACACAGCAGGGACCCAGTCGGATACAGTGGGGGACACAGAGGGGACACAGCGGGACACAGAATGGGACACAGCGGGGACACAGCGGGGAACTCAGCGGGACAAAGTGCGGGACACAGCGGGACACAGCGGGGACACAGCGGGACACAGCGGGACACTGTGGGGGACACAGCGAGGACACAGCGGGACACAGTGGGACACAGCGGAACACAGCGGGGGACACAGCGGGGAAACAGCGGGACACAGCGGGAGACACAGTGGGGACACAGCTTGGACACAGCAGGACACAGCGGGGACACATCGGGACACAGCGGGGGAAACAGCGGGGCACAGCAGCACACAGGGTGACACAGCGGACGACACAGCGGAACACAGCGGGGGACACAGTGAGACCCAGGAGGGTACACAGCGGTTACACATCAGGACACAGCGGGGTCACAGCGTGGATACAGCTGGGACACAGCAGGACACAGCAGGGACATATCGGGACACAGCGGGACACAGCGGGACACAGCGTGGGAAACAGCGGGACACAGAGGGGACACAGCGGGACACAGTGGGATACAGCGGGGACACAACGGGGACACAGCGGGGGACACAGAGAAAACAGAGCAGGACACAGCGGGATACAGCAGAGACACAATGGGGACACAGATGGGGACACAGCGAGAACACAGCAGGACACAGCGGGACATAGCAGGACAGAGCGGGACACAGCAGGGACACCACTGGGACACAGCGTGGGACACAGCGGGGGACACAGCGGGACACAGCAGGGGACACAGTGGGGACACAGAGAGGACACAGCGGGACAAAGCGGGACATAGCAGGACAAAGTGGGACACAGCGGGGAACACAGCGGGGGACACAGCAGGACACAGCGGGACACAACGGGGGTCACAGTGGGAGACAGCGGGGACACAGAGAGGACACAGAGGGACACAGCAGAACACAGCTGTGACACAACGGGGACACATCGGGGGACACAGAGAGAACAGAGTGGGACACAGCGGGATACACGGGGACACAACGGGGACCCAACGGGGACACAGCAGGGTACACAGCGGGTGACACAGCAGGAGACAATGGGACACAGCGGGACAGAGTGGGACACAGCAGGGACACCGCGGGGACACAGCGGGACACAGCAGGGGACACAGCGGGGGACGCAGTGGGGGACACGGGCGGGACAGCAGTTACACAGCGGGGACACAGCGCGACACAGCGGGACAAAGCAGGGGACTCAGTGGGACACAGCGTGGGACACAGCGAGGACCCAGCGGGACACAACAGGGGAAACAGAGGGGACACAGCGGGAAACAGCATGGGACACAGCGGGACAAAGTGGAGGACACAGCGGGATCCAGCGGGGGACAGAGCCGGGGACACAGCGGGGACACAGCGGGACACAGCGGGGGACACAGTGAGGACACAGCGGGACACAGCGGGACACATCGGTGACACAGTGGGACACAGCAGGGGACACAGCGGGACACAGCGGGACACATCGGGAGACACAGCTTGACACAGCGGGATACACGGAGGGACACAGCAGGGGACACAGCGGGACATAGTGGAGGACACAGCGGGACACAGCGGGGACACAGAAGGACACAGTGGGGACACAGCAGGGACACAGCGGTACACAGAGGGGAAAACAGCGGGGGACACGGCGGGACACAACGGGGGACACAGCGAGGACACAGTGGGACACAGCAGAGACACAGCAGGGACTCAGCTGGGGACACAGCGGGGGACAAACCGGGACACCACGGGAAACAGCGGGACATACCGGGAAACAGCGGGGATACAGCGGGGACACAGCTTGGAAACACCGGGAAACAGCGGGGGACACAGCGTGGGACACAGCGGGACACAGCGGGACACATCGGGGACACAGCAGGGACACAGCCCGGGACAAAGAGGGACACAGTGGGGGACACAGCGAGGATACAGCGGGACACAGCGGGACACATCGGTGACACAGCGGGGACACAGCCGGGCACACAGCGAGACACAGCGGGAACACAGCGGGGACACAGCGGGGACAAAGCTGGACACAGCGTGATAAAGAGCGGGAAAAGAGGTTACACAGCGAGGACACAGCGGGACACAGCGGGACATAGGAGGGTATTCAGCGGGACACAGCGTTGGACACAGCGCGACACAGAGGGACACAGCGGCGACACAGAGGGAACACAGCTGGACACAGCAGGATACACAGCGGGACACAGCGGGACACAGCGGGGGACACAGCGGGACACAGCGGGGCACACAGCGGGACACAGCTGGGGACACAGCGAGGACACAGCGGGACACATCGTGGACACAGCGGGGACACAGCGGGGGACACAGCAGATCAAAGCGGGGACAGAGCGGGGACACTCCATGGGACAGCGGGGACACAGTGGGACACAGCGGGGGACAGCAGGGACACAGCGGGTCACAGCGAGACACAGCAGGACACAGCGGGGACACAGTAGGTGACAGCCCAGACACAACGGAACACAGCGGGACACAGAGGGAACAGAGCAGGGACACAGGGGGGACACAACGGGGGAATCAGTGGGGAACACAGCGGGACACAGCGGGGACACAGCTGGGATACAGCGGGACACTGCAGGACACAGCGGGGAACACAGCAGGACACAGCGGGGGACACAGAGGGACACAGCGGGGGACACAGTGAGGGAACAGAGGGACACAGTGGGACACAATGGGGCACACCGGGACAGATCGGGGACACAGCGATGACACCACGGGAAACAGTGTGACACACCGGGAAACAGCGGGGACACAGCGGGGACACAGCGAGACACAGCTGGGACACAGCGGGAGACACAGGGGGGAATCAGTGGGGAACACAGCGGGACACAGCGGGGACACAGTTGGACACAGCGAGATACACAGAGGGACAGATGGGGGACACAGCGAGGACACAGCGGGCCACAGCGGGACAAAGCGGGACACAACGGGACACAGCGGGGACACAGCGGGGACACAGAAGTGGACACATCGGGACACAGCGGGACACAGCTGGGGACACAGCGAGGACACAGCGGGACACATTGGGGCACAGCGGGGACACAGCTGGGGACACAGCGGATCAAAGCGGGAGCACAGCGCGACACAGCGGGACAAAGCAGGACACAGCAGCACACAGCGGGGACACAGCGGGGACACAGCAGTGGACACATCAGCACACAGCGAGACACAGCTGGACACAGCGGGGGACACAGCGGGACACAGCGGAGTACACAGCGGGACACAGCTGGGACACAGTAGGACACAGTGGGGACACAGCGGGGACACAGCAGGATACAGCGGGGACACAGCGGGACACAGCGGGGAAACAGCGGGGCACAAAGCCGAGGAAACAGCGGGGTCACAGCGGGACACAGTGGTACACAGCGGGGACAGAGCGGGAACACAGCCGGACACAGCGGGACACAGCGGGGACACTCCAGGGGACAGCGGGGACACAGTGGGACACATCGGGCGAGAGCAGGGACACATCGGGTCACAGCGGGACACAGCGGGACACAGCGGGGGGACAGCGGGGACACAGCGGGACACAGCGGGGACACAGTGGGTGACAGCGGGGACACAACGGGACACTGCGGGACACATTGGGGACACAGCTGGGACACAGCGGGACACAGACGACACAGCGGCGACACAGCAGGAACACAGCTGGACACAGCGGGATACAGTGGGACACAGCGGGGACACAGCGAAGACACAGCAGGACACAGCGGGACACAGAGGGACAGAGCGGGGACACAGCAGGACACAGCGGGACACAGCGGGACACGGCGGGGCACACAGCGTGACACAGCGGGGGACACAGCGAGGACACAGCGGGACACATCGTGGACACAGCGGGGACACAGCAGGGGACACAGCGGGGGACAGAGCGAGGACACAGCGGGACACAGTGGGACACAGCAGGGAACACAGCAGTATACAGCGGGGACACAGAGGGACACAGCGGGGGACACAGTGAGGACACAGAGGGACACAGTGGGACACATTGGGTCACAGCAGGGACACAGCGGGGGACACAGAGGGAAACAACGTGGACACAGCGGGGACATAGCTGGATACAGCGTGTTACACAGGGGGACATAGAGGTGACATATTGAGGACACAGCGGGACACAGCGGAACACAGCGGGGGACACAGCGGGACATAGACGACACAGCGGCGACACAGCGGGAACACAATTGGACACAGCGAGATTCACAGCGGGACACAGCAGGGACACAGCGAGGACACAGCGGGACACAGCAGGACAGAGCTGGGGACAAAGCGGGACACAGCAGGACACAGCGGAGGACACAGCGTGACATAGCGGGGGACACAGCGGGACACAGCTGGGGACACAGCGAATACAAAGCGGGACACATCGGGGACACAGCGGGGACACAGACCGGTACACAGCGGGACACAGCGGGGGACACAGCGGTACACGTCGGGGACACAGCGGGGACTCAGCGGGGGACACAAAGTGGGACAAACCGGGACACCACGGGAAACAGCGGGACACACCACGACACATCGGGGATACAGCGGGGACTGCGAGACACAGCAGGGACACAGCGGGAGACACAAAGGGGTTATCAGTGGGGAACACAGCGGGACACAGCGGGGACACAGTTGGACACAGCGAGATACACAGCGGGACAGATGGGGGACACAGCGAGGACATAGCGGGCCACAGCGGGACAAAGCGGAACACAACGGGACACAGCGGGGACACAGCGGGGACACAGAAGTGGACATATCGGGACACAGCGAGACACAGCGGGACACAGTGGGACACAGCGGAGTACACAGTGGGACACAGCGGGGACACAGAAGGACACAGTGGGGACACAGCGGGGACACAGCAGGATACAGCGGGGACACAGCGGGACATAGCGGGGACACACCAGGGGAAAGCGGGGACACAGCGGGACACATCGGGGGACAGCAGGGACACAGCGGGTCACAACGGGACACAGCGGGACACAGCAGGTGGAGAGCGGGGACACAGCGGGACACAGTGGGGACACAATGGGGGACAGCGGGGACACAACGGGACACAGCGGGACACATCGGGGACACAGCAGGGTCACAGCGAGACACAGACGACACAGCAGCGACACAGCGGGAACACAGCTGGAAACAGCAGGATACACAGTGGGACACAGAGGGGACACAGCGAGGACACAGCAGGACACAGCGGGACACAGAGGGACAGAGCGGGGACACAGCGGGACACAGCGGGACACAGCGGGACACAGCTGGGGACACAGCGGGACACAGCTGGGGACACAGCGAGGACACAGCGGGACACATCGTGCACACAGTGGGGACACAGCGGGGGACACAGCGGATCAAAGCGGTGACACAGCGGCGACACAGGGGGGACACAGCAGGGGAATCAGTGGGGAACACAGCGGGACACAGCGGGGACACAGTTGGACACAGCGGGATACACACCGGGACAGATCGGGGACACAGCGAGGACACAGCGTGATACAGCAGGGGACACAGCGGGGGACAGAGCGGGACACAGCGGGGACACAGCGGGGACACAGTGGGACACAGTGGGACACAGCGGGGAACACAGCAGTACACAGCGGGGACACAGAGGGACACAGCGGGGGACACAGTGAGGACACAGAGGGACACAATGGGACACTGAGGGGGACACAGCGGGACACAGCTTGGGACAGAGCAAGTCACAGCAGGGACGCAGCGGGACACAGTGGGGGACACAGTGGGGGACACAGAGGGGACACAGCGGGACACAGCATGGGACACAGCGGGACACAGCTGAGAAAACCGCGGGATCCAGCGTGAGACAGAGCGGGGACACAGCGGGACACAGCGGGGACACAGCGGGACACAGCGGGGACACAGGGAACACAGCGGGACCCAGCGGGGAACACAGCGAGACATAGCGGAGGACTCAGCGGGGCACAGAGCGGGATACAGCGGGGGACACGGCGAGGACACAGCGGGACACAGCGGGGGACACAGCGGGACAAAGCGGGGGTCACAGCGGGGTACAGAGCGGGACAAAGCGGGACACTGCGAGACACATCGGTGGACACAGCGGGACACAACGTCGGTCACAGCGGGGACACAGCGGTGACACAGCGGTGATACAGCGGGACACAGCGTGGGAAACAGCGGGACACAGCTGGGGACACAGCTGGGGATATAGCGGGAAACAGCGGGGGACACAGAGAGAACACAGCGGGAAACAGTGGGATACAGCGTCGGACACAACGGGGACACAGCGGGGGACACAGGGAAAACAGAGCAGGACACAGCGGGATAGAGCGGAGAAACAACAGGGACACATAGAGTGACACAGCTAGGACACAGCAGGACACAGCGCGACATAGCAGGACAGAGCGGGACACAGCAGGGAAACAGCGCGGGACACAGCGGGATACAGCGGGGGACACAACGGGGGACATAGGGGGGACACAGAGAGGACACAGCGGGACACAGCGGGACATAGCGGGACACAGCGAGACACATCGGAGAACACAGCGGGGGACACAGCTGGACACAGAGGGAAACAACCGGGATCACAGCGGTAGACAGCGGGTACTCAGCGAGGACACAGTTGGACACAGCGGGGGACTCAGTGGGACACAGCGTGGGACACAGCTGGACACAGCAGGGACCCAGTCGGATACAGTGGGGGACACAGAGGGGACACAGCGGGACACAGAATGGGACACAGCGGGGACACAGCGGGGAACTCAGCGGGACAAAGTGCGGGACACAGCGGGACACAGCGGGGACACAGCGGGACACAGCGGGACACTGTGGGGGACACAGCGAGGACACAGCGGGACACAGTGGGACACAGCGGAACACAGCGGGGGACACAGCGGGGAAACAGCGGGACACAGCGGGAGACACAGTGGGGACACAGCTTGGACACAGCAGGACACAGCGGGGACACATCGGGACACAGCGGGGGAAACAGCGGGGCACAGCAGCACACAGGGTGACACAGCGGACGACACAGCGGAACACAGCGGGGGACACAGTGAGACCCAGGAGGGTACACAGCGGTTACACATCAGGACACAGCGGGGTCACAGCGTGGATACAGCTGGGACACAGCAGGACACAGCAGGGACATATCGGGACACAGCGGGACACAGCGGGACACAGCAGGGGACACAGGGGGACACAGCCGGACACATTGGGGGACACAGTTTGACACAGCGGGATACACGGCGGGACACAGCGGGGACACAGCGAGGACACATGGGGACACAGCGGGACACATTGGGACACAGCGGGACACAGTGGGGACACAGCAGGACACATCTTCGACACAGAGGCGGGCACAGCGGGGGACACAGCGGGGGACACAGCGGGGAACACAACGTGACACAGCGGGGACACAGCTGTACACAGCGGGATACAGAGCGGGACACAGCGGGGACACAGTGAGGACACAGCGGGGACACAACAGAGGACACAGCGGGACACAACGGGACACAGCGTGGGACACAGCGGGACACAGCGGGGGACACTGCGGGAGACATAGCGGGACACAGCAGGGGACACAGAGAGAACACAGTGGAACACAGCGGGATACAGCAGGGACACAACAGGACATAGCGGAACACAGCATTGACACAGTGGTGACACAGCGGGACACAGCGGGACACAGCGGGGACAGAGCAGGACACAGTGGGGGACACAGTGGGACACAGCCGGGACACAGAAGGACACAGCGGGACACAGTGGGACACAGCGGGGACACCGCTGGTGACACAGCGGGACACAGCGGGGGACACAGCAGGGGACACAGTGGGACACAGCGGGGGACACAGCGGGACACAGCGGGACACACCGGGGGTCAAAGAGGGAGACTATGGGGACACAGCCGGGACACAGCGGAACACAGTGAGGGACACAGCGGGACACAGCGTGGGACAGAGCGGATCACAGCAGGGACCCAATGGGACACAGCGGGGGACACAGAGGGGACACAGCGGGACACAGCATGGGACACAGCGGGACACAGCTGAGGACACCGCGGGATCCAGCGTGGGACAGAGCGTGGACACAGCGGGACACAGCGGGGACACAGGGGACACAGCGGGGGACACAGCGCACACACAGCGGCAAACTGGGAGACACAGCGGGACACAGCGGGGGACACAGCGGGGGACAGAGCGGGACAACGCGGGACACTGCGAGACACATCGGGGGACACAGAGGGGACACAGCGGGGAACACATCGGGACACAGCGGGGACTCAGGGGGACACAGCGGGGGACACAGCGGTACAAAGCGGGGACACAGCGGGACATAGCGGGGACACACCAGGGGAAAGCGGGGACACAGCGGGACACATCGGGGGACAGCAGGGACACAGCGGGTCACAACGGGACACAGCGGGACACAGCGGGTGGAGAGCGGGGACACAGCGGGACACAGTGGGGACACAATGGGGGACAGCGGGGACACAACGGGACACAGCGGGACACATCGGGGACACAGCAGGGTCACAGCGGGACACAGACGACACAGCGGCGACACAGAGGGAACACAGCTGGAAACAGCAGGATACACAGTGGGACACAGAGGGGACACAGCGAGGACACAGCAGGACACAGCGGGACACAGAGGGACAGAGCGGGGACACAGCGGGACACAGCGGGACACAGCTGGGGACACAGCGGGACACAGCTGGGGACACAGCGAGGACACAGCGGGACACATCGTGCACACAGTGGGGACACAGCGGGGGACACAGCGGATCAAAGCGGTGACACAGCGGCGACACAGGGGGGACACAGCAGGAGAATCAGTGGGGAACACAGCGGGACACAGCGGGGACACAGTTGGACACAGCGGGATACACACCGGGACAGATCGGGGACACAGCGAGGACACAGCGTGATACAGCAGGGGACACAGCGGGGGACAGAGCGGGACACAGCGGGGGACAGAGCGAGGACACAGCGGGGACACAGCGGGGACACAGCGGGACACAGCGGGACACAGCGTGGAACACAGCAGGACACAGCGGGGGACACAGAGGGACACAGCGGGGGACACAGTTAGGGCACAGAGGGACACAGTGGGACACATTGGGGCACAGCAGGTACACAGCGGGGGACACAGCGGGAAACAGCGTGGAAACAGCCGGCACACAGCTGGACACAGCGGGATACACAGCAGGACATAGCGGGGACACAGAGAGGACAAAGCGTGACACAGCGGGACACAGCGGGACACAGCGGGACACAGCGGGACATAGACGACACAGCGGCGACACAGCGGGAACACAGCTGGACACAGCGGGAATCACAGCGGGACACAGCAGGGACACAGCGAGGACACAGGGGGACACAGCGGGACAGAGCGAGCGACACAGCGGCGACACAGCGGGGGACATAGCGGGACACAGCTGGGGACACAGCGAGGACACAGCGGGACACATCGCGGACACAGCGGGGATACAGCTGGACACAACGGGTTACAAAGCGGGACATAGCGAGGACAAAGCTTGACACGGCGGGACACAGCGGGGGACACAACGGGACACAGCGGGACACAGCGGGACATAGACGACACAGCGGCAACACAGCGGGAACACAGCTGGACATAGCGGGTTTCACAGGGGGACACAGCGAGGACACAGAGGGACACAGCGGGACAGAGCGGGTGACACAGCGGGACACAGCGGGACACAGTGGGGGACACAGCGTGACACAGCGGGGGACACAGCGGGACACAGCTGGGGACACAGCGAGGACACATCGGGAGACATCGGGGCACAGCGGGGACACAGCGGGGGACAAAGAGGATCAAAGCGGGGACACAGCGGGGACACAGTGGGGACACAGCAGGACACTTGTTGACACTGCTGGACACAAAGGGGACACAGCGGGGGACACAGGGAGGACACAGCGGGACACAGCAGGACACAGCGAGACACAGCGGGGACACAGCGGGGACACTCCATGGGACAGCGCGGACACAGTGGGACACAGCGGGGGACAGCAGGGACACAGCAGGTCACAGCGGGACACAGCGAGACACAGCGGGGAAACAGCGGGGGACAGCGGGGAAACAGCGGGACACAGAGGGGACACAGCGGGGATACAGCGGGGACACAGCAGGGACACATCGGGGGACACAGTGGGGGAAGCAGTGGGGAACACAGCGGGACACAGCGGGGACACAGTTGGACACAGTGGGACAGACAGCGGGACACATCGGGGACACAGCGAGGACACAGAGGGATACAGCGGGACAAAGTGGGACACAGCGCGACACAGCAGGGGACACAGCGAGACACAGTGGAGGACACAGCAGGACACAGCGGGGACACAGAAGGACACAGTGGGGACACAGCAGGGACACAGCGGTACACAGAGGGGGAAACAGCCGGGGACACATCGGGACACACCGGGACACAGCGGGACAGATCGGGACACAGTGAGGGAAACAGCGGCACACAACGGGGGCACAGCGAGGACACAGCGTGACACAGCGGGGACACAGTGGCTACTCAGCGGGGGACACAGCGGGGGACAAAACGGGACACCACGAGAAACAACAGGACACAGCAGGACACTGCAGGGACACAGCGGGGATACAGTGGGGCACACAGAGGGACACAGCGGGGAGAAAGCCCGGGACAAAGCGGGACACAGCGGGGGACACAGCGGGGACTCAGCGGGGGACACAGCTGGGGACAAACCGGAACACCACGGGAAACAGCGGGACACACAGGGACACAGCGGGGAAACAGCGGGGACAAAGCTGGGGACACAGCGGGACACAGCAGGCGACACAGCAAGGACAAAGCGGGACACAGCGGGACACATCGGGGACACAGCGGGGACACAGCCCAGGACACAGCGAGACACAGCGGGGACACACCTGGGACACAGCCCGGACACAACGGGGGACACAACAAGGACACAGCGGGACACAGCAGGGACACAGTTGGGACTCAGCAGGGGACAGAGCGGGGGACAAACCGGGACACCACGGGAAACATCGGGACACAGCGGGACACAGCGGGACACAGCGGGACACATTGGGGACACAGTGTGGACACAGCCCGGGACACAGCGGGACACAATGGGGGACACAGCGAGACACGGCGGGGACACAGCGGTGAATCAGCGGGGGACACAGCGGTGGACAAACCGCGACACCACGGGAAACAGCGGGACACAGCGGGGACACAGCAGGGTCAAAGCTGGGGACACAGCGGGACACAGCGGGACACAGCAGGACACAGCGGGGGACACAGAGGGACACAGCGGGACACAGCGGGGGAAACAGCGAGGACACAGCGGGACACAGCAGGACACATCGGGGGACACAGAGGGACACAGCGGGACACAGCTTGGACACAGCGGGACACAGTGCTGGACACAGCGGGACACAGCGGGGACACAGCAGGACACAGCGGGACACAGCGGGCCACAGCGGAACACAGCGGGGACACAGCGGAACACAGCGAGAGACACAGCGGGGACACAGCGGGGAGCACAGCGGGACACAGCAGGGGACATAGCGGGGACACAGCTGGGACAAAGCTGGGGACACAGCGGGACACAGCCGGGGAAACAGCGAGGACACAGCGGGACACAGCGGGACACAGCGGGGACACAGCTGGACACAGCGTGATACACAGCGGGACAAGCGGGTATCAGTGAGGACACAGAGGGACACAGCGGGACACAGCAAGGACACAGCGGGATACAAAGCAGGACACAGCGGGGACAGAGCGAGGACACAGTGGAACACAGCGGGACACACAGGGACTGAGCGTGGGACACAGCCGGACACAGCGGGGGACACAGTGGGACACAGCAAGACACAGCGGGACACAGAAGGGTACTCAGCGGGACACAGCGGGGGACACAGCGGGACACAGAGGGACAAAGCGGCGTCACAGAGGGAACACAGCTGGACATAGCGGGATACACAGCGGGACACAGTGGGGACAGAGGGAGGACACAGCGGGACAGAGCTCGGGACACAGCGGGACACAGCGGGGAACACAGCGTGACACAGCCGGGGACACAGCGGGACACAATCGGGACAAAGCGGGGACACAGCAGGACACAGGGTGACACAGCGGGAAACAGCGGGGACACAGCGAGGGACAGCGGGGACACCACGGGACACAGCAGAGACACAAAGGGGTACAGAGGGGACACAGCAGGACATAAGAGGACACAGCGGTGACACAGCGGGACACAGCAAGGACACAGCGGGATACAAAGCGGGACACAGCGGGGAGACAGAGCGAGGACACAGCGGAACACAGCGGGACACACAGGGACAGAGCGTGGGACACAGGGTTACACAGCGGGACACAGCGGGGATAAACCGGGGGACACAGCTGGACACAGCAGGACACAGCGAGACACAGCGGGGACACTGCGGGTACACTCCAGGGGACAGCGGGGACACAGCGGGTCACAGTGGGGGACAGCAGGGACACAGCGGGTCACAGCGGGACACATCGGAACACAGCGGGGGACAGTGGGGACACAGCGGGACACAGCGGGGACACAGTGGGGGACAGCGGGGACACAACGGGACACAGCGGGACACATCGGGGACACAGCAGGGTCACAGCGGGGTACACAGCGCGACACAGCGGGGACACAGCGGGGACTCAGCGGGACACAGCTGGGACAAAGCGGGGGACACAGCGGGGGATTCAGTGGGGAACACAGCGGGGACACAGTTGGACACAGCGGGATACACAACGGGACACATGGGGAAACAGCGAGGACAATCCAGGGGACAGCGGGAAGAGAGCAGGACACAGCGGGAGACAGCAGGGACACACCGGGTCACAACAGTACACAGCGGGACACAGCGGAGGACAGCGGGGACACAGCAGGACACAGCGGGGGACACAGCGGGAACACAGCGGAACACAGCGGGGGACACAGCAGGACACAGCGGGGACAAAGCGGGACACAGCGGGGACACAGCGTGGACACAGCAGGTGACACAGCGGGGCACAGCGTGGGACACAGCGGGACACAGCAGGGACACAGCTGGACACATCTTGATACACAGCGGGAAACAGCGGGGGACACAGCGGAGGTCACTGTGGGAAACAATGGGGGACACAGCGGGACACAGCGGGGACACAGCGGGACACAACGGGACACAGTGGGGACACAGCGGGACACAGCGGGGATACAGTGGTGACAAAGCGGGACACAGCAGGTACAGAGCGGGGGGAAAGAGCGGGGAACACAGCGGGAGACACAGCGCGACACAGCTGGGGACACAGTGGGTGTCACATTGGGACACAACAGGGGACACAGCGGGACACAGAGGGGACACAGCAGGGACACAGCGGGACACAGCGGAGAACACAGCGGGACACAGCGGGGACACATAAAGACACATTGGGGACACAGCGGGGACATAGCAGGATACAGCGGGACACTGCAGGCACACAGGGGGACACAACGGGGGATACAGCGGGACCCAGCGGGACATAGCAGGGACACAGCGGGGACACAGCGGGGACACAGCTGGACACAGAGTGATACACAGCGGGACAAGAAGGGACACAGCGAGGACACAGCGTGACACAGCGGGACACAGCAAGACACAGCGGGACACAGAAGGGTACTCAGCGGGACACAGCGGGGGACACAGCGGGACACAGAGGGACAAAGCGGCGTCACAGAGGGAACACAGCTGGACACAGCGGGATACACAGCGGGAACACCGGGGACAGAGAGAGGATACAGCGGGACACAGCGGGACAGAGCTCGGGACACAGCGGGACACAGCGGGGGACACAGCGTGATACAGCCGGGGACACAGCGGGACACAACCGGGACAAAGCGGGGACACAGCAGGACACAGGGTGACACAGCGGGACACAGCGGGGACACAGCGAGGGACAGCGGGGACACCACGGGACACAGCAGAGACACAAAGGGGTACAGAGGGGACAGAGCGGGACATAAGAGGACACAGCGGTGACACAGCGGGACACAGCGGGGACACAGCGAGGACACAGCGAGACACAGCAGGACACAGCGAGACACAGCGGGGACAGAGCGGGGACACTCCATGGGACAGCGGGGACACAGTGGGACACAGCGGGGGACAGCAGGGACACAGTGGGTCACAGCGAGACACAGCGGGACACATCGGGGACACAGCGGGGAACATCGGGGAAACAGCGGGACATAGAGGGGACACAGCGGGGACACAGCGGGACACAGCGGGGACACAGTGGGTGACAGCCCGGACACAACAGAACACAGCGGGACACAGAGGAGACACAGCAGTAACACAGCGGGGACACAGCGGAGGAATTAGTGAGGAACACAGCGGGACATAGCGGGGACACAGTTGGACACAGCGGGATACACAGCGGGACAGATCGGGGACACAGCGAGGACACAGCGGGACACAGCAGTGGACACAGCGGGGGACACAGCGGGACACAGCGGGGGACAGAGTGAGGACACAGTGGGAACACAGCGGGGACACAGCGGGACACATCAGGACACAGCGTGAAACACAGCAGGACACAGCGGGGGACACAGAGGGACACAGTGGGGGACACAGCGAGACACGCTGCGGACACAGCGGGGACTCAGCGGGGTCACAGCGGGGGACAAACCGGGACACCACGGGAAACAGCGGGACACACCGGGACACAGTGGGGAAACAGCGGGGACTAAGCTGGGGACACAGCGGGACACAGCTGGGGAAACAGCGAGGACACAGCGGGACACAGCTTGACACAGCGGGACACAGCAGTGACACAGCGGGGACACAGCCCGGGACACAGCGAGACACAGCGGGGACACAGCGGGGACACAGCTGCACACAGCGTGATACACAGCAGGACACAGCGGGGACACTCCAGGGAACAGCGGGGACACAGCTTGACACAGCGGGGGAAAGCAGGGACACAGCGGGTCACAGCGGGAAACAGAGGGGACACAGCGGGGGACAGCGGGGAAACACCGGGACACAGAAGTGACACAGCGGGGACACAGTGGGACACAGTGGGGACACAGTGGGTGACAGCGGGGACACAACAGGACACAGCGGGACACATCGGGGACACAGCACGGTCACAGCGGGGGACACAGCTCGACACAGCGGGGAAACAGCGGGGACACAGCGGGGACACAGCGGGGGAATCAGTGGGGAACACAGCGGGACACAGCGGGGACACAGTTGGACACAGCTGGACACACAACGGGACACATCGTGGACACAGCGAGGACACAGGGACACAGTGGAACAAAGCGGGACACAGCGGGGACACAGTAGTGATACAGCGGGACACAACGGGGGACACAGCAGGGGACACAGCGGGGGACACAGCGGGGGAATCAGTGGGGAACACAGTGGGACACAGCGGGGACACAGTTGGACACAGCTGGACACACAACGGGACACATCGTGGACACAGCGAGGACACAGGGACACAGTGGAACAAAGCTGGACACAGCGGGGACACAGTAGTGATACAGCGGGACACAACGGGGGACACAGCAGGGGACACAGCAGGACACAACGGGGAACACAGCGGGACACAGCGGTACACAGCGGGGACACAGCGGGGGACAAAGCGGGGGACACAGCGGGACACAACGCGGGACACAGCGAAGACACAGCAGGATATGGTGGGAAACACAGGGGGGACACAGCGGGACACAACGCAGGACACAGTGAGGACACAGCGGGATTTGGCGGGGACACAGCGGGACACAGCAGGGACACAGGGTGGGACACAGCTGGACACAGCGGGTTACACAGCGGGTCACAGTGGGGACACAGCAGGGACACAGCGGGACACAGCGAGAAACAGCGAGGACACAGCGGGGACACTCGAGGGGACAGCGGGTACACAGGACACAGCGGGGGACAGCAGGGACAAAGCAGGACACAGCGGGGGACAGAGCAGGACACAGCGGGGGACACAGCGGGACACAGCGGGGGACACAGCAAGACACAGTGGGGACACAGCGGGGACACAGCGGGATACAGCGGGTACACAGCGGGACACAGGGGGGACACAGCGGGGGACACAGCTGGACACAGCGGGATACACAGCGGGTCACAGTGGGGACACAGCAGGGACACAGGGGGACACAGCGTGGAACACAGCAGGACACAGCGGGGACACAGCGGGGACAGAGCAGGGACAGAGCAGGACACAGCGGGGACAGAGCGGTAGACAAAGCGGGACACAACGGGAAACAGCGGGCACACATCGGAGACACAGCAGGGACAAAGCGAGGACACAGCAGGACACAGTGGGGACAGAGCGGGGGACACAACGGGACACAGTGGGGCCACAGCTGGGAGCCCAGTGGGACACAGCGGGGGATATAGCGGGGACACAGCTGGGACAGAGCGTGTCACAGCGGGGTCACAGCGGGACACAGTGGGGCACACAGCGGGACATAGCAGGACACAGTGGGACAAAGTGTGGGACACAGGGGGACACAGTCGGACACAGTGGGGACAAAGCGGGAGACACAGTTGGGGACAGAGCAGGACACAGCGGGGGACGCAGGGAGGACCAGGCGGGACACAGCGGGGACAGAGCGGGGCCTCAGTGGGGCACATAGCGGGGGACAAAGCAGGACACCACGGGACACAGCGGAACACAACGGAACACAGAGGGGGACACAGGGCGGACACAGCGGGACACAGCGGAGACACAGCGGGAACACAGCGGGGGACACAGCGGGGGACACAGCGAGGACACAGCTGGAAACATCGGGACACAGCGGGACACAGCGGAGACACAGCGGGGACACAGCGGGGGACACAGCGTGGGACACAGTGAGGACAGAGCGGGACACAGCAGGACACAGCGGGGGACACAGCGCTACACAGCGGGGAACACAGTGAGGACAGAGCGGGACACAGCGGGGAACACAGCGAGAACACAGCGGGACACAGCAGAAAACAGCGAGGACACAGCGGGACACAGCATGGGACACAGCGGGACACAGCCGAAGACACAGCGGGATCCATCGGGGGACACAGCGGTACACAGCGGGGGACACAGCGAGACACACCAGGACACAGCGGGACACAGCGGGGACACATCGGGACACAGCGGGGGACACAGCGGGACACATCGGGGGACAGAGCTTGACACAGCGGGATACACGGCGGGAGACAGCGGGAACACAGCGAGGACACATCGGGACACAGCGGGACACAGCGGGGACACAGGGGACACAGCGGGCCACAGCGGGGGACACAGGGGGAACACAGCGGGGACACAGCGAGACACTGCGGGGGATACAGCGTGGACACAGCTAGATATGGCGGGATAGAAGGCGGGACACAGCGGGGACAGAGCGAGGACACAGCGGGACACAGCGGGACACATCGGGACTCAGCAGGACACAGCGGAGACACAGGGGACATAGCGGGACACATCGGGAACCAGTGGGACACAGGGGGGGACACAGCAGGGGACACAGCGGGACACAGCGGGGACACAGCAGGGACACAGCTTGGACACAGATGGACACAGAGCGGACACAGCGGGGACACAGCGGGGAAACAGCGGGACACAGCATGACACAGTGGGGGACACAGCGGGACACAGCGGGACACAGCTGGGACACATCGGGACACAGCGGGGGACATAGCGGGACACAGCCTAACACAGTGGGGACACATCGGGACACAAAGCAGGACACAGTGTGGACACATCGGTACACAGCGGGGGACACAGCGGGTCACAGCGGCACACAGCAGGACACAGCGTGGGACACAGCGGGACTCAGCCGGGGACACAGCGAGACACAGCGGGGGACACAGTGGGGACATATCAGGACACAGCGGGACACATCGCGGGACATAGCTTGACACAGTGGGATACACGGAGAGACACAGCAGGGACACAGCGAGGACACAGCGAGACACCGCGGGACACATTGGGACACATCGGGACACATCGGGGACACAGGGGACACAGCAGGACACAGCGGGACACAGCGGGGACACAGCGGGACATAGCGGGACACTGCGGGGACACATCGGGACACAGCGGAGGACACAGCAGGACACAAAGGGGACACATCGGTACACGGCAGGGGACACAGCGGGACAAAGCGGCACACAGCGGGACACAGCGTGGTACACAGCAGGACACAGCGGGGGACATAGCGAGACACAGCTGGGGACACAGCAGGGACAAATTGGGACACAGCGGGACACATCGGGGGACACAGCTTGACACAGCGGGATACATGGCGGGACACAGCGGTGACAGAGCGAGGACACAGCGGGACACAGCGGGACACATCGGGACACAGTGGGACACAGCGGGGAGACAGCGGGGGATACAGCGTGGAAACAGCGGGACACAGTGGGGGACACAGCGGGACACAGAGGGACACAGCGTGGGAAACAGCGGGACACAGCTGGGGACACTGTGGGGGACATAGCGGGACACAGCGCGGGACACAGGGAGGACACAGCGGGACACAGCGGGATACAGCGAGGTCACAACGGGGACACAGCGGGAGACACAGAGAGAACACAGAGGTACACAGCGGGATACAGCGGGGACACAATGGGGACACAGCGGGGGACACAGCGAGGACACAGCAGGATACAGCAGGACACAGCGGGACACAGCGGGGGATACAGCGGAGGACACAGGGGGGGAAGGGCGGGGACAGAGCAGGGACACAGAAGGACACAGCAGGACACAGCAGGGTACTCAGCGGGACACATCGTGGGACACAGCGGGACACAGCAGGGGACACAGCAGGACCCAGCGGGGGAAACAGCGAGGACACAGCGGGACACAGCGGTACACAGTGTCGACAAAGCGGGGACACAGTGGGACACAGCTAGTGACACAGCAGTGGACACAGTTGGACACAATGGGGGACACAGCGGGACACAGCGGGACACAGCAAGACACAGCAGGGACATAGCGGGGGACACGGAGAGGACACAGCGGGACACAGGATGAACCAGCGGGACACAGCGGGACACAGCAGGGGACACAGCGGGGGACAGCGGGGGAGACAGTGGGGGACAGTGTGGACACACCGGAGGACAATGGGGACAGAGCGGGACACAGCGGAACACAGCATGGGACACAGCGAGGACACAGTGGGTAACACAACGGGGGACACAGCGGGACACAGCGAGGACACTGCGGGACCCAGCAGGGACACAGCGGGGCACAGCAGGCGACACAGTGGGGGAAACAGTGCGACACAGCGGAGACACAGAGGGAAATAGCAGGGGACACAGCGGGGGATACAGCGGTGGACAAACCGGGACACTGCTGGGGACAAAGCGGGACAAAGCGGGGACACAGCGGACACAGCGGGGGACAGAGCGGGCGACACACCGGGACACTGCTGGGGACAAAGAGGGACAGAGCAGGACACAGCATCGACACAGCGGGGACACAGCGGGACACAGCAGGGGACACAGCAGGGGACACAGCAGGGGACACAGCGGGACATAGCGGGGGAAACAGTGGAACACAGCGGAGACACAGCGGGACACAGCGGGACACAGCTGCGGACACAGCGGGACACAGCGGTGACAAGGCGGGGGAAACAGTGCGACACAGCAGGTACAATGCAGGACACAGCAAGGGACACAGCGGGGGACACAGCGGGACACAGCGGGACACAGCGGGGAAACAGCGGGAGACACAGAGGGACACAGAGGGGACACAGCGGGGACACACCAAGGAACATAGCATGCACACTGCGGGACATTGCGGGGGACACAGCGGGGACACAGCGGGGGAAAGCGCGGGGACACAGCGGGACACAGAGGGGGACACAGCGGGACACAGCGGGAAAAAAGCGGGACACAGCGGGGACAAAGCGGGGACACAGCGGGACACAGCCGGGGACACACCGGGATACTGTGGGACACAGCCGTCGACACAGCGGGACTCAGCTGGGGACACAGCTAGACACAGCGATGACACAGCGGGGGACACAGCGGAACAGATCGGGGACCCAGCTGGACACAGCGGGGGACACAGCGGGGGACACAGCGGGGACACAGCGGGGACAAAGCGGGACACTGCGGGACACAGCGGCGACACTGGGACACATCGAATGACACAGCGGGGACACAGCTGGGACACAGCGGGACACAGCATGGTCACAGCGGGACACAGCTCGGGACACAGCGGGACATAGCAGTACACAGTGGGACAAAGCGTGGGACAGAGTGGGACACAGTGGGACACAGCGGGACACAACGGGACACAGCGGGACACAGGGGGACACAGCGGGATACATCGGGGACACAGCGGAGACACAGCGGGACACAGCGTGGGACACAGCGGGGCACAGCTGAACACAGCATTAGACACAGCGGTACACAGCGGGAGACACAGCGGGAAATAGTGGGGGACAGAGGGGGGGACACAGCCGGACACATCGGGGACACAGCTGGACACAGCGCGGTACAGAGCGGATCACAGCGGGGACACAGCGTGACACAGCGGGGGACACAGCGGGGACACAGCGAGGGACAGAACCTGGGACACAGCGGGACACAGCGGGGGACACAGCGGGACAGCGCGGACACAGAGGGACACAGCGGGGGACACAGCGGGACACAGCGCGGACACAAAGGGACACAGCGGGGGACACAGCGGGACAAAGCAGGACACAGCGAGGACACAGCGGGGACACAGTAGGTGACACAGCGGGACACAGCAGGACAAAGCAGGACACAGCGGGGGCCACAGCTGGACACAGTGGGGGCAAAGCGGGAGACACAGCGGGAAACATAGCGGGACACAGCGGGTCAAAGCTGGGGAAACAGCGGGACACAGTGGGACACAGCAGGACACAGCGGGGACATAGCGGGGACACTCCGGGGGACAGCGGGGGACAGCGGGGACACAGCGGGACACAGGGGGACACAGCGGGGGACACAGCGGGACACAGCGGGACACCATGGGGGACACAGCGGGACACAGCGGGGCACACAGCGGGACACAGCGGGGAACACAGCGGGACATAGCGCGGACAAAGCGGAGACAGAGCCGGGACACAGCAGGATACAGCAGGGACAGAGCGGGGGACAAAGCGTGACACAGCGGGACACAGCAGGGATACAGCGGGACCCAGTGGGGGACTCAGCGGGGGACACAGCGAGGACACAGCGGGGATATAGCGGGAAACAGCGGGGCATACAGCAGGACAAAGCGGGGATACAGCGGGGTCACAGTGGGGGACACAGCGGGACACAGCGGGGACACAGTGGGAACACAGCTGGGACACAGCTGGACACAGTGGGGTACAATGGGGGACTCATAGGGGGACACAGCGGGTCACAGCAGGGACACAGCGGGAATACAGCGGGACACAGCGGGACACAGCGGGAACACATCTTGGACACAGCAGGACACAGCGGGACACAGCGGGACACAGAGGGGGACACAGTGGGGGACAGCGTGGACACACAGGAGGACAATGGGGACAGAGCGGGACACAGCGGGGGACAACGGGGACAAAGAGGGACACAGCGTGACATAGCAGGACACAGCGGGACACAGCGGGACACCGCGAGGAACACAGCGGGAGACCCAGCAGGACACAGCATGACACAGCCGTGGACACAGTGGGACACAGGGAGGACACAGCTGGGACACAATGGGGACACAGCGGGGAAAAAGCAGGACACAGCGGGAAACAGTGGGGACACAGTGGGGACACAGTGGGACACAGATGGGACACAGCGGGGGACACAGCGGGACACAGCGGGGACACAGCGGCGGACACAGCGTGGGACACAGTGGGGGACAAAGCGGGATACCACGGGACACAGCGGGATACAACGGGGGACAGAGCGGAACAGCAGGACACAGCGGGGACACAGCAGGTGACACAGCGGGACACAGCAGGACAAAGCGGGATACAGCAGGGGCCACAGCTGGAAACAGTGGGGGACAAAGCGGGAGACACAGCGTTAAACATAGCGGGAAACAGCGGGACAAAGCTGGGGACACAGCGGGACACAGCAGGACACAGCAGGTCACAGCGGGGACATAGCGGGGACACTCCGGGGGACAGTGGAGGACAGCGGGGACACAGCGGTACACAGGGGGACACAGCGGGACACAGGGGGACACAGCGGGGGACACAGCGGGACACAGCGGGACACCACGGGGGACACAGCGGGACACAGCGGGGCACACAGCGGGACACAGCAGGGAACACAGCGGGACATAGCGCGGACACAGCGGAGACAGAGCCGGGACACAAAAGGATACAGCGGGGACAGAGCGGGGGACAAAGCGTGACACAGCGGGACACAGCAGGGATACAGCGGGACACAGTGGGGGACACAGCGGGGGACACAGCGGGGACACAGCGGGGATATAGCGGGACACAGCGGGGCACACAGCAGGACAAAGCGGGGATACAGCGGGGTCACAGTGGGGGACACAGCGGGACACAGCGGGGACACAGCAGGGTCAAAGCGGGAACACACAGTGAGGACACAGCGGGACACAGGTGGGACACAGCGGAAACACAGCTGGGACACAGCTGGACACAGTGGGATACAATGGGGGAAACAGAGGGGGACACAGCGGGGACACAGCAGGGACACAGCGGGAACACAGCGGGACACAGCGGGACACAGCGGGACACAGCGGGAACACAGCTTGGACACAGCAGGACAAAGCGGGACACAGCGGGACACAGCGGGACACAGCGGGGGGCACAGTGGGGGACAGCGTGGACAAACCGGAGGACAATGGGGACAGAGCGGGACACAGCGGGGGACAACGGGGACAAAGAGGGAAACAGCGTGACATAGCAGGACTCAGCGGGCACACAGCGAGGACACAGCGGGACACAGCAGGACACAGCGGGACACGGCGAGGAACACAGCGGGAGACCCAGCAGGACACAGCATGACACAGCGGTGGACACAGTGGGACACAGGGAGGACACAGCGGGGACACAATGGGGACACAGCGGGGACAAAGCAGGACACAGCGGGAAACAGTGGGGTCACTGTGGGGACACAGCGGGACATAGGGGAGCACAGCTGCACACAGCGGGAGACACAGCGGGACACAGCAGGGGACACAGCAGGACCCAGAGGGGGAAACAGCGAGGACAAAGCGGGACACAGCGGTACACAGTGGCGACAAAGCGGGGACACAGTGGGACACAGCTGGTGACACAGCGGTGGACACAGCGGGACACAATGGGGGACACAGCGGGACACAGTGGGACACAGCAAGACACAGCAGGGACATAGCGGGGGACACGGAGAGGACACAGCGGGACCCAGCAGGGACACAGCGGGGGACACAGCGGGGGACAGCGGGGGAGACAGTTGGGGACAGAGTGGACACACCAGGGGACATTGGGGACACAGCGGGACACAGCGGGACACAACGGGAGACACAGCGAGGACACAGTGGGTAACACAGCGGGGGACACAGCGGGACACAGCGAGGACACTGCGGGACCCAGCAGGGACACAGTGGGGCACAGCAGGCGACACAGTGGGGGACACAGTGCGACACAGCAGAGACACAGCGGGACATAGCAGGGGACACAGCGGGGGATACAGCGGTGGACAAACCGGGACACTGCTGGGGACAAAGTGGGACAGAGCGGGGAAACAGCGGACACAGCGGGGGACAGAGCGGGGGACACACCGGGACACTGCTGGGGACAAAGCGGGAAACAGCGGGACACAGCATCGACACTGTGGGGACACAGCGGGACACAGCGGGGGACACAGCAGGGGACACAGCGGGACACAGCGGGGGACACAGTGGGACACAGCGGGACACAGCGGGACACAGCAGGGGACACAGCAGGACACAGCTGCGGACAAAGCGGGACACAGCAGTGACAAGGCGGGGGACACAGTGCGACACAGCAGGTAAAATGCAGGACACAGCAAGGGACACAGCGGGGGACACAGCGGGACACAGCGGGACATAGCGGGGAAACAGCGGGAGACACAGCGGGACACAGAGGGGACACAGCGGGGGACACAGCGGAACACAGCGGGGACACAGCAGGGGACACAGCGTGGGACAAAGTGGGGGACAAAGCGGGATACCACGGGACACAGCGGGATACAACAGGGGACAGAGCAGAACAGCGGGACACAGCGGGACACAGCGGGGACACAGTGAGGGACACAGCGAGGACACAGCGGGAAACAGCGGGATACAGTGGGGGACACACCGGGGGACAGCGGAGACACTCCGTGGGACTGCGACGACACAGCGGGACACAGCAGAGGACAGCGGGGACACAACAGTGGAAACAGCGAGGACACAGCGGGACACAGCAGGAAACAGCGGGACACAGCGGGGGATACAGCGGGCCACAGGGGAGACACACCGGGGGAAAGCGGGAACACAGCGGGAAACAGCGGTGACACAGCAGGGACAGAGCGGGACACAGCGGGGACACAGCGGGACACAACAGGGGACACAGCGAGGGACACAGCAGGACACAGCGGGGACACAGTGGGGGACACAGCGGGACACAGGGTGAAACAGCGGGAAACAGCGGGACACAGCGGGGGACACAGCGGGGGACAGCGGTGACACATCGGGGGACAGTGGGGACACAGCGGGACACAGCGTGGGACACAGCGGGACACAATGGGAGACACAGCAAGGACACAGTGGGTAACACAACGGGGGACACGGCGGGACACAGCAAGGACACTGCGTGACCCGGCAGGGACACAACGTGGCACAGCAGTCGACACCGCGGGGGACACATTGCGACACAGCGGAGACACAGCGGGACACAGCAGGGGACACAGCGGGGGACACAGCGGTGGACACACCGGGACACTGCTGGGGACAAAGCGGGACAGAGCGGGGACACAGCGGACACAGTGGGGGACACAGCTGGGGACACAGCGGGACAAAGCGGGACACAGCGGGGGACACAGCAGGGGACACAGCGGGACACAGCGGGGGACACAGTGGGACACAGTGGGGACACAGCGGGACACAGCGTGACACATTGGGGGACACAGCGGGACACAGCTGCGGACACAGCGGTGACAAGGCGGGGGACACAGTGCGACAAAGCGGGTACAATACAGGCCACAGCAAGGGACACAGCGGGGGACACAGCGGGACACAGCGGGACACAGCAGGGACACAGCGGGAGACACAGCGAGAGACAGAGGGGACACAGCGGGGGACACAGCGGGACACAGCGGGGACACAGCAGGGGACACAGCGTGGGACACAGTCGGGGACAAAGCGGGATACCACGGGACACAGCGGGATACAACGGGGGACAGAGCAGAACAGCGGGACACAGCGGGACACAGCGGGGACACAGTGGGGGACACAGCGAGAACACAGCGGGAAACAGCGGGACACACCGGGGAAAGCGGAGACACACCGTGGGACTGCGGGGACACAGCGGGACACAGCAGAGGACAGCGGGGACACATCAGTGGAAACAGCGAGGACACAGCGGGACACAGCAGGAAACAGCGGGACACAGCGGGGGATACAGCAGGGGACAGCGCGGAAACACCGGGGGAAAGCGGGTACACAGCGGGACACAGCGGTGACACAGCAGGGACAGAGCAGGACACAGCGAAACACAGCAGGGGACATAGAGGGGAACACAGCAGGACACAGCGGGGACACAGCGGGGGACACAGTGGGACACATTGGGGACACAGCGGGGGACATAGCGAGGGACACAGCTGGGGACAAATCGGGACACCACGGGCGACAGCGGGACACAACGGGGGACACAGCGGGACACAGGGAGGGACACAGCTGGGGACAAAGTGGGACAACACAGGACACAGTTGGACAAAACGGGGAAATCAGCGGGACACAGAAGGGGACACAGAGGGGACACAACGGGACACAGCCGGACATAGCGGGGGACACAGCGGGACACAGCATCGACACAGCAGGGACACAGCGGGTCACAGCGGGGCAGAGCGGGGGACACAGCGGGAGACAGAGGGGAAACTCCGTGGGAGAGCGGGAACACAGCAGGACACAGCGGAGCACAGCGGGGACACAGCGGGGGACACAGCGAGGACACAGCGGGACACAGTGGGAACCAGCGGGACACAGCGCGACACAACGGTGGACACAGCGGGACACAGCGGGACACAGCAGGAACCAGAGGGACACAGAGGAACACAAAGGGGGAAACAGCGGGACACAGCTGGACACACCGGGGGACACAGCGAGGACACAGCGGGATACAGCAGGACACAGCGGGGGACACAGTTGGCGACACAGAGGGGACACAGCGGGTACACAGCGGGACACAGCGGAGACACAGCGGGACACAGCGGGGACACAGTGGGTAACAGCGAGACACAGAGGGGACACAGCGGGGACACAGCGGGGACACAGTGGGACACAGCGGGGACACAGTGGGACAAAGCGAGAGACACAGCGTGGGACACAGCGGGGACACAGAAGGGGACACAGCGGGTACATAGCGGGGCTACATCGGGACACAGCGGGACACAGCGGGGACAGAGCGGGACACTGTGTGACACATCGCAGACACAGCGGGACACAGCGGGACACAGCGGGACACAGTGGAGACACAGCGCGGACACAGCGGGGGACACAGCGGGGGACACAGCGAGGTCACAGCTGGAAACAGCGGAACAAAGAGGGACACAGCTTAGACACAGCGGGGACACAGCGGGGGACACAGCAGGACACAGCGGGACACAGGTGCAACACAGCGGCGATACAGCGGGACACAGCATTACACAGTGGGGACACAGCGGGGCACAGCAGGGACACAGCGGGACACAGCGGGGAACACAGCTGGACACAGCGGGACACAGCCGGGGACACAGCGGGACATAGCGGGGGACAGAGTGGGTGACACAGCGGGACACAGAGGGACACAGCGGGGGAGAGAGCTGGACACAACGGGGGACAGAGCGGGGAACACAGCAGGACACAGTGGGGACACAGCGGGACACAGCGGGGTACACAGTGGGACACAACAGGCACAGACGGGGACACAGTGGGATACAGCGGTGGACACAGTGGGGGAGAGAGCAAGGACACATCGGGACACAGCGGAACACAGCTGGGGACAAAGCGGGGGACAGCCGCGGACACAGCGAAGACACAGCGGGACACAGCGAGGACATAGAGGGGACTCAGCTCCGGACACAGCGGGGGACAAACCTGGACACCACAGGACACAGCAGGACACAGGGGGACACAGCAGTGACAATGCGGGGACACAGCGGGACAAAGCAGGGGACACAGCGGGACCCAGCGGGACACAGTGGGGGACACAGCGGGACACAGCGGGACACAGCGGGGAAACAGTGGGACACAGCGAGAGACACAGCGGGGACACAGCGGGGAGCACAGCGGTACAAAGTGGGGGACATAGCGGGGACACAGCTGGGAAACAGCGGGACACAGCGGGGTCACAGCGGGACACAGTGGGGGACACAGCGGGGCATAGCAGGACACAGCAGGACAAAGCGTGGGACACAGTGGGACACAGTGGGACACAGCGGGACACAGCGGGACACAGCGGGGGACACAGGGGTGGACACACCGGGACACTGCGGGGGACAAAGCGGGACAGAGCGGGGACACAGCGGACACAGCAGGGGACACAGCGGGGGACACAGCGGAACAAAGCGAGACACAGCGGGACACAGCATCGACACAGTGGGGACACAGCGGGACACAGCGGTACATAGCGGGGTACACAGTGGGACACAGCGGGGACACAGCGGGACACAGCGGGACACAGCGGGGGACACAGCGGGACACAGCTGCGGACACAGCGGGACACAGCGGTGAGAAGGCGGGGGACACAGTGCATCACAGTGGGTACAATGCAGGACACAGCAGGGGACACAGCGGGGGATAGCGGCGACACAGCGGGACACAGCGGGGAACACAGCTGGACACAGTGGGACACAGCGGGGGACACAGCGGGACATAGCGGGGGACAGAGTGGGTGACACAGCGGACACAGAGGGACATAGCGGGCGAGAGAGTGGGACACAGCGGGAGACAGAGGGGGGACACAGCTCGACACAGCGGGGACACAGCGGGACACAGCAGGGTACACAGCGGGACACAACGAGCACAGACGTGGACACAGCGGGACACAGCGGAACAGAGCTGGGGACAAAGCGGGGGACAGCCGCGGACACAACGAAGACACAGCGTGACACAGCGAGGACACAGAGGGGACTCAGCGGGGGACACAGCGGGGGACAAAGCTGGACACCACGGGACACAGCGGGACAAAGCGTGGGACACAGTGGGACACAGCGAGACACAGAGGGACACAGCGGCGATACAGCGGGACATAGCGGTGTACACAGCTGGGGACACAACGGGACACAGAGTGCGACACAGCGGGACATAGCGGGACAGAACGGGACACAGAGTGGGACACAGCAGGACACAGCGGGACACAGCGGGACACAGCAGGGACACAGCGAAGACACAGCGGGACACAGCGTGGACACAGAGGGGACTCAGCGGGGGACACAGCGGGGGACAAACCTGGACACCACGGGACACAGCGGGACACAGCGGAACACAGTGAGGACACTGCGGGGACACAGCGGGACACAACGAGGGACACAGCGGGGCACAGCGGGACTCATCGGTGAACACAAGGCAACACAGAGGGGGGAAACAGCGGGAGACACAGCGGGGACACAGCGGGGGACACAGAAGGGGACACAGCGGGGACACAGCGGGGCTACATCGGGACACAGCGGGGACACAGTGGGACACAGCGGGGACACAGCGGGACACTGTGTGACACATCGGGGACACAGTGGGACACAGCGGGACACAGCGGAGACACAGCGGGCACACAGCTGGGGACACAGCGGGGGACACAGCGAGGTCACAGCTGGAAACAGCGGAACACAGCGGAGACACATAGGAGACACAGCGGGAGACAAAGCATGACACTTCGGGACACAGGTGCAACACAGCGGCGATACAGCGGGACACAGCATTACACAGCAAGGACACAGCGGGGGACAGCAGGGACACAGCGGGACACAGCGGGGAACACAGCTGGACACAGCGGGACACAGCGGGGGACACAGCGGGACATAGCGGGGGACAGAGTGGGTGACACAGCGGGACACAGAGCAACACGTTGGGGGAGAGAGCGGGACACAGCGGGGGACAGAGCGGGGGACACAGAGGGACACAGCGGGGACACAGCGGGACACAGCGGGGTACACAGCGGGACACAATGAGCACAGACGGGGACAGAGCGGGACCCAGCGGGGGACACAGCGGGGGACAGAGCGAGGACACAGCGGGACACAGTTGGACACAGCTGGGGACAAAGCGGGGGACAGCCGCGGACACAGCGAAAACACAGCGGGACACAGCGAGGACACAGAGGGGACTCAGCGGGGGACACAACGGGGGACAAATCTGGACACCAGGCGACACAGCGGGACACAGGGGGACACAGCAGTGACAATGTGGGGACACAGCGGGACAAAGCAGGGGACACAGCGGGACCCAGCGGGACAGAGCGGGGGACACAGCGGGGTCACAGCGGGACACAGCGGTACACATCGGGGAAACAGTGGGACACAGCGAGAGACACAGCGGGGACACAGCGGGGAGCACAGCGAGACACAGCGGGGGACTTAGTGGGGACACAGCTGGGACACAGCGGTACACAGCGGGGTCACCGCGGGACACAGCGCGGGACACAGCGGGACATAGCAGGACACAGCGGGACAAAGCGTGGGACACAGTGGGACACAGGGACACAGCGGGACACAGCGGCGATACAGCGGGACATAGCGGTGTACACAGCTGGGAACACAACCGGACACAGAGTGGGACACAGCGGGACACAGCGGGACAAAACGGGACACAGAGTGGGACACAGCGGGACACAGCGGGACACAGTGGGTACACAGCGAGGGACACAGCGAGGATACAGCTGGAAACAGCGGAACACAGCGGGACACAGCGGAGACACAGCGGGGACACAACGGGGGACACAGTGGGGACACAGTGAGGACACAGCGGGACATAGCGGGACACAGCGGGGTACACAGCGCTACACAGCGTCGAACAAAGCGAGGACACAGCGAGACACAGCGGAAAACAGCAAGGACACAGTGGGACACCGAGAGGACACAGCGGGGTACACAGCGTGACACAGCAGGGGAAACAGCGAGGACACAGTGGGACACAGATGGGATACAGCGGCGACACAGCGAGACACAGCATTACACAGCGGGGACACAGCGGGAGACAGCGGGGACACAGCGGGACACAGCGGGGAACACAGCGGGACACAGTGGGACACAGCGGGGGACACAGTGGGACATAGCGGGGGACAGAGTGGGTGACACAGCGGAACACAGAGGGACACAGCGGGGGAGAGAGGGGGACAGAGCGGGGGACAGAGCGGGGGACACAGCGGGACACAGCGGGGACACAGCGGGACACAGCGGGGTACACAAGGGGAAACAACGAGCACAGACGGGGACACAGCGGGACATAGCGGGGGACACAACGGGGGACAGCGAGGACACAGCGGGACACAGCGGGACACAGCTGGGGACAAAGCGGGGGACAGCCGCGGACACAGCGAAGACATAGCGGGACACAGCGGGGACACAGTGGGGGACAGCGGGAACACAACGGGACACAGCGGGACACATCGGGGACACAGCAGGGGATTCAGTGGGGAACACAGCGGGACACAGAGGGGACACAGTTGGACAGAGCGGGATACACAGCTGTACACATCGGGGAAACAGCGGGTACAATCCAGGGGACAGCGGGAACACAGCAGGACACAGCGAGAGACAGCAGGGATACAGCGGGTCACAGCAGTACACAGCGGGACACAGCGGGGGACAGCGGGGACACAGCGGGACACAGCGGGGGACACAGCGGGGACACAGCGGGACAGAGCGGGGGACAGAGCGGGACACAGCATAGGACACAGTGGGACACAGCAGGACACAGCGGGGACACAGGGGGACACAGTGGGGACACTCAGGGGGACAGCGGGGACACAGCGGGACACAGCTAGGGACAGCGGGTACACAGCAGGACACAGCTTGACACAGGCGGATACAGCAGGGATACAGTGAGGGACAGCGAGGACACCGCGGGACCCAGCGGAGACACAAAGTTGAACACAGGGGACACAGCGGGGCGAAACCGGACACAGCGGTGACAGAGCGGGGACACAGCGGGTGACACAGCGGGACACAACCGGGGACACAGCGGGACACAGTGTGACACAGCGGGGACACAGCGGGGGACACAGTGGGGACATAGCGGGACACATCCGGAACACAGCGAGGACACAGCGGGACAAGCGGGACACAGCGGGGGACACATCTGGACACAGAGGCGGACACAGCGAGGAACACAGCGGGCGACACAGCGTGGGACACAGCGGGACAAAGCGGTACACAGCGGGACACAGCAGGACAAAGCGGGGACACAGCGGGGGACACAGCAGGACACAGCGGGGAAAGAGCGGGACACAGCGGGACACAGCGAGACACACCGGGTCACAGCAGCGGAAACAGCGAGGACAGAGCGGGACACAGCATGAAACAGTGGGACAGAGCGGGGGACACATTGGGACACAGCGAGACACAGCAGGACACAGCTGGAGACACTGCAGGACACTGCGGGGGACAAAGCAAGACACAGCGGGGGACACAGCGAGGACACAGCGGGTCCCAGCGGGACACATGGGGGACACAGCGGGGACACAGCGGGGGACACAGCGGGACACAGCGGGGACACAGCAGGTACACAGCGGGGACACAGCTGGACACAGGCGGATTCACAACGGGCCACAGCGTGGACACAGCGAGGACACAGCGGGACACAGCGGGGGACAGCGGGGGACAGAGTGAGGACACAGCGGGACACAGCGGGTACAGAGCGACGACACAACAGGACACAGCAGGGACAGAGAGGGGGACAGAACAAGAGATAGCGGGACACAGCAGGGACACAGCAGGACACAGCGGGGGACACAGCCTGGGACACAGCGGGACACAACGGGGGATACAGCGGGACAAAGCGGTACACAGCGGGGACACAGCAGGGGACACAGTGGGAACACAGCGAGACACAACGGGGGACACAGCGAGGACACAGCGGGACACAGCGGGGACACAACGGGGACTCAGCGGGGGACACAGTGGGGGACAAACCGGGACACCAAGGGAAACAGCGGGACACACCGGGACACAGCAGGGACACAGGGGGGACAAAGTGGGGGACACAGCGGGACACAGCAGGGGACACAGCGAGGACACAGCGGGAAACAGCGGGACACATCTGGGACACAGAGGGGACACAGACCGGTGCACAGCGGGACACAGCGGGGGACACAGCAGAACACGTCGGGGACACAGCGCGGACTCAGCGGGGGACACAATGGGGGACAAACCGGGACACCACGGGAAACAGCGGGACACACCGGGACACAGCGGGGACACAGCGGGGACACAGCGAGTCACAGCAGGGAAAAAGGGGGGGCACAGCGGGGGAATCAGTGGGGAACACAGCGTGACACAGCGAGGACACAGTTGGACACAGCAAGATACACAGCAGGACAGATCGGGGACACAGCGGGGACACAGCGGGACAAAGCAAGACACAGAGGGACACAGGGGGACACAGCGGGGACACAGCATTGGACACATCGTTACACAGCGAGACACAGCGGGACACAGCTGGGGACACAGCGGGACACAGCGGAGTACACAGCGGGACACAGCGGGACACAGAAGGACACAGTGGGGACACAGTGGGGACACAGCAGGATACAGCTGGGACACAACAGGCACAGCGGGGACACAGCGGGGCACAAAGCGGCGGACACAGCGGGGGACACAGCGGGACACAGCGGGAGACACAGCGGGACACAACGGGGGCCACAGCGGGCCACAGCGGGCCACAGCGTGACACAGCGGGGACACAGCGGGGGACAAAGCGGAGACACAGTGGGACACAGCCGGGACACAGCCGGGACACAGCGGGACACAGCAGGACACAGCGGGAAGAGCAGGACACAGTGGGCACACAGCGTGGACACAGCAGGTGACACAGTGGGACACAGCTGGACACAGCGGGGCACAGCTTGGGACACAGCGGGACACAGCGGGACACAGCGGGGACACAGCGGGGACACAGCGGGCAACACAGCGGGACACATAAGGGACACAGCGGGACACAACGGGGACACAGCGAGACACAGGGGGACACAGCGGGGACTCAGCGGGGGACACAGTGGGGGACAAACCGGGACACCAAGGGAAACAGCGGGACACACAGGGACACAGCGGGGACACAGCGGGGACAAAGTAGGGGACACAGCGGGACACAGCGGGGGACACAGTGAGGACACAGCGGGACACAGCGGGACACATCTGGGACACAGCGGGGACACAGACCGGTACACAGCGGGACACAGCGGGGGACACAGCGGTACACGTCGGGGACACAGCAGGGACTCAGCGGGGGACACAATGGGGGACAAACCGGGACACCACGGGAAACAGCGGGACACAGCAGGGACACAGCAGGGACACAGCGAGACACAGCGGGGACACAGCGGGGGACACAGCGGGGGAATCAGTGGGGAACACAGCGGGACACAGCGGGGGACATAGAAGGGGACACAGCGGGTACACAGTGGGGCTACATCAAGACACAGCGGGGACACAGTGGGACACAGCGGGGACACAGCGGGACACGGTGTGACACATCGGGGACACAGCGGGACACAGGGGAGACACAGCGGGGACACAACGGGGGACACAGCGGGGGACACAGCGGGGGACACAGCGAGGACACAGCGGGACACAGATGGAGACAGCGGGGGACAGAGCGCTACACAGTGGCGAACACAGCAGAACACAGCGAGGACACAGTGCGACACCGAGGAGACTCAGCAGGGGACACAGTGGGACACAGGGAGGGACACAGCGGGGACACAGCGGGGGACACAGAGGGACACAGCAGGGACACAACAGAGACACAGCCGGGGACACAGCGGGGGACACAGCAGGACACAGCGGGACACAGGTGAGACACAGTGGCGACACATCGGGACACAGCATTACACAGGGGGGACACAGCGAGGGATAGCGGCGACACAGCGGGACACAGCGGGGAACACATCTGGACACAGTGGGACACAGCGCGGGACACAGGGGGACATAGCGGGGGAAAGAGTGGGTGACACAACGGACACTGAGGGACACAGCGGGGGAGAGAGCGGGACACAGCGGGAGGCAGAGGGGGGGACACAGCGCGACACAGCGGAAACACAGCGGGACACAGCGGGGTACACAGCGGGACACAATGAGCACAGACGGGGACACAGCAGGACACAGCAGAACACAGCTGGGGACAAATCGGGGGACAGCCGCGGACACAGCAAAGACACAGCGGGACACAGCGAGGACACAGAAGGGACTCAGCGGGGGACACAGCGGGGGACAAAGCTGGACACCACGGGACACAGCGGGACACAGGGGGACACAGCAGTGACAATGCGGGGACACAGCCGGACAAAGCAGGGGACACAGCGGGACCCAGCGGGACCCAGCGGGGGACACAGCGGGGTCACAGCGGGACACAGCGGGACACAGCGGGGAAACAGTGGGACACAGCGAGAGACACAGCGGGGACATAGCGGGGAGCACAGCGAGACACAGCGGGGGACATAGCGGGACATAGCAGGACACAGCGGGACAAAGCATGGGACACAGTGGGACACAGCGGGACACAGCGGGACACAGTGGCGATACAGCGGGACATAGCGGTGTACACAGCTGGGGACACAACGGGACACAGAGTGGGACACAGCGGGACACAGCGGGACACAACGGGACACACATTGGGACACAGCGGGACACAGCGGGACACCGCAGGACACAGCGGGGACACAGCCGGGACACAGCGGGACACAGCGGGACACAGCAGGGACACAGTGGGACACAGCGGGAGACACAGCGGGGGACAGAGTGGGACACATCGGGGGACACAGTGAGGACCCAGCGGGACACAGCGGGGACACAGCGGGGACTCAGCGGGGGACATAGCGGGGGACAAAGCCGGACACCACCGGACACAGCGGAACACAGCGGAACACAGTGGGGACACTGCGGGGACACAGCGGGACACAGTGGGACACAGCGGGGACACAGTGGGACAAAGCGAGAGACACAGCGTGGGACACAGCGGGGACACAGCGGGGGACACAGAAGGGGACACAGCGGGGACACAGCGGGGCTACATCGGGACACAGCGGGGACACAGTGGGACTCAGCGGGGACACAGCGGGACACTGTGTGACACATCGGGGACACAGTGGGACACAGCGGGACACAGTGGAGACACAGCGGGCACACAGCTGGGGACACAGCGGGGGACACAGCGAGGTCACAGCTGGAAACAGCAGAACACAGCGGGACACAGCAGAGACACATCGGGGACACAGCGGGGGACACAGCAGGACACAGCGGGACACAGGTGCAACACAGCGGCGATACAGCGGGACACAGCATTACACAGCGGGGACACAGCGGGGGACAGCAGGGACACAGCGGGACACAGCGGGACACAGCGGGGGACACAGCGGGACACAGCAGGGACACAGCGGAGACACAGCCGGGAACACAGCCGGGGAAACAGCAGGACACAGCGGGACACAGGTGGGACACAGCGGGACACAGCATTACACAGCGGGGACACAGCGGGGGATATCGGCGACACAGAGGGACACAGCGGGGAACACAGCTGGACACAGTGGGACACAGCGGGGGACACAGCGGGACATAGCGGGGGACACAGTGGGTGACACAGCGGACACAGAGGGACACAGCAGGGGAGAGAGCGGGACACAGCGGGGGACAGAGCGGGGGACACAGCGCGACACAGCGGGGACACAGCGGGACACAGCGTGTTATACAGCGGGACACAACGAGCACAGACGGGGACACAGCGGGACACAGCTTGGGACACAGAGGTGGAAAGAGCGAGGGCACAGCGGGACACAGCGGGACTCATCGGTGAATACAACGGAACACAGAGGGGGGACACAGCAGGGACACAGCGATCACACAGCGGGATACAGCGGGACACAGCGGGGGACACAGTTGAGGACACAGCGGGACACAGCGGGACCCAGAGGGGACAAAGTGGGAGATACCGGGGCGGACAGAGCGGGACACAGCGCGGGACACAGGGAGAACCCAGCGGGACACAGCGGGGACACAGTGGGGACTCAGCGGGGGACATAGCGGGGGACAAAGCATGACACCACCGGACACAGCGGAACACAGCGGAACACAGAGGGACTCATCGGTGAACACAACGGAACACAGAGGGGGACACAGCAGGGGACACAGCGGGACACAGCCGGGACTAAGCTGCACACAGAGGGGTATACAGCGTGACAGAGCGGGGACACAGCGGGGACACAGCAGGACACTGTGTGACAGATCGGGGACACAGCAGGACAGAGCGGGACACAGCGGAGACACAGCGGGGACACAGCGGGGGACACAGCGAGGACACAGCTGGAAACAGCGGAACACAGCGGGACACAGCGGAGACACAGCGGGGACACAACGGGGGAAACAGCGGGGGACACAGCGAGGACACAGCGGGACACAGCGGGAGACAGTGGAGCACTGCGGGACACAGCGGGGACACAACGAGGGGCACAGCGGGGGACACAGCGAGGACACAGTGGGACACAGCGGGAGACAGCGGGGGACACAGCCCTACACAGCGGCGAACACAGCGAGGACAAAGTGGGACACAGCAGAACACAGCGAGGACACAGTGGGACACCGAGGGGACACAGCGGGGGACACAACGAGGACAAAGCGGGACACAGAAGGAGACAGCAGCGGACACAGCGGGACACAGCGGGACATAGCGGGGACACACCGGGACACAGCGGGACACAGCGGGTACACAGTTGGACACAGTAGGACACAGCGGGGACACAGCGGAGACACAGTCGAGGACACAGCGGGGGACACAGCAGGACACAGTGGGTCACAGGTGGGACACAGCGGCGACACAGCGGAACACAGCATTACACAGCGGAGACACAGCGGGGGATAGCGGCAACACAGCGGGACACAGCGGGGAACACAGCTGGACACAGTGGGACACAGCGGGGGACAAAGAAGGACATAGGGGGGGACAGAGTGGGTGACACAGCGGACACAGAGGGACATAGCGGGGGAGAGAGCGGGACAGAGCGGGGGACAGAGCGGGGGACACAGCGCGACACAGTGGGGACACAGCGGGACACAGCGGGGTACACAGCGGGACACAAGGAGCACAGACGTGGACACAGCGGGACACAGCGTGGGACACAGCGGTGGACAGAACGAGGACACAGCGGGACACAGCGGGGGACACAGCGGGACATAGCAGGACACAGCCGGACAAAGCGTGGGACACAGTGGGACACAGCGGGACACAGAGGGACACATCGGCGATACAGCGGGACACAGCATTACACAGTGGGGACACAGCAGGGGACAGCAGGGACACAGCGGGACACAGTGGGGAACACAGCTGGACAAAGCAGGACACAGCGGGGGACACACTGGGACACAGCGGGGGACACAGCGAGGAAAAAGCTGGAAACAGCGGAACACAGCGGGACTCAGCGAAGACATAGCGGGGACACACCGGGGGACACAGCAGGACACAGCGGGACACAGGTGCAACACAGCGGCGATACAGCGGGACACAGCATTACACAGTGGGGACACAGCGGGGCACAGCAGGGACACAGCGGGACACAGCGGGGAACACAGCTGGACACAGCGGGACACAGCAGGGGACACAGCGGGAAATAGCGGGGGACAGAGTGGGTGACACAGCGGGACACAGAGGGACACAGAGGGGGACACAGCGGGACACAGTGGGGAAACAGTGGGACACAGCGAGAGACACAGCGGGGACACAGCGGGGAGCACAGCGGGACACAGCGGGGCACATAGCGGGGACACAGCTGGGACACAGCGGTACACAGCGGGGTCACAGCGGGACACAGCGGGGGACACAGCAGGACATAGCAGGACACAGCGGGACAAAGCGTGGGACCCAGGGAGACACAGCGGGACACAGCGGGGATACAGCGGGACATAGCGGTGTACACAGCTGGGGACACAACGGGACACAGAGTGGGACACAGCAGGACACAGCGGGACACAGCGGGACACAGCAGAACACAGCTAGGACACAGTGGGACACCGAGGGGACACAGCGGGGTACACAGCGGGATACAGCGGGGGAAACAGCGAGGACACAGCGGGACACAGCGGGACACAGGGGGTACACAGCGGGACACAGCGGGACACAGCGGGGTCACAGCGGGACACAGCGGGGACACAGCGGGACACAGCGGGGACACAGCAGGGACACAGCGGGACACAGCGGGACACAGCGGGGACACAGTGGGACACAGCTAGAGACACAGCGGGGACAAAGGGTGGGACACAGCGGGACACTGCGGGGACACAGCGGGACACAGCGGTGTACACAGCTGCTGACACAACGGGACACAGAGTGGGACACAGCGGGACACAGCGGGACCCAGTGGGGACAAAGTGGGAGACACAGCGGGGGACAGAGCTGGACACAGCGCGGGAAACATTGAGGACCCAGTGGGACACAGCGGGGACTCAGCGGGGGACATAGCGGGGGACAAAGCATGACAACACCGGACACAGCGGAACACAGCGGGACACAGTGGGTACACTGCGGGTACACAGCGGGACACAGCGGGTGACACAGCGTGACTCATCGGTGAACACAACGCAACACAGAGGGGGACACAGCGGGGGACACAGCGGGACACAGCGGGGACTCAGCTGCACACAGCGGGTTATACAGCGTGATAGAGCGGGGAAACAGCGGGGACACAGCGGGACACTGTGTGACAGATCGGGGACACAGGAGGACAGAGCGGGACACAGCGGAGAGACAGCATGGACACAGCGGGGGACACAGCGGGGGACACAGCGAAGACACAGCTGGAAACAGCGGAACACAGCGGGACACAGCGGAGACACAGCGGGGACACAACCGGGACACAGCGGGGGACACAGCGAGGACACAGCGGGACAAAGCGCGAGACAGCGGAACACAGCGGGACTCAGCGGGGACACAGCGGGGACACAGTGGGGACACAGCGGGACACAGTGGTACACAGCCGTGACACAGCGGGGCACAGCGAGAGACACAGCGTGGGACACAGCGGGGTCACAGCGGGGGACACAGAAGGGGACACAGCGGGTACACAGCGGGGCTACATCGGGACACAGCGGGGACACAGTGGGACACAGCAGGGACACAGCGGGACACAGCGGGACACAGCGGGACACAGCGGGACACAGCGGGGACACAGTTGGACACAGCGAGAGACACAGTGGGGACAAAGCGGGACACAGAGGGGGACATAGCAGGGACACAGCTGGGACACAGCGGGACACAGCGGGGTCACAACGGGACACAGCGGGGGACACAGCGGGATATAGCACGACACAGGGGGACAAAGCGTGAGACACAGTAGGACACTGCGGGGACACAGCACGACACAGCGGTGTACACAGCTGGGGACACAACGGGACACAGAGTGGGACACAGCGTGACACAGCGGGACACAGTGGGCACAAAGTGGGAGATACAGCGGGGGACAGAGCGGGACACAGCGCGGGACACAGGGAGGACCCAGCGGGACACGGCGGGGACACAGCGGGGACTCAGCGGGGAACATAGCGGGGGACAAAGCATGACACCACCGGACACAGCGGAACACAGCGGAACACAGTGGGTACACTGCGGGGACACAGCGGGACACAGTGGGGGACACAGCGAGACACAGCGGGACTCATCAGTGAACACAACGGAACACAGAGGGGGACACAGCGGAGGACACAGCGGGACACAGCGGGGACTCAGCTGGACACAGCGGGGTATACAGCGTGACAGAGCGGGGACACAGCGGGGGACACAGCGGGACACTGTGTGACACATCGGGGACACAGCAGGACAGAGCGGGACACAGCGGAGACACAGCGGGGACACAGCGGGACACAGCGGAGACACAGCGGGGACAGAGTGGGTAACTGCGAGACACAGCGGGTACACAGCGGGGACACAGAGGGACACAGTGGGACACAGACGTGACACAGCCGGACACAGCGAGAGACACAGCGAGGGACACAGCGGGGTCACAGCGGGGGACACAGAAGGAGACACAGCGTGTACACAGCGGGGCTACATCGGAACACAGCGGGGACACAGTGGGACACAGCGGGGACACAGCGGGACACAGTGGGGACACAGCGGGGGACACAGCGAGGACACAGCGGGACAAAGCAGAGGACAGCGGGGACACATCGGTGTAAACAGCGAGGACACAGCGGGACACAGCAGGAAACAGTGGGACACAGGGGGATACACAGCAGGGGACAGCGGGGACACACCGGGGGAAAGCGGGAACACAGCGGTGATAAAGCGGGGACAGAGAGGGACACAGCAGGGACACAGCGGAACACAGCGGGGGACACAGCGGGGGACACAGCCAGGGACAGAGTGGGACACAGCGGGGGACACAGCGAGGGACATAGCTGGGGACAAAGCGGGACACAACGGGACACAATGGGGGACACAGCGGGACACAGTGAGTGATACAGCTGGGGACAAAGCGGGACACCACGGGACACAGAGGGACACAACGGCGAAATCAGCGGGACACAGCAGGGGACACAGAGGGGACACAGCGGGACACAGGCGGACACAGCGGGGGACACAGGGGGACACAGCGTCGACACAGCGGGGACACAGCGGGTCACAGCGGGGACAGAGCAGGGGACACAGCAGGACACAGCGGGGAAACTCTGTGGGACAGCGGGAACAAAGCGGGACACAGCGGAGGACAGCGGGGACACAGCGGGGGACACAGCGAGGACACAGCGGGACACAGCCGGAACCAGCGGGACACAGGGCGACACAATGGTGGACACAGCAGGACACAGCGGGACAAAGCGGGAAACAGCGGGACACAGAGGGACACAAATGGGGACACAGCGGGACACAGCGGGACACACCGGGGTACAGCGTGGGAAACAGCAGGGGAAACAGCGGGACACAGTGGGGACAAAGCGGGACAAAGTGGGGGACACAGCGGGATGTAGTGGGGGACAAAGCGGGCGACAGAGCGGGGACCCAGAGGGACACAGTGGGGGACAAAGCGGGACACCATGGGACACAATGGGGGACACAGCATGGGTCAAAGCGGGACACATCGGGGGACACAGCAGGACACAGGAGGGTACACAGCGGGGACAGAGCGGGACACAGCGTGACACAGCGGGATACAGCGGGACACAGCGGGAACCAGTGGGACACAGCGTGACACAGGGCGGGACACAGCGGGACACAGTGGGACACAGTGGGGACACAGCGGGGGACACAGCGAGGACACAGCGGGACACATCGGGGACACAGCGGGACAAGCGTGGACACAGCAGGGAAACAGCAGGACACAGCGGGGGACACAGCGGGTCACAGCGGGATACAGCAGGACACAGCAGGGACACAGAGGGAGACACAGCGGGACACAGAGGGGACACAGCAGGGGACACAGTGGGGGACAAAGCGGGATACCACGGGACACAGCGGGATACAACGGGGGACACAGCGGGACACAGTGGGGACACAGCGGGGGACACAGCGAGGACACAGCGGGAAACAGCGGGACACAGGGGGACACATCGGGGGACAGCGGAGACACTCCGTGGGACAGCGGGGACACAGCGGGACAAAGCAGAGGACAGCGGGGACACATCGGTGTAAACAGCGAGGACACAGTGGGACACAGCAGGAAACAGTGGGACACAGGGGGATACACAGCGGGGGACAGTGGGGACACACCGGGGGAACGCGGGAACACAGCGGGACACAGCGGTGACAAAGCGGGGACAGAACGGGATACAGCGGGGACAGAGCGGAACACAGCAGGGGACACAGCGGGGGACACAGCAGGACACCGCGGGGACACAGCCGGGGACAGAGTGGGACACAGCGGGGACACAGCGGGGGACACAGCGAGGGACACAGCTGGGGACAAAGCGGGACACCACGGGACACAATGGGGGACACAGCGGGACACAGTGAGGGATACAGCTGGGGACAAAGCGGGAGACAACGGCGAAATCAGCGGGACACAGCGGGGGACACAGAGGGGACACAGCCGGACACAGGAGGACACAGCGGGGGACAGAGGGGGACACAGCGTCGACACAGCGGGGACACAGCGGGTCACAGTGGGGACAGAGCAGGGGACAGAGCGGGACACAGCGGGGAAACTCTGTGGGACAGCGGGAACAAAGCGGGACACAGCGGAGGACAGCGGGGACACAGCGGGGGACACAGCGAGGACACAGCGGGACACAGCAGGAACCAGCGGGACACAGAGAGACACAAACGGGGCCACAGTGGGACACAGCAGGACACACCGGGTACAGCGGGGGACACAGCGGGGGACAAAGTGGGGACAAAGAGGGAAAAAGTGGGGGACACAGCGGGACGCAGTGGGGGACAGAGCTCGCGACAGAGCGGAGGACAGAGTGGGACACAGAGGTGGACACAGCGGGGGACACAGTGGGACACAGCGGGGACAGAGCAGGACCCAGCGGGGGACACAGCGGGAACCAGAGGGGGACACAGCGGGGGACACAGCGGCGACACAGCTGGACACAGCGGGGGACACAGCAGGGAACACAGCCGGGACATAGCGCGGACACAATGGGATACAGCAGGATACAGCGGGACACAGCGGGGGACAGCGGTACACAACGGGACACAGCGGGATACAGCGGGGAACACAGCTGGGGCCAGCTGGGAAACACCGGAGGAAAGCGGGGACACAGCGGGACACAGTGGGTACACAGCAGGGACACAGCAGAACACAGCGGGACACACGGGAAACACCGGGACACAGCGTGGGACACAGTGGGGGACAGCGGGGACACAGCGAGGGACAGACGGGACACACCGGGACACAGCTAGGGACAGCGGGAACACAGCGGGGACACAGCAGGGACACATCGGGACACAGCGGGGACACAGCGGGGACACTGCGGGACACAGTGGGGACACAGGGGGACACAGCGGGGACACAGCGGTGGACAGAGAGGCGGACACAGCCCCACACAGCAGCACACAGCAGGATACAGCGGGACACAGCGGGGACACAGCGGGTGACATAGCAGGGAGCAGCGGGGACACAGCTGGGCACAGCGGTGGACAGAACGGGGACACAGCGGGAAAAGCGGGCGACACAGCAAGGACACAGCGGGACACATCGGGGAAACAGCGGGGACTCAGCGGGGGACAGCGGGGACACTGCGAGACACACAGCGGCGACACTGCGGGGACACAGAGGGGAAACAGCAAGGACACAAAGGGACACAGCGGGGACACATTGGGGCCACAGCTGGGACACAGCAGGACACAGCGGGACACAGCGGGGACACAGCGGGGACACAGTGGGGACACAGCGGGACACAGCATGTGACACAGCGGGGACAAAGCAGAACACAGCGAGTACAAAGCAGGACACAGCGTGACACAGCGGGGACACAGCCGGGGACAAATTGGGAGACACAGCAGGACACCGCGGGGGACACAGCGAGTACAGAGCAGGACACAGCAGGACACAGCGGGGACAGAGCAGGACTCAGCGGGGTACACAGCATGGGACACAACGGGACACAGCAGGGACACAGCGGGGGAAAGAGGGGACACAACGGGGGACAACGGGGACACAGCGGGAGACAGCCGGGACACAGCGGGACACAGCAGGACACAGCGGTTGACCCAGCGGGGGACACAGTGGGACACAGGGTAGGACACAGCGAGGAAACAGCGAGGACACACCGGGACACAGCTAGGGACAGCGGGAACACAGCGGGGACACAGCAGGGACACATCGGGACACAGCGGGGACACAGCGGGGACACTGCGGGACACAGTGGGGACACAGGGGGACACAGCGGGGACACAGCGGGGTCACAGCGGGACACAGCGGGGGACACAGCGGGACACAGTGGTACACAGCCGTGACACAGCGGGGCACAGCGAGAGACACAGCGTGGGACACAGCGGGGTCACAGCGGGGGACACAGAAGGGGACACAGCGGGTACACAGCGGGGCTACATCGGGACACAGCGGGGACACAGTGGGACACAGCAGGGACACTGCGGGACACAGCGGGACACAGCGGGGACACAGCGGGGACTCAGCGGCGGATAGAGGGGACACTGCGGGACACATAGTGGGGACACTGCGGGGACACAGCGGGGGAAACAGCAAGGACACAAAGGGACACAGCGGGACACATTGGGGCCACAGCTGGGACACAGCGGGACACAGCGGGACATAGCAGGGACACAGTGGGGATACAGCGGGACACAGCGGGTGACACAGCGGGGACAAAGCAGAACACAGCGAGTACAAAGCGGGACACAGCGGGACCCCAGCGGGGGACAAAGTGGGGGACACAGCAGGACACAGCGGGGGACACAGCGAGTACAGAGCAGGACACAGCGGGACAGAGCGGTACACAATGGTGACAAAGTGGGGACACAGTACAACACAGCGGGACACAGCGGGACACAGCGGGGACACAGAGGGGAACAGTGAGGACACAGCTGGCTACAGAGCAGGACACAGCGGGGGACACAGCGGGACACACTGGGGACACAGCGGGACACAGCAGGGGACAGAGTGGGACACAGCGGGGGACATAGCGAGGACACAGCGAGACACAGCGGGATACAGCGAGGACACAGCGGGGGACACAGCGGGAGACAGATCGGGACACAGCGGGGGACACACTAGGACACAGCAGGACACAGCGGGGACACAGCGAGACACAGGGCAGACACAGCGTGGGACAGAAGGGACACAGAGGGACATAGTGGGAACACAGCAGGAACACAGCGGGGGAAACAGCGGGGGACACAGCTGGACGCAGCGGGGTCCCAGATGGACACAGCAGTGGACAGAGCGGGGACACAGCAGGACACAACAGGGGACAGAGCAAGGACTTTGCGGGACAAAGTGGGGACACAGTGGGGACTCAGCGGGGGACAGCGGGGACACAGCTGCACACAAAGCAGGGACAATGCGGGGACACAGCCGGGGAAACAGCAAGGACACAGTGGGACACAACGGGGACACAACGGGGGACACAGCGGGACACAGCGGGGACACAGTGGGGGACAGACAGGACACACCGGGACACAGCGAGGGACAGCGGGAACACAGCAGGGACACAGCGGGGACACTTCGGGACACGGCGGGACAAAACGAGGGACACAGCGGGAGACAGCAGGGACACAGCGAGACACAACGTGACACAGCGGGGTCACAACGGGACACAGCGTGGGACACAGCGGGACCCAGCGGGGACACAGCGTGGACACAACGGGGGACACAGCGGGACACAGCGTGGGACACAGGGGTACACAGCGGGGACACAGTGTGGACACAACGGGGGACACAGCGGGACACAGCGTGGGACACAGCGGGACAGAGTGGGACACAGCGTGACAAAGCGGGACACAACCGGGACAAAGCAGGAGACACAGCGGGACACAGCGGGGCCACAGCCGGACACAGCGGGACACAGCGGGACACAGCAGGACACAGTGGGAGACACAGCGGGGAGTTAGCGGGGGACACAGCGGGAGACAATGCGGGACTCCACGAGTCACAATGGGACACAGCGGGAAACAGCACGGACACAGCAACACACAGCGGGACACAGCGGGGGACACAGCGGGACACAGCGGGACACAATGGGACACAGCGGGACACAGCGGGGGACACAGCGGGACACAGTGGGGACACAGGGGGACACAGTGGGACACAGCGGGACACAGCGGGACACAATGTTGACAAAGTGGGGACACAGTAAAACACAGCGGAACACAGCGGGACACAGCGGGGATACAGCGGGACACAGCGGGGGACACAGCGAGACACAGCTGGGGACACAGCGGAGGACACAGCGGGACACAGCGGGACACAATGGTGACAAAGTGGGGACACAGTAAAACACAGCGGGACACAGCGGGACACAGCGGGGACACAGAGGGGAACAGTGAGGACACAGCGGTCTACAGAGCAGGACACAGCGGGGGACACAGCGGGACAAAGCGGGGACACAGCAGGACACAGCAGGGGACAGAGCGGGACACATCGGGGGACATAGCGAGGACACAGCGTGACACAGCGGGATACAGCGAGGACACAGCGGGGGACACAGCGGGAGACAGTTCAGGACACAGCGGGGGACACAGCAGGACACAGCGGGACACAGCGGGGGACACAGCGGGACACAGCGGGGACACAGCGGGGGACACAGCGAGGACACAGAGGGACACAGCGGGGGACACAGCGGTACACAGGGGGACACAATGGATACAGCGGAATACAGCGGGACACAGCGGGGGACAGCGGGACACAACGGGACACAGTGGGATACAGCGGGGCACACAGCTGGGACACACCGGAGGAAAGCGGGGACACAGCGGGACACAGTGGGTACACAGCAGGGACACAGCAGAACACAGCGGGACACACGGGAAACACCGGGACACAGCGTGGGACACAGTGGGGGACAGCGGGGACACAGCTGGGGACAGATGGGACACACCGGAACACAGCGAGGGACAGCGGGAACACAGCGGGGACACAGCGGGGACACTGTGGGACACAGTGGGGACACAGCGGGGACACAGCGGAACACAGCGGGGGACACAGCGGGACACAGCGGGGACACAGGGGGACACAGCGGGGGACACAGTGGGGACACAGCGGGAGACACAGCGGGAGACACAGCGGTGGACAGAGAGGCGGACACAGCCCCACACAGCAGCACACAGCAGGATACAGCGGGACACAGCGGGGACACAGCGGGTGACATAGCAGGGAGCAGCGGGGACACAGCTGGGCACAGCGGTGGACAGAACGGGGACACAGCGGGAAAAGCGGGCGACACAGCAAGGACACAGCGGGACACATCGGGGAAACAGCGGGGACTCAGCGGGGGACAGCGGGGACACTGCGAGACACACAGCGGGGACACTGCGGGGACACAGAGGGGAAACAGCAAGGACACAAAGGGACACAGCGGGGACACATTGGGGCCACAGCTGGGACACAGCAGGACACAGCGGGACACAGCGGGGACACAGCGGGGACACAGTGGGGACACAGCGGGACACAGCATGTGACACAGCGGGGACAAAGCAGAACACAGCGAGTACAAAGCAGGACACAGCGTGACACAGCGGGGACACAGCCGGGGACAAATTGGGAGACACAGCAGGACACCGCGGGGGACACAGCGAGTACAGAGCAGGACACAGCAGGACACAGCGGGGACAGAGCAGGACTCAGCGGGGTACACAGCATGGGACACAACGGGACACAGCAGGGACACAGCGGGGGAAAGAGGGGACACAACGGGGGACAACGGGGACACAGCGGGAGACAGCCGGGACACAGCGGGACACAGCAGGACACAGCGGTTGACCCAGCGGGGGACACAGTGGGACACAGGGTAGGACACAGCGAGGAAACAGCGAGGACACACCGGGACACAGCTAGGGACAGCGGGAACACAGCGGGGACACAGCAGGGACACATCGGGACACAGCGGGGACACAGCGGGGACACTGCGGGACACAGTGGGGACACAGGGGGACACAGCGGGGACACAGCGGGGTCACAGCGGGACACAGCGGGGGACACAGCGGGACACAGTGGTACACAGCCGTGACACAGCGGGGCACAGCGAGAGACACAGCGTGGGACACAGCGGGGTCACAGCGGGGGACACAGAAGGGGACACAGCGGGTACACAGCGGGGCTACATCGGGACACAGCGGGGACACAGTGGGACACAGCAGGGACACTGTGGGACACAGCGGGACACAGCGGGGACACAGCGGGGACTCAGCGGCGGATAGAGGGGACACTGCGGGACACATAGTGGGGACACTGCGGGGACACAGCGGGGGAAACAGCAAGGACACAAAGGGACACAGCGGGACACATTGGGGCCACAGCTGGGACACAGCGGGACACAGCGGGACATAGCAGGGACACAGTGGGGATACAGCGGGACACAGCGGGTGACACAGCGGGGACAAAGCAGAACACAGCGAGTACAAAGCGGGACACAGCGGGACCCCAGCGGGGGACAAAGTGGGGGACACAGCAGGACACAGCGGGGGACACAGCGAGTACAGAGCAGGACACAGCGGGACAGAGCGGTACACAATGGTGACAAAGTGGGGACACAGTACAACACAGCGGGACACAGCGGGACACAGCGGGGACACAGAGGGGAACAGTGAGGACACAGCTGGCTACAGAGCAGGACACAGCGGGGGACACAGCGGGACACACTGGGGACACAGCGGGACACAGCAGGGGACAGAGTGGGACACAGCGGGGGACATAGCGAGGACACAGCGAGACACAGCGGGATACAGCGAGGACACAGCGGGGGACACAGCGGGAGACAGATCGGGACACAGCGGGGGACACACTAGGACACAGCAGGACACAGCGGGGACACAGCGAGACACAGGGCAGACACAGCATGGGACAGAAGGGACACAGAGGGACATAGTGGGAACACAGCAGGAACACAGCGGGGGAAACAGCGGGGGACACAGCTGGACGCAGCGGGGTCCCAGATGGACACAGCAGTGGACAGAGCGGGGACACAGCAGGACACAACAGGGGACAGAGCAAGGACTTTGCGGGACAAAGTGGGGACACAGTGGGGACTCAGCGGGGGACAGCGGGGACACAGCTGCACACAAAGCAGGGACAATGCGGGGACACAGCCGGGGAAACAGCAAGGACACAGTGGGACACAACGGGGACACAACGGGGGACACAGCGGGACACAGCGGGGACACAGTGGGGGACAGACAGGACACACCGGGACACAGCGAGGGACAGCGGGAACACAGCAGGGACACAGCGGGGACACTTCGGGACACGGCGGGACAAAACGAGGGACACAGCGGGAGACAGCAGGGACACAGCGAGACACAACGTGACACAGCGGGGTCACAACGGGACACAGCGTGGGACACAGCGGGACCCAGCGGGGACACAGCGTGGACACAACGGGGGACACAGCGGGACACAGCGTGGGACACAGGGGTACACAGCGGGGACACAGTGTGGACACAACGGGGGACACAGCGGGACACAGCGTGGGACACAGCGGGACAGAGTGGGACACAGCGTGACAAAGCGGGACACAACCGGGACAAAGCAGGAGACACAGCGGGACACAGCGGGGCCACAGCCGGACACAGCGGGACACAGCGGGACACAGCAGGACACAGTGGGAGACACAGCGGGGAGTTAGCGGGGGACACAGCGGGAGACAATGCGGGACTCCACGAGTCACAATGGGACACAGCGGGAAACAGCACGGACACAGCAACACACAGCGGGACACAGCGGGGGACACAGCGGGACACAGCGGGACACAATGGGACACAGCGGGACACAGCGGGGGACACAGCGGGACACAGTGGGGACACAGGGGGACACAGTGGGACACAGCGGGACACAGCGGGACACAATGTTGACAAAGTGGGGACACAGTAAAACACAGCGGAACACAGCGGGACACAGCGGGGATACAGCGGGACACAGCGGGGGACACAGCGAGACACAGCTGGGGACACAGCGGAGGACACAGCGGGACACAGCGGGACACAATGGTGACAAAGTGGGGACACAGTAAAACACAGCGGGACACAGCGGGACACAGCGGGGACACAGAGGGGAACAGTGAGGACACAGCGGTCTACAGAGCAGGACACAGCGGGGGACACAGCGGGACAAAGCGGGGACACAGCAGGACACAGCAGGGGACAGAGCGGGACACATCGGGGGACATAGCGAGGACACAGCGTGACACAGCGGGATACAGCGAGGACACAGCGGGGGACACAGCGGGAGACAGTTCAGGACACAGCGGGGGACACAGCAGGACACAGCAGGACACAGCGGGACACAGCGGGGGACACAGCGGGACACAGCGGGGACACAGCGGGGGACACAGCGAGGACACAGAGGGACACAGCGGGGGACACAGCGGTACACAGGGGGACACAATGGATACAGCGGAATACAGCGGGACACAGCGGGGGACAGCGGGACACAACGGGACACAGTGGGATACAGCGGGGCACACAGCTGGGACACACCGGAGGAAAGCGGGGACACAGCGGGACACAGTGGGTACACAGCAGGGACACAGCAGAACACAGCGGGACACACGGGAAACACCGGGACACAGCGTGGGACACAGTGGGGGACAGCGGGGACACAGCTGGGGACAGATGGGACACACCGGAACACAGCGAGGGACAGCGGGAACACAGCGGGGACACAGCGGGGACACTGTGGGACACAGTGGGGACACAGCGGGGACACAGCGGAACACAGCGGGGGACACAGCGGGACACAGCGGGGACACAGGGGGACACAGCGGGGGACACAGTGGGGACACAGCGGGAGACACAGCGGGAGACACAGCGGTGGACAGAGAGGCGGACACAGCCCCACACAGCAGCACACAGCAGGATACAGCGGGACACAGCGGGGACACAGCGGGTGACATAGCAGGGAGCAGCGGGGACACAGCTGGGCACAGCGGTGGACAGAACGGGGACACAGCGGGAAAAGCGGGCGACACAGCAAGGACACAGCGGGACACATCGGGGAAACAGCGGGGACTCAGCGGGGGACAGCGGGGACACTGCGAGACACACAGCGGGGACACTGCGGGGACACAGAGGGGAAACAGCAAGGACACAAAGGGACACAGCGGGGACACATTGGGGCCACAGCTGGGACACAGCAGGACACAGCGGGACACAGCGGGGACACAGCGGGGACACAGTGGGGACACAGCGGGACACAGCATGTGACACAGCGGGGACAAAGCAGAACACAGCGAGTACAAAGCAGGACACAGCGTGACACAGCGGGGACACAGCCGGGGACAAATTGGGAGACACAGCAGGACACCGCGGGGGACACAGCGAGTACAGAGCAGGACACAGCAGGACACAGCGGGGACAGAGCAGGACTCAGCGGGGTACACAGCATGGGACACAACGGGACACAGCAGGGACACAGCGGGGGAAAGAGGGGACACAACGGGGGACAACGGGGACACAGCGGGAGACAGCCGGGACACAGCGGGACACAGCAGGACACAGCGGTTGACCCAGCGGGGGACACAGTGGGACACAGGGTAGGACACAGCGAGGAAACAGCGAGGACACAACGGGGACACAGCGGGACACAGCGGGGACATAGCAGGGACAAAGCGAGACACATCGGTGACACAGCGGGACACAGCGGGACACAGTGGTGACACAGCAGGACACAGAGGGACACAGCGTGATCAAAGCGAGGACACAGCGGGACACAGAGGGACACAGCGGGAGACACAGCGGGGGACACAGCAGGACACTGCGGGACAAAGCGGGACACAGCGGGGACACAGAGGGGGACACAGCGAGGACACAGCCTGACACTGCGGGACACAGCAGGACACAGCGGAGACACAGCGGGACACAGAGGCGGACACAGAGGGACACAGCGGTACACAGCTGGGACACAGGGGGACACAGCGGGGAACACAGCGGGACACAGGGGGGGCACAGCGGAGGACACAGCGGGACACAGCGGTATACAGCGGGACACATCAGGGACACGGCGTGGACACAGCGCGACCCAGCGGGGACACAATTGGGACACATAGGGACACAGAGTGGACACAGCGGGGACAAAGCGGGACACAGCGGGGGACACAGCGGGGGACAGAACAGGACACAGCGAGGACACAGCTGGACACAGCGGGTGACACAGCGGGGGACAGCGGGGACACACTGACCGCAGCGGGGACAGAGCAGGGGACAAAGGGGACACAGCGGGACACAGCGGGTAACACAACTGGGAACACAGCAGAACACAGCGGGGACACAGCGGGACACAGCGGGGATACAGCGGGGACAGGAGACACAGCGGGGGACACAGCGGGACACAGCGGGACACAGCGAGGACACAGCTGGACACAGCGGGGTCAAAGCGGTGGACAGCGAGAACTCAGCGGGACACAGTGGGGGACAGAGCGGGACACAGTTGGGGACACAGCGGGGGACACAGCGGAACACAGCGGAGACACTGCATGAACAAGTAGGGGACACAGTGGGACCCATAGGGGGACACAGGGGGGGACACAATTGCGACAGAGCTGGACACAGCGGGGGATACAGCTGGGACACATCGGGACACAGCAGGGGACACAGCGGGACACAGCGGGGGACACAGCAGAAAACAGCGGGGACACAGCGGGACACAGTGGGGACACAGTGGGGCACACAGCAGAGGACAGAGCAGGACTCAGCGGGGACACAGCGCGGACACAGAGGGGAACACAGCCGGACAAAGCGACACACAGCGGGGGACACAACATGGGACACAACGGGAGACAGCGGGACAGAGTGGGGGACACAGCGGGGGACACAGCGGGTGACACAGCAGGGGACACAGCGGGACACAGCGGGGACACAGCAGGGGACACAGCAGGGGACACAGCGGGACACAGCGCGACACAGCGGGACAGAGCAGGGCACAGCAGGACACACCGTGACACAGGGGGGACACAGGAGGGGACACAGCGAGGACACAGCAGGACACAGCGGGGGACACAGCGGGACACAGCGGGGACACAGTGGGCACAGCGGGGGACACAGAGGGGACACAGCGGGACACAGCGGGACACAAAGGGCCACAGCGTGCCACAGCGCGGGACACAGAGGGTCAATGAGGGGACACAGCGAGGACACAGCGGGACACAACGGGACCCAGCGGGGACACAACATGGACACAACGGGGACACAGCGAGGACACAGTGGGACACAGCGGGACACAGCGGGGTACACAGCCGGGGACACAGCGGGACACAGCGGGACACAACAGGGGACACAGCGGGACACAGCGGGGGAAACAGCGGGGGCATAGCGGGTACACAGAGGGAACACAGTGGGGACACAGCGGGACACAGCAGGACACAGCGGGGACAGAGCGTGGGATACAGCGGGACACAATGGGACACAGCGGGGACATAGCGTGACATTGGGGGGACACAGCGAGGACACAGCGGGACACAGCGGGGACACAACGGGGACACAGCGGATACACAGCGAGGACACAGCGGGACACAGCGGGACACAGCTGGGGACACACTGAGGAGACAGCAGGACACAACGGGATACAGCGTGGGACAGGGCAGGGATACAGCGGGACACAGCGGGGGACACAGCAAGGACACAGCGGGACTCAGCGGGGACTCAGCGGGGGACAGCGGGGACACGGCTGGACACACAGAGGGGAAACTGCGGGAACACCGCAAGGGGAACAGCAAGGACACAGCGGGACACAGCCGGACACAGCGGGGACACAGCGGGACACAGCAGGGGCCACAGCGGAGGACACAGCGGGGGACACAGAGGCAGACACAGCGGGGGACACAGAGGCAGACACAGCGGGACACAGTGTCACATAGCAGGACACAGCTGGACACAGCTTGGACACAGCGGGTGACACAGCAGGGCGCAGCGGGGACACAGCTGGACACAGCAGTGGACAGAGCGGGCACACAGCGGGACAAAGAAGGTGACACAGCAAGGACACAGCAGGAAACAGCGGGGACACAGAGGGGACTAAGCGGGGGACAGCGGGGACACACCAGGACACACAGCGGGGACACTGCGGGGACACAGCGAGGAAACAGCAAGGACAGAGCGGGACACAGCGGGGACAAAGCGGGGCCAAAGCGGAGACACAGCAGGACACAGCGGGGAAACAACGGGGGACACAGCGGGACACAGCGAGACACAGTGGGGACACAGCGGGGGACAAAGCTAGACACAGCGAGGAGAAAGCGGGACACAGCAGGGGACACAGCGGTGACACAGCGGAGATACAGCGGGGGACACAGCGGGGGACACAGCGGGACACAACGGGGGACAAAGCGAGGACACAGCGGGACACAGCGGGACACAGCGGGGACACAGCGGGGACAGAGCAGGACAGAGCGGGGGACACAGCAGGGGACACAACGGGACACAGCGGGGACCCAACAGGGAACACAGGGGACACATCTGGGGACAACGGCGACACAGCGGGACAAAGTGGGGGACAGCGGGGACACAGCTTGTCACAGCGGGACACAGCCGAGGACACAGCGGGGGACAAAGCGGGACACAGCAGGGGACACAGCAGGGACACAGCAGGGACACAGCGGGACACAGGGGGGCCACAGCGGGGACACACCGGGACACAGCGGGACACAGTGCGGACAAAGCGAGGACACAGCGAGACACAGCAGGACACAGCAGTGACACAGCGGAGACACAGCGGAGACACAGAGGGGACAGAGCGGGTTTCACAGCGGGACACAGCGGGGGACACAGCGAAGACACAGCGGGGTAACAGCGGGACACAGGGGCGATATAGCGGGGACACAGCGGGACACAGCAGAGACACAGCAGGGACACAGCAGGGGACACAGCGGGACACAGCGGGACACAGTGGTGACAAAGCAAGGACACAGCTGGACACAGCAAGTCACAGCGGGACACAGTGGGGAAACAGCGGGGGACAGTGGGGACACACCGGGGGACAATGGGAACACAGCGGGACACAGCGGGGGACAGCGGGGACACAGCGAGGACACAGCTGGACACAGCAGAACACAGCGGGACACAGCGGGTAACAGAGCAGAGGATACAGCGGAACACAGCGGGACACAGCGGGGTACACATCGGGACACAGCAGGGACACAGCAGGGACAGAGCAGGACACAGTGGGAAACAGCGGGGGACACGGCAGGACACAGCGGGGAACACAGCGGGACACAGCGGGGACACAGCCTGTACACAGCGGCGGACATAGTGGGGGACACTGAGCGAAACACCGGGACACAGCGGGGACACAGCGAGAACACAGCGGTATAAAGCGGGACACAGCTTCGACCCAGCGGGGACACAGCGGGACACAGCGGGACACAGCGGGGGACACAGCAGTGGACAAAGCAGGACACAGCGGGACACAGTGGGGGACAAGCGGCGACAGAGCGGGACACAGGGGGACACAGACGGGGACACAGCGGTACACAGCAGGGGACACAGCGGGACACAGCGGGGACACAGCGGGGGACACACCCAGACACAGCGGGACACATCGTGACACAGCGGTGGACACAAAGGGACACAGCTGGGACACAGCGGGGACACAGCGGGACATAGCAGGACACACTGGGGACACAGCGAGGACACAGTGGAGGACACAGCGAGACACAGTGTGAAACACCGAGACACATCGTGGACACAGCGGGGACACAGCGGGTGACACAACGGGTCACAGCGGGGGACACAGCGAGGACATAGCGAGGACACAGCGGGGACACAGCGGGACAAAGCGAGGACACAGCGGGGACACAGCGGGACAGAGCGGAGACACTGCGGGGACACAGCGGGGGACACAGCGTGACGCAGCAGTGACAAAGCGGGGACACAGCGAGGCACAACGGGACACAGCGGGACACATCGGGGACACAGCGGGGGAGAGTGGGGACACACCGGGGGACAACGGGGACACAGCGGGACACAGCGGGGGACAGCGGGGACACAGGGGGACACAGCGTGACACAGCGGGACACAGCGGGACACAGCAGGGGACACAGCAGGACACAGCGGGGGACACAGCGAGGACACAGCGGGACTCAGCGGGACAAAGCGGGGACACATCGGGGACACAGCGGGGGACACAGTGGGGGATACAGCGGGACACAGCGGGGGGAAAAGCGAAGAGACAGCGGGACACATCGGGAAACAGTGGTGGACAGAGCGGGGACACAGTGGGACACCGCATGGGACACAGCAAGGACACAGCAGGACACAGCGGGGACACAGCGGGGACTCAGCGGGGACACAACGGTACACAGCAGGGAGACAACGAGGACACAGCCGGAAAAAGCGGGGACACAGCGGGGACACAGCGGGGACACAGCAGGGACACAGCAGGACACAGGGGGGACACAGCGGGACACAGCGGGGACACACCAGAGAGACAGCGGTACACAGCGTGACACAGCTGGGGACACAGCTGGGGCCAAATTGGAGGACACAGCGGGACACAGCGGCGACACAGAGGGACACACCGGGGACACAGTGGGGACACAGCGGGACATAGCGGGACACAGTGGGGTCACAGCAAGGACACAGCGGGACACATCGGGGACACAGCGGGGAAACAGCGGGGGACACAGCGGGGAAACAGCGGGGGACACAGCGGGGACACAGCGGGACAGAGCAGGACACAGCAGGACACAGCGTGACACAGGGGGGACACAGCAGGGGACACAGCGAGGACACAGCATGATACAGCGGGGGAAACAGCAGGACACAGCGGGGACACAGCGGGACACAGCGGGGGACACAGAGGGTACACAGTGGGAAACAGCGGGACACAACGGGCCACAGCGTGCCACAGCGCGGGACACAGAGGTTCACTGCGTGGACACAGCGAGGACACAGCGGAACACAGCGAGGACACAGCGGGGACACAACATGGACACAGCGTGGACACAGCGAGGACACAGCGGGACACAGCAGGAAACAGCAGGACACAGCGGGGAATACAGCCGGGGACACAGTGGGACACAGCGGGACAAAATGGGGGACACAGCGGGACACAGCGGGGATACAGCGTTGGACAGGGCGGGGACACAGCGGGACACAGAGTGGGACTCAGCAAGGACACAGCGGGACACAGCGGAGACACAGCGGGGACTCTGCAGGGACTCAGCGGGGGACAGCGGGGACACAGCGGGACACAGAGTGGGACTCAGCAAGGACACAGCGGGACACAGCGGAGACACAGCGGGGACTCTGCAGGGACTCAGCAGGGGACAGCGGGGACACAGCGGGACACACCGTGGGGAAACTCCGCGGACACTGCAAGGGGAACAGCAAAGATACAGCAGGACACAGCCGGACACAGCGGGGACACAGCGGGACACAGCAGGGGACACAGCGGAGGACACAGCGGGACACATCAGGGACAAAGCAGGGACACAGCGGAGGACACAGCGGGACACAGCAGAACAAAGCGGGGGACACATCGAGGACAAAGGGGGACACAGCCGGACACAGCAGGGGACACAGTGGGACACAGCGGGGGACACAGCGGAGGACACAGCGAGACACAGCGGGAAACAGCGGGACACATCGGTTTCACAGCGGGGACACAGAGGTGGACACAGAGGGACACAGCGGGGGAAACAGCGAGGACATAGTGGGGACACAGCGGGGACACAGCGGGAAAGAGCGGGGACACAGCAGGGACACAGCGTGACACAGCGGGACACAGCAGTGACAAAGCGGGGACACAGCGGGGCACAGCAGGACACAGAGGGACACATCGGGGTCACAGCGGGGACACAGCGGGGGAGAGTGGGGACACACCGGGGGACAACGGGGACACAGCGAGAAACACCGGGACACAGCGGGGGACACAACTGGACATGGCGTGGGACACAGCGGGACACATCGGGGACACAGTGGGGACACAACGGGGGCCACAGCAGGACACAGCGTGGGACACAGCGGGACACAGCGTGACACAGCGGGACACAACGGGGACAAAGGAGGAGACACAGCGGGACACAGCGGGGCCACAGCCGGACACAGCGGGACACAGTGGGACAAAGCCGGGGACACAGCGGGACACAGCGGGGGACACAGCGGTGACAAATCGGGGACACAGCGGGACACAGCGGGGGACACAGCGGGACACAGCGGGACACGATGGGACCCAGCCGGACACAGCAGGGGACACAGCGGGACACAGCGGGGACACAGTGGGACACAGCGGGGGACACAGCGGAACCCAGCGGGACACAACAGGGGACAGAGGGAGACACAGAGGGGGACACAGCGGGGGACACAGCGGGACACATCGGGGACACAGCGGGACCAAGAGGGGGACACAGTGAGGGACACAGCGGCGACACAGCTGGACACAGCGGGGACACAGCGGGGACACATCGGGACACAGCGGGGGACACAGCGGGACACAGCGGGGGACACAGCGGGGGACACAGCCAGGACACAGCGGGACACAGCTCGGACACAGTAGGGCACACAGCAGGTGACAGAGCAGGACACAGTGGGCACACAGCAGGTGACAGAGCAGGACACAGCGGGGACACAGCGGGAAACAACGGGACACAGCCGGGAACACAGCGGGACACAGCGGGGACACAGCGGGGACACAAAGGGGGACACAGCGGGACACAGCGTGGGACAAACGGGACACAGCGGGATAGAGCGGGACACAGAGGGACACAACGGTGACAAAGCAGGAGACACAGTGGGACACAACGGGACACAGGAGGACACAGTGGGGACAAAGCATGGAGTTAGCGGCGGACACAGCGGGGGACACAGTGGGACACATCGGGAGACACAGCGGGGGACATAATGGGACACAGCGGGGACACAGCCTGACACAGCACGAGACCCAGCGGGACCCAGCGGGGACAGATCGGGGGACACAGCGGGGACACAACGGGACACAGCTAGGTACACAGCGGGGACACATCGGGACACAGCAGGGGACACAACGGGTCCCAGCGGGACACAGTTGGGAGAAAAGCGGGGGACCCAGCGCGGGACACGACGGGACACAGCGGAGAGACAGCTGGACACATCGGGTTACACAGCGGGACACAGTGGGGACACAGCAAGGACACGGCGGGACACAGCGGGACACAGCCGGGACACAGCGGGACCCGGTGGGCACACAGCGGGGACACAGCAGGGTTCACAGCGGGACACAGCGGGACAAAGCGGAACACAGCGGGACACAGCGGAACACAGCGTGGACACAGCGGTGACACATCGGGGACACAGCAGGACACAGCGGGACACAGCGGGACACAGCGAGGCACACAGCGGGACACAGCGGGGACACAGTTAGACACAGCGGGGGACACAGCGGGGACAGAGCAGGACCAAGGGGAGAAACAGCGGGACACAGAGGGGGACACAGCGGGGGACACAGCGGCGACACAGCTGGACACAGCAGGGCACACTGCGGGGACACAGCGGGGGACACAGCGGGACACAGCAGGGGACACAACGGGGGATACATCGGGACACAGTGGGGACACAGCCTGACAGCCCGGGACCCAGCAGGGGACAGAGCGGGGGACACAGCAGGGACACAACGCGACAGAGCGAGGTACACAGCGGGAACACATCGGGACACAGCAGGGGACACAACGGGTCACAGCGGGACACAGCGGGGGACCAAGCGCGGGACACGACGGGACACAGCGGAGACACAGCTGGACACATCGGGTTACACAGCGGGACACAGCGGGACACAGCGGGGACACAGCGGGACACGGTTGGGACAGCGGGGACACAGCCGGGACACAGCGGGACACTGCGCTGACAAAGTAGGGCACGCAGCAGGGGACAGAGCAGGACACAGCGGGTACACGGCGCGGGACACAGCCGGACAGAGCAGGATACAGCGAGGGACACAGGGGGACACAGCCGGGGACACAGAGGGACACAGCGGGGGACACAGCGAGGGACACAGCGGGACACGGCGGGACAAAACGAGGGACACAGCGGGAGACAGCAGGGAAACAGCGAGACACACCGTGACACAGCGGGGTCAGAACGGGACACAGCGTGGGACACAGCGGGACACAGCGGGAACACAGCGGGGACACAACGGGAGACACAGCGGGACACAACGTGGGACACAGCGGGACACAGCGGGACACAACGGGGACAAAGCAGGAGACACATTGGGACACAGCGGGACACAGTGGGAAACAGCGGGACACAGCGGGACACAGTGGGGGACACAGCGGGGAGTTAGCGGGGGACACAGCGGGGCACAATGTGGGACACCACGAGTCACAGCGGGACACAGCGGGACACAATGGGACACAGCGGGACCCAACGGGGGACACAGTGTGTCACAGCGGGGACACAGCGGGACACAGTGGGACACAGCGGGGGACACAGCGGGACACAGTGGGACACAGCGGGGGGCAGAGCGGGACACAGAGGGAGACACAGCGGGGGACACAGCGGTACACAGCGGGGACAGAGCAGGACCCAGTGGGGGACACAGCGGGACACAGCGGGGGACACAGCGGGACACAGCGGGACACAGTAGGGGACACTACAGGGGACAGCGGGGACACACCGGGGGACAGCGGGGACATAGCGGGACACAGCGGGGACACAGCAGGGAGACAGAGTGACACAGCGTGACACAGCTGGGGCCACAGCTGGGTCCACAGCGGGGGACACAGCGGGACACAGCGGGGGACACAACGGGACACAGAGTTGGACACAGCGAGGACACAGGGGTACACAGCGGAACACATCAGGGACACAGCGGGGACACAGCGCGGGACACAGCGGGACACTGAGGCGACACCGCGGGGACACAGCGGGACACAGCGTGACACAGCGGGGCCACAGCGGGGACACAGCGGGTGACACAGCGCTGGACACAGTGGGACACATCGGGCGAAACACCGAGGACACAGCGGGGAATACTACGGGACAAAGCAGGGGACACAGAGAGAGACACAGCGGGGACAGAGCTGGACAGAGCAGGGGTTACAACAGGGGACACAACGGGGCACAGCGGGACACAGCGGGGACCACAGCGGGCCACAGCGGGAGACACAGCGGGGACATAACGGGACACAGCGGGGAAACAGCGGGGGACCCAGCGGGCCACAGTTGGAAACAATGGGGACACAGCGGGACACAGCGGGGGACACAGCGGGACATAGCGGGGGACACAGCAAGGACACAGAGGGACACAGCTGGACACAGCGGGACATAGCGGGGGACACAGCGAGGACTCAGCGGATCACAGCGGGACACATCGGGGACACAACGGGGGACAAAGCGAGGACATATCGGGACAAAGCAGGACACAGCGGGACACACGGGACACAGCGCGGAAACAGCGGGGGGCACAGCGGGACTCACTGGGGGACACAGCGAGGGACACAGCGGGGGAGACAGCGGGACACAGCGGGGACACAGCTGGGGACACTGCTAGGGACATCGGGGACACTCCGGGTGAGAGCGAGGACACAGCGGGACACAGCGGAAAACAGCGGGGACACAGCGGGAACACAGCGGGGGACAGCAGGGACACAGCGGGACACAGTGGGGACACAGCGGGTGACAGCGGGGTCACAGCGAGACACAGCGGGACACAGCCGAGACACAGCCGGTACACAGCGGGAGACACAGCTCGGGACACAGCGGGACACAGCGGGGGAAACAGCGAGGACACAGCGGGGGACAGCGGGGACACAGCGGGACACAGCGGGACACAGCGGGGGACACAGCGAGACACGGCGGGCGCCACTGCCGGTAAAAAGCGGGGAAATAGCAGGGACACAGTGGGACACAGTGGGAACACAGCGGGGACACAGCGGGACACAGGGGACACAGCGGGGAGACAGCGGGGTACACAGCGGGAAACAGCGGGCAAAGCGGGACACATCGGGCGACACAGCGGGGACACATCGGGAACATAGCGAGACACAGAGGGACACAGAGGGACACAGCGGGGGACAGAGCGGGACACAGAGGGAGACACAGCGGGGGACACAGCGGGACACAGCGGGGACAGAGCAGGACCCAGCGGGGGACACAGCGGGACTCAGAGGGGGACACAGCGGGGGACACACTGGCGACACAGCTGGACACAGCGGGGAACATAGCGGGGACACATCGGGACAGAGTGGGGGACACAGCGGGGAGTTAGCAGTGGACACAGCGGGGGACAAAGCAGGACACCATGAGTCATAGCGGGACACAACGGGACACAGCGGGGACACAGCGGGACACAGCGGGACACAATGGGACACAGCGGGACACAGCGGGGCACACAGCGGGACATAGCGGGACACAGCGGAACACAGCCGGGGACACAGTGGGGGACACAGCGGGACACAGTGGGACACAGCGGGGGCCAGAGCGGGACACAGAGGGAGACACAGTGGTGGACACATCGGGACCCAGCGGGGAATACAGCGGGGGACACAATGGAACACAGCCGGGACACAGCGGGACACAGCGTGGACACAGTAGGGCACACAGCAGGGGACAGAGCAGGACACAGCGGGCACACAGCGGGGGACACAGCCGGACTCAGCGGGACATAGCGGGGGACACAGCGGGACACAGCGGGGGACACAGTGGGCGACAGAGCGGGAAAGGGTGGGACAAAACGAGGGACACAGCGGGAGACAACATGGACACAGCGAGACACACCGTGACAAAGTGGGGGACACAACGGGACATAGCGTGGGACACAGCGGGACACAGAGGGACAAAGCGGGGACACAACGGGGGCCACAGCGGGAGAAAGCGTGGGACAAATCGGGACACAGCGGGACACAGCGGGACACAACGGGTACAAAGCAGCAGACACAGCGGGACACAGCAGGGCCACAGGCGGACACAGCGGGACACAGCGGGACACAGTGGGGGACACTGCGGGGGACAGCGGGGACACACCGGGGGCCAGCGGGGACACAGCAGGACACAGCGTGGGATAGCGGAGACACAGGGGGACACAGTGGGACACAGCGTGGGACACAGCGGAACACAGCGGGACACAGCGGGGGACAGAGCGGGACAAAGCGGGACACAACTGGACACAGCAGGGACACAACATGGACACAACGGGAACACAGCGAGGACACAGTGGGACCCAGCTGGACACAGCGGGTCACAGCGAGGTACACAGCCGGGGACACAGCGGGACACAGCGGGACACAACAGGGGACACAGTGGGACACAGCGGGGGAAACAGCGGGGGCATAGCGGGTACACAGAGGAAACAAAGTGGAGACACAGCGGGACACAGCGGGACACAGCGGGGACAGAGCGTGGGATACAGCGGGACACAATTGGACACAGCGGGGACACAGCGTGACATTGGGGGGACACAGTGAGGACACAGCGGGACACAGCGGGGACACAACAGGGACAAGCGGATACACAACGGTGACAGAGCAGATACACAGCGAGGACACGGGGACACAGCTGGGGACACACTGAGGAGACAGTGGGACACAGCGGGATACAGCGTTGGACAGGGCGGGGATACAGCGGGACACAGCGGGGGACACAGCAAGGACACAGCGGGACATAGCCGGACACAGTGGGGAACAGCGGGGACACAGCTGGACACACAGAGGGGAAACTGCGGGGACACCGCAAGGGGAACAGCAAGGACACAGCGGGACACAGCAGGGGACACAGCGGGACACAGCAGGGGAAACAGCGGGGGCATAGCTGGGGACACAGCGGGAACACAGCGGGGACACATCGGGACACAGCGGGACACAGCAGGGACAGAGCGGGGACTCAGCGGGGACTCACCGGGGGACAGCGGGGACGCAGCGGGACACACAGTGTGGAAACTGCCGGACACCGCAAGGGGAACAGCAAGGATACAGCAGGACACAGACGGACACAGCGGGGACACATCGGGACACAGCAGGGGACACAGCGGGACACAGAAGGGGACACAGCAGAGGACACAGCGGGACACTGCAGGGACAAAGCGGGGACACAGCGGGGGACACAGTGCGACACAGCAAAACATAGCGGGGGACACATCGAGGACAAAGGGAGACACAGCGGGACACAGCAGGGGACACAGTGGGACACAGCAGGGGACACAGCGGAGGACACAGTGAGACACAGCGGGAAACAGCGAGACACATCGTGGACACACCTGGGACACAGCGGGGGACACAGCGGGTCACAGAGGGGGACACAGCGAGGACATAGCGGAGACACAGCAGGGACACAGCGGGACAAAGAGAGGACACAGCAGGGACACAGCGGGACACAGCGGAGACACTGCGGGAATACAGCGGGGGACACAGCGTGACACAGCAGTGACAAAGCGGGGACAAAGCAAGGCACAACGGGACACAGCGGGACACATCGGGGACACAGCGGGGGAGAGTGGGGACACACCGGGGGACAATGGGGACACAGTTGGACACAGCGGGGGACAGCGGGGACACAGGGGGACACAGCGTGACACAGCGGGACACAGCGGGGACACAGCAGGGAAACAGCGGGACACAGCGGGACACAGCAGGGGACACAGCAGGACACAGCGGGGAAAACAGCGGGACACAGCGGGGACACAGCCGGACACAGCGGGGGACACAGCGAGGACACAGCGGGACTCAACGGGACAGAGCGGGGACACAGCGGGGACACAGCGGGGGACACAGTGGGGGATACAGCGGGACACAGCGGGGGAAAAAGCGAGGAGACAGTGGGACACATCGGGAAACAGCGGTGGACAGAGCAGGGACACAGCGGGACACAGCGTGGGACACAGCAGGGACACAGCGGGACATAGCGGGACACAGTGGGGTCACAGCGAGGACACAGCGGGACACAGCGGGACACATCGGGGACACAGCGGGGGACATAATGGGACACAGCGGGGACACAGATAGGGAGAGCGGGGACACAGCGGGACAGAGTGGGGACACAGCGGGGGACAGCGGGGACACAGCGGGACACAGCGGGGTACAAAGTGGGAAACAGCGGGGGACACAGTGGAACACAGCAAGGGACACAGTGGGAGACACAGGGGGACACAGCAGGGACACAGAGGGACAGGACACAGCGTGGGACAGAGCGGGGGACATAGTGAGACAAAACGGGGGACACAGCGGGACACACCGTGGACACAGTGGGGGACACAGTGGGGGACAGAGCGGGACACAGCGGGGGACAGAGCGGAAGACACAGCGGGACACAGCGAGGGACACAGTGAGGACACAGCGCGACACAGCGTGACACAGTGGGGACACAGCGGGGACACAGCGGGGGACACAGCAAGGACACAGCGGGACACAGCGGGACACAGCGCAACACAGCGGGGACACAGCGGGGGAGAAAGCGGGGCACACAGCGGGGGACACAGCGGGGGACACAGCGGGACACAATGGGAGACACAGCGGGGGATATAGTGGGGGACCCAGCGAGGGACACAGCGGGACATAGCAGGCGACACAGCAGGGTGTACAGCCGGGACACAGCGGGGACACAGCGGGCACAGAGCCGGGACACAATGGGACACAGCGGGAATACAGCGGAGACACAGCGGGACACAGCGGTAAACAGCGGGGACACAGCGGGGGAGACAGCGAGGACACAGCGGGACAAAGCGGGACACAGTGGGGGACACAGCAGGGATACATCGGGGACACTGCGGGACACAGAGGGACACAGAGGGACACAGCGGGGGACACAGCCGTACACAGCGGGGACACAGCAGGACATTGTGGGGACACAGTGAGGACACAGCGGGACACAGCGGGACACAGAGGGACACAGCGGGGACTAAGCGGGTACAAATTGGGACACAGCGGGACACAGCAGGACAAAGCGGGGACACAGCGGGGGGGACAGCGGGGGACACAGAGGGGGACACAGCGGGGACACAGCCAGACACAGGGGGACACAGCGGGACACAGCGAGACACAGCAGGACAAAGGGGGAACACAGCGGGGTACACAGTTAGGACACAGCGGGACACAGCAGGGGACACAGTGGGGGACACAGCCGGACACAGCGGGTTACACAGCGGGGTACAGCGGGGCCAAACCGGGGGACAGCGGGGACACAGCGGGAGACAGCGGGTACACAGCGGGACACAGCGGGGGACAAAGAGGGACACAGCGGCGGACACAGCGGGGGACACAGCTGGGACACAGCAGGACACAGCGGGGACACAGCGGTGGACACATTGAGCACACAGCGGGACACAGCGAGAAACAGCGGGACACAGCGGGGGACACAGTGGGGGACACCGGGGACACTACGGAGAACCGAGGGGACACAGTTGGACACAGCGGGGGACAGCGGGGACACAGCAGCGACACAGTGGGACACAGCGGGGGACACAGCAGAAGACACAGCGGGACACAGCGGGGGACACAGCGGGACATAGCGGGACACAGCGGGACACAGGGGGACACAGCGGGGGACAAAGCGATTACACAGCGGGACACAGCGGTAAACAGCGGGACACAGCCGGGGACACAGCGGGGGACAACGGGGACACTACGGGGGACAGAGGGGACAGAGAGGGAAACAGCGGGGGACAGCGGGCACACAGCGGGACACAGCAGGACACAGAGGGGACACAGCGAGGACACAGCCGGACACAGCGGGACACAGCGGGGACACATCGGGCACCTTCCGGGGGACAGCGGGGAGACAGCCGGACACAGCGGGGGACAGCGGGGACACAGCGGGACACAGTGGGATACAGAGGGACACAGCGGGGACACAGCGGGACACAGCGGGGTACACAGCGAGAAACAGCGGGGGACACAGAGGAACACAGCAAGGGACACAGCGGGAGACACAGCGGGACACAGCAGGGACACAGAGGTTCATAGCGTGGGACACAGCGGGGGATATAGTGCGATAAAACGGGGGACACAGCGGGACACACCTTGGACACAAACGGGGACACAGCGGGGAACACAGCGGAAGACACAGCGGGACACAGTGAGGGACACAGCGAGGACACAGCGCAACACTGCGTGACACAGCGGGGACACAGCGGGTCACAGCGGGGGACACAGCGAGGACACAGAGGGACACAGCGGGACACAGCGAGACACAGCAGGGACACAGGGGGGGAGACAGCGGGGCACACAGGGGCGGACACAGCGGGGGACAAAGCGGGACACAGCAGGAGACACAGCGGGAGACATAGTGGAGGACCCAACGAGGGACACAGCGGGACATAGCGGGCGACACAGCGGGGTGTACAGCCGGGACACAGCGTCTACACAGTGGGTACACAGCGGGGACACAGTGGGACACAGCGGGAATACAGCGGAGACACACGGGGACACAGCGGGACACATTGGGGAACACGGCGGGACACAGTGGAACACAGCGGGGGACAGAGCGGGACAAAACTGGGGACAAAGCGCGGACACAGCGAGACACAGAGGGGACACGGCAGGGGACACAACGGGACATAGCGGGGACACAGCGGGGGACACAGAGAGGATACAGCATAACACAGCGGGACACAGCGGGGACACAGCGGGGGAGACAGCGAGGCACACAGCGGCGGACACAGCGGGGGACACAGCAGGACACAGCGGGAGACACAGCGGGGGACATAGTGGGGGACCCAGCGAGGGACCCAGCGGGACATAGAGGGCGTCATAGCGGGGTGTACAGCCGGGACACAGCGGGAACACAGCGGGCACACAACGGGGACACAGTGGGACACAGCGGGAACAAAGCTGAGACACAGCGGGACACAGAGGGACACACAGGGACACAGCGGGGGACACAGCAGTACACAGCGGGGACACAGCGGGACACAACGGGGGACACAGAGGGGATACAGCCGGGGACAGAGCGGGGGACATAGCGGGGGACACAGCGGGGACACAGCGGGACACAGCGGGACACAGCGGGGACTCAGCGGGGTACAAAGCGAGACACAGCGGGACACAGCAGAACAAAGCAGGGACACAGCGGGGGAGAGAGCGGGGGACACAGCGGGGGACACAGAGGGGCCAGAGCGGGACACAGGGTGACACAGCGAGGACACAGTGGGGACACAGTGGAACACAGCAGGGACACAGCGGGGACACAGCGAGACACAGCGGGACACAGCGGGGACACAGCGGGGTACACAGTTAGGACACAGCGGGAAACAACAGCACACAGCAGTACATAGCGGGGGACAAAGTGGGGACACATCGGGGACACAGTGGGACATAGCGGGACACAGCTGGACAGAGCAAGGGACACAGCGGGGGACACAGCGGGGCACAACGGGGGACACAGAGGGGGTGAGGGGGGTCAAACCGGCGGACAGCGGGGACACAGCGGGGGACAGCGGGTACACAGCGGGACACAGCGGGGGACACAGAGGGACACATCGGGGGACACAGCGGAACACAGCGGGCGACACAGCAGTGGACACGGCGGGGACACGGCGGGGAAATGGTGTGGACACAGCGGGGACACAGCTGGGGACACAACGAGAACACAGGGGGAAACAGCGGGACACAGCAGGGAAAAAGCGGGGACACAGCGGGGGACACTGCGAGAACACAGCGGGACAAAACGGGACACAGCGGGACACAGCGGGGAAACAATGGGGGAGTGAGCGGGGAACACAGCCGGGACATAGAGGGACACAGCGGGAACACAGCGGGGACAAAGTGGGACAAAGTGGTCCACAGCGGGAACACAGCGGAGCTCACAGCGAGGACACAGCAGGACAAAGCAAGACAAAGCAGGGGACACAGCGTGGACACATCCGGGACACAGCGGGACACAGAGTGACACAGAGGGACACAGCAGGGGACACAGCAGGACACAGCGGGGAACACAGCGGGACACAGCGGGGACACAGCGGGACACAGCGGGGGACAGTGAGGGGACACAGCAGGACACAGAGGGACACAACGGAACACAGCGGGACACAGCGCGGGACACAGAGGGTAACTGGCGGGACACACCGAGGACACAGCGGGACACAGTGGGACACAGTGGGAACACAGCCGGGACACAGCGAGGACACAGCGGGACACAGCGTGACACAACTGGGTAACAGCGGGACACAGCATGACACAGGGGGACACAGCGGAGACACAGCAGGACATTGGGGGACACAGGGAGGACACAGCGGGACACAACGGGGGACACAGCGGGTGACAGCGGGGACACTCCGGGGGACAGAGGGTACATAGCGGGACACAGCGGGGGACAGCGGGGACACAGTGGGGGACACAGTTGGGGACACAGCGGGACACAGCGGGACACAGTAGGACACAGCGGGGACACAGCGGTGGACACAGCGAGTACACAGCGGGACACAGCGGGACACAGCGGGACACAGTGGGACACAGCGGGGGACACAGTGGGGGACACATGGGATACTCCAGAGAACCGAGGGGACACAGTTGGACACAGCGGGGGACAGCGGGGACACAGTGGGGGAGACAGTTGGGGACACAGCGGGACACAGCGGGACACAGCAGGACACAGCGGGGACACAGCGGTGGACACAGCGAGTACACAGCGGGACACAGCGGGACACAGCGGGACACAGCGGGGGACACAGTGGGGGACACATGGGATACTCCAGAGAACCGAGGGGACACAGTTGGACACAGCGGGGGACAGCGGGGACACAGCGGGACACAGCGAGGACACAGCGGGACACAGCGGGACACAGCGGGGACACAGCAGAACACAGCGGGGGACACAGCAGGGGACACAGTGGGACACAGCGGGGGACACAGCGGGACATAGCGGGACACAGCGGGACACAGCGGGGAGACAGCGGGGGACAAAGTGATTATACAGTGGGACACAGCGGGACACAGCGGGACACAGCAGGGGACACAGCCGGGGACAATGGGGATACTACGGGTGACAGAGTTGACACTGAGGGACACAGAGGGGGACAGCGGGCACACAGCGGGACACAGCGGGACACAGAGGGGACACAGCGGGAACACAGTGGGGACCCTCTGGGGACAGAGGGAACACAGCGGGACACAGCGGGGGACAGCGGGGACATAGGGAGACAAAAGGACATAGCGGGACACAGCGGGGACACAGATGGGAAGAGCGGTTACACAACGGGTCAGACTGGGGACACAGTGGGGGACAGCGGGGACACAGCGAGACACAGCGGGGTACACAGCAGGAAACAGCGGGGGACACAGTGGAACACAGCAAGGGACACAGCAGGAGACACAGCGGGACACAGCAGGGACACAGAGGGACACAGCGTGGGACAGAGCGGGGGACATGGTGAGACAAAACGGGGGACACAGCGGGACACACCGTGGACACAGTGGGGGACAGAGCGGGACACAGCGGGGGACAAAGCGGGGACACAGCGGGACACAGCGGGGGACACAGCGAAACACAGCGGGACACAGCAGGGACACGACGTGGTACACAGCGGGGACACAGCGGGGACACAGAAGGACACAGCGGGACACAGCGGGGAATCAGCGGGGGACACAGCGGGACACAGCGGGGACACAGCTGGACACAGCGGGGACATATCGGGACCCAGCGGTGGACACAGCGGGACACAGCGGGGGACACAGCGGGACACAGCGGGGACACAGCAGGGGAGAAAGCGGGGCACAGAGCGGGGGACACAGCGGTGGACACAGCGGGACACAACGGGAGACACAGCGGGGGACATAGTGGGGGACCCATCGAGGGACACAGCGGGACACAGCAGGGACCCAGCAGGGGACACAGTGGGATACAGCAGGGGACACAGCGGGGGACACAGTGGGGATATAGTGGGACACAACGGGGGACAAAGCGGGCACACATTGGGACACAGTGGGGGACCCAGCAGGACACAGCGGGACACAGCGGGGGACACAGCGGGACACAGCGGGGACACAGCGGGGGACACAACTGGGACACATCGGGTCACAGCGGGGGACACATCGGGACACAGCGGGACACAGTGGGTCACAGAGGGGGACACAGCTGTACACAGCGGGGACACAGCGGGGATACATTGGGGAACAGAGTGGGACACAGCGGGAGACACAGCGGGACATTGCTGAACACAGCGGGACACAGCGGGGACACAGCGGGACACAGCGTGGCCACAGCTGGACACAGCAGGGACACATTGGGACACAGCGGTGGACACAGTGGTACATAGCGGGAGACACATCGGGACACAGCAGGGACACGACGTGGTACACAGCGGGGACCCAGTGGGGACAAAGAAGGACACAGCGGGACACAGCAGAGACACAGCGGGGGACACAGCGGGACAGAGCGGGGATACAGCTGGACAGAGCGGGGACACATCGGGATCCAGCAGTGGACACAGCGGGACACAGCGGGGGACACAGCGGGACACAGCGGGACACAGCAATGACACGACGGGGGACACAGCGGGGACAAAGCGAGACACAGTGTGGGACACAGATCGAAACAGCTGGGACACAGCGGGGGACACAGCGAGACAGAGCGGGACACAGCGGGGACACAGCCGGGAACACAGCGAGGGACACAGCAGGACACAGCGGGGGACAAAGAGAGGACACAGCGTGACACAGCGGGGACACAGCGGGACACAGCGGGGGAACACAGCGGTAAACAGCGTGGACACACCGCAGGACACAACGGCGGACACAGAGCGACACAGCGGGGGACACAGCGGGACACAGCGGGACAGAGCAGGGACACAGCGGGGGACACAGCGGGGAACATAGCTGGACACAGCCGGACACAGCAGGGACACAGCGGGGACACAGCGAGACACAGCGGGAAACAGCTTGGGACACAGCGGGGCACAGAGGGACACAGCAGGACACAGCGTGGACACAGCGTTGGACACAGCAGAACACAACGGGGAAACAGCTAGACACAGCAGGGACACATCGGGACACAGAGGGGGACACAACTGGACACAGCGGGGGACACAGGGGGACACAGCAGGACACAGCAGGTACACAGCAGGGGACACAGCGGGGACACAGCTGGACACAGCGGGGACACAGCGAGGACACAGCGGGCCACAACTGGACATACCGGGGACACAGCTGAACACAGCGGGGTACACAGCGGGACAAAGCGGATACAAAGCGAGGACACAGCGGGACACACCTGGACATATCGGGGACACAGCTGAACACAGCGTGGTACACAGTGGGACAAAGCGGGGAACCAGCGGGGGACACAGCGGGACACAGCAGGGGACACAGAGAGGGACACAGTGGGGATATAGTGGGACACAGCGGGGGACACAGCGGGCACACATCGGGACACAGTGGGGGACACAGCGGGGACACAGCGGGGGACACAACCGGAACACATCGGGACACAGCGGGGGACAAAGCGGGACACAGTGGGACACAGCGGGGGACACAGCTGTACACAGCGGGGACACAGTGGGGACACATCGGGGGACACAGTGGGACACAGCGGGAGACACAGCGGGACACAGCGGGGACACAACGGGGACACAGCCGGACACAGCGGGGACACAGCTTGACATAGCGGGGACACATCGGGACACAGCAGTGGACACAGCAGGACACAGCGGGGGACACAGCGGGACACAGCGGGACACAGCAGGGACACGATGGGGTACACAGCAGGGACACCGCGAGTACACAGCGGGACACAGCGGGACACAGTGGGGACACAGCGTGGGACACAGCGGGACACAGCGGGACACAGCGGGAACACAGCGGGGGACACAGCCGGGACAAAGCGGGACAAAGCGTGGGACACAGAGGGACACAGCGGGACACAGCGGGACTCAGTGGGACACAGCGGGACACAGTGGGTGACACAGTGGGACACAGCGGGGACACAGCGGGGGACACAGCGGGGATAAAACGGGGACAGAGCGGGGGACATAGCTGGGCACAGCCAGACAGAGCAGGGACAGAGCGGGACACAGCCGGAACACAGGGGGAAAACAGCAGGGCCACAGGGGTGACACAGCGGGACACAACGGGAAACACAGCGGGACACAGCGGGAAACAGCAAGGACACAGCGGGACACAGCAGGACACAGCGGGACACATCGGGGACACAGAGGGGACACAACGGGGACACAGCGAGAAAGAGCAGGGACACAGCGGGGCACAGCGGGACACAATGGGACACAGGGGGGACACAGCGGGACACAGAAGGGACACAGAGGGGGACACAGCGGGGGACACAGCGGGGACACAGCGGGGACACAGCGGAGACACAGCGGGGACACAGGGGGACACAGCGGGGACACAGCGGGACACAATGGGGGACACAGCGGGACACAACAGTACACAGAGGGACACCGTGGGGACACAGGGTGGGAAACAGCCGGATACAGCATGGGACACAATCGGGGACACTGCGGGACACAGCGGGGACACAGCGGGGACACAGCGGGGGACACAGCGGGGGACAGAGCGAGGGATACAGCAGGAAACAGCGGGGACACAGCGGGACCCCGCGGGGGACACAGTGGGATACAGCGGGGAACAAGGCGAGGACACAGCGGGACCCAGCGGGACACAACGAGGACACAGCGGTGGACACAGTTTGGGACAAAGCGAGGACACACCTGGACAGAGCGGGTGACACAGCTAGGACACACCGGGACACAGCGGGACACAACGGATGACACAGCGGGATACAGCGGGGGACACAGTGGGACACAATGGGGCACAGTGGGGACACAGCGGGGAACATAGCGGGACACAGCGTGACACAGCGTGACACAGTGGGGGACACAGCGGAACACAGCTGGGACACAGCGGGGGACACAGCGGGACACAGCGGCGACACAGCGGGGGACACAGTGGGGTACACAGCGAGACACAGCGGGGGACACAGCGAGGACACAGCGGGACACAGCGTGGACACAGTGGGACACAGCGGAGGGACACAGCGGGAAACAGCGTGGACACAGCGGGGGACACAACGGGGGACATAGGGCGACACAGAGGGGACACAGAGGGACACAGAGGTGACACAGCGGGGACACATAGGGACACAGCGGTGGACACAGCGGGACACAGCGGGGGACACAGTGGGACACAACAGGGACAGCAGGGACACGACGGGGTACACAGCGGGGACACAGCGGGGACACAGCAGGGGGCACAGCGGGGACACAGCTGGACACAGTGGGGACACAGCGGGACAAAGCGGGGACACAGCGGGGGACACAGCTGGGACACAGCGAGACACAGTGGGGGACACAGCTGGACACAGCTGGGACACAGCGGGGGACACAGCGATACACAGCACGACACAGTGGGGACACAGCGGGGGACACAGCGAGGGACACAGCGGGACACAGCGGGGGAAACAGCGAGGACACAGCAGGACACAGCGGGGACACAGCGGGACAAAGCGGGGGGACACAGCGGGGAACACAGCGAGGGACACAGCGGGACACAGCGGGGGAAACAGCGAGGACACAGCAGGACACAGCGGGGACACAGCGGGACAAAGCGGGGGGACACAGCGGGAAACAGCGTGGACACACTGCGGGACACACCTGCGGACACAGGGCGACTAGCGGGGGACACAGCGGGACACAGCGGGACACAGCGGGGGACACAGCGGGACACAGCGGGACACAGCAGGGACACAGAGAGGGACACAGTGGGGGACATAGCTGGACACAGCCGGACACAGCAGGGACAAAGCGGGGACACAGCGGGACACAGCTTGGGACACAGCGGGGCACAGCGGGACACAGCGGGACACAGCGAGGACACAGCGTTGGACACAGCGGGACACAATGGGGAAACAGCTGGACACAGCAGGTACACATCGGGACAAAGCGGGGGACACAGCGGGACTCAGCGGGGGACACAGCGGGACACAGCAGGTACACAGCAGGGGACACAGCGGGGACACAGAGGGACACAGCGGGGACACAGCGAGGACACAGCAGGCCACAACTGGACATATCGGGGACACAGCTGAACACAGCGGGGTACACAGCGGGACAAAGCGGATACAAAGCGAGGACACAGCGGGACACAGCTGGACATATCGGGGACACAGCTGAACACAGCGGGGTACACAGTGGGACAAAGCGGGGAACCAGCGGGGGACACAGCGGGACACAGCAGGGCACACAGAGGGACACAGCGGGGACACAGAAGGACACAGTGGGGACACAGCAGGGACACAGCGGTACACAGCGGGGGAAACAGCCGGGGACACAGCAGGACAGAGGGGGACACAGCAGGGACACAGCGGGGGACACACCGGGGGACACAGCGGGACACAACGCGGACACAGCGAGGACACAGCGTGACAAAGCGGGGACACAGTGGCTACTCAGCGGGGGACACAGCGGGGGACAAACCGGGACACCACGGGAAACAACGGGACACAGCGGGACACAGCAGGGACACAGCGGGGACACAGTGGGGGACACAGCGGGACACAGCGGGGGACAGAGCGAGGACACAGCGGGACACATCCGGGACACAGCGGGGAGACAGCCCGGGACACAGAGGGACACAGGAAGGGACACAGCGAGGACACAGCGGGACACAGCGGGACACAGGGGACACAGCAGGGTCACAGCCCGGGACACAGCGAGACACAGCAGGGACACAGCGGGGACACAGCGGGGACACAACGGGGGACAAAGCGAGGACACAGCGGGACACAACGGGGACACAGTGTGGACTCAGCGGGGGACACAGCGCGGGACAAACCGGGACACCACAGGAAACAGCGGGACACAGCGGGACACAGCAGTGGCACATCGGGGACACAGCGGGGGACACAGCGGAACACAGCGGGGGACACAGCGAGGACACAGCGGGACACAGCGGGACACATTGGGGACACAGCAGGGACACAGCCCGGGACACAGCGAGACACAGCAGGGACACAGCGGGGACACAGCGGGGACACAACGGGGGACAAAGCGAGGACACAGCGGGACACAGCGGGGACACAGTGTGGACTCAGCGGGGGACACAGCGCGGGACAAACCGGGACACCACAGGAAACAGCGGGACACAGCGGGACACAGCAGTGGCACATCGGGGACACAGCGGGGGACACAGCGGAACACAGCGGGGGACACAGCGAGGACACAGCGGGACACAGCGGGACACATTGGGGACACAGCAGGGACACAGCCTGGGACACAGCGGGGACACAGCGGGAGACACAGCGGATCAAAGTGGGTACACAGCGGGGACACAGTGGGGACAAAGCAGGACACAGGGTGACACTGCGGGACACAGCGGGGACACAGCGGGGGACATAGCGAGGACACAGCGGGACACAGCGAGACAGAGCGGGGACACAGCGGGGACACAGCGGGGACACTCCTTGGGACAGAGGGGACACAGTGGGACACAGCAGGGGACAGTAGGGACACAGCAGGTCACAGCGGGACACAGCGGGACACAGTGGGGAAACAGCGGGGGACAGCGGAGAAACAGCGGGACACAGAGGGGATACAGCGGGGACACAGCGGGGACACAGTGGGTGACAGCGGGGACACAACGGAACACAGCAGGACACAGAGGGGACACAGAGGGGACACAGCGGGGACACAGCGGGGATACAGCAGGGACACATCGGCGGACACAGCGGGGGAATCAGTGGGGAACTCAGCGGGACAAAGCGGGGACACAGTTGGACACAGTGGGACAGACAGTGGGACACATCGGGGACACAGCGAGGACACAGAGGGACACAGCGGGACAAAGCGGGACACAGCGGGACACAGCAGGGGAAACAGCGAGACACAGCGGGAGACACAGCAGGACACAGCGGGGGACAAAGCAAAACACAGCAGGGGCATAGCGAGGACACAGCGGGACACAGCGGGGACAGCGGGGGACACAGCGAGGTCACAGCGGGACACAGCGGGGACACAACGAGGACACAGAGGGCGACAGCGGGACACAGCGGGGGACAGCGGGGGACACAGCGAGGTCACACCGGGACACAGCGGGTACAGAGCGAGGACACAGCAGGACACAGCAGGGACAGAGAGGGGGACACAGCAAGACATAGCGGGACACAGCAGGGACACAGCAGGACACAGCGGAGGACACAGACGGGGACACAGCGGGACACATCGGAGACACAGAGGGGACCCAGCGGGGGACATAGCTGGACACAGCGGGGACACAGCGGGGACACAGCTGGACACAGCGGGATACACACCTGGACACAGCGGGGACACAGAGAGGACACAGGGTGGACACAGCAGGGGACACAACGGGACACAGCGGGACACAACTGGACACAGTGGGGACACAGCGAGGGACACAGCAGTGACACAGCGGGACACAGCGTGCCACAGCGGAGGACACAGCGGGGCACAACGAGGGATACATTGGGGACAAAGCAGGACACAGTGCGGACACAGTTGGACACAGAGGGGACACAGCGGGGGAATCAGTGGGGAACACAGCGGGAGAATGCGGGGACACAGCGAGGACACAGTGGGACACAGCGAGATACACAACGGGACACAGCGGGGACAGAGCGAGGACACAGCGGGACACAGCGGGGGACAGAGCGGGGGACACAGCGGGACACAGCGGGGACACAGCAGGACAAAGTGGGGACACAGCGATGACACAGTGGGGACACAGCGGAGACACAGCAGGATACAGCGTGGACACGGCGGGGACACAGCGAGGACACAGCCGGACACATCGGGACACAGCAGGACACAGCGGAACACAGCGGGGGACACAGCGAGGACACAACGGGACACAGCGAGACACAGCGGGGAAAAAGCGGGGACACTCCAGGGGACAGTGGGGACAGAGTGGGCCACAGTGGGGGATAGCAGGGACACAGCGGATCACAGCGGGGACACAGCCGCACAAAGAGGGACACAGCAGGGATACAGCGGGACAGAGCGGGGGACATATCGGGACACAGCAGGACACATCGGGGGACACAGTAGAACACAGCAAGGGACACAGCGGGACACAGTGGGGGAAAAAGCGAGGACAAAGCGAGACACAGTGGGACACATCGGGGACACAGCAGTGACACAGCGGGGCACACAGGGGTACACAGTGGGGACACAGTGGGGACACAGCGGGGACACAGCAGGACACAGCGGGACACAGCGGGGACACAGCGGGGGACACAGCGAGGACACAACGGGACACAGCGAGACACAGCGGGGAAAAAGCGGGGACACTCCAGGGGACAGTGGGGACAGAGTGGGCCACAGTGGGGGATAGCAGGGACACAGCGGATCACAGCGGGACACAGCAGGACAGAGCGGGGGACAGCGTGGACACAACGGGACACAGCGGGACACATTGGGGACACGGCGGGGTCACAGCGGGGGACACAGTGGGACACAGTGGGGACACAGCGGGGACAGAGCTGGACAAAGCGGGGACACAGCGTGGGACACAGCTGGGGAAACAGCTGGACACTGCGGGGACACAGTTGGACACAGCGGGGTACAGAGCGGGACACATCGGGGACACAGGGAGGACACAGCGGGACACAGAGGGACACAACGGGACACAGTGGATCAGAGCAGGGACACAGCGGGGACACAGCAGCGGACACAGCGGGACACAGCGGGGGACAAAGCGGGACACAGTGGAGAACAAAGTGGGACACAGCCGGGACCAATCAGGACACAGTGGGGACACAGCGGTGACACAGCGGGATACAGCAGGGACAAAGCGGGACACAGTGGGGACACAGCGGGGGACACAGCGGGGGGCACAGTGGGGGACACAGCGGGGAACACAGCGGGACAGAGCGAGGACACAGCGGGACACAGCGGGGGACACAGCGGGGGACACATCGGGACACAGGGCAGGACACAGCGAGGACAAAGAGGGGACACAGCGGGGACACAGTGGGACACAGCGGGACACAGCGGGGATACAGCGGGACACAGCTGGACACAGTGGGATACACAGCGGGACACAGCGGGGACACAGCGGGACACAGCGGGACAGAGTGGGGACAAAGGGGGAGACACAGCGGGGGACAGAGCGGACACAGCGGGGACACAGCGGGGACACAGCAGCGGACACAGCGGGACACAGTGGGAAAGCGGGGACACAGCGGGACACAGCGGGGACACAGTGGGTGACAGCGGGGACACAACGGGACACAGCGGGACACATCAGGGACACAGCAGGGTCACAGCGGGACACAGACGACACAGCGACGACACAGCGGGAACACAGCTGGACACAGCGGGATACACAGTGGGACACAGTGTGGACACAGCGAGGACACAGCGGGACACAGCGGGACACAGAGGGACACAGCGGGGACACAGCAGGACACAGCCGGGGACACAGCAGGGACACAGCGTGACACAGCGGGGACACAGTGGGTGACAGCCCGGACACAACGGAACACAGCGGGACACAGCGGGACACAGTGGGGACACAGCAGAGGACACAGCGAAGACACAGTGGGACACAGCAGGACACAGCGGGTCACAGCGAGACACAGCGGGACACAGCGGGGACAGAGTGAGGGACAGCGGGGAAACAGCGGGTGACACAGCGAAGACACAGCAGGACACAGCAGGGGACACAGCGGGAGACACAGCGGGACATAGCGGGGGACAAAGCGAGGACACAGCGGGGACACAGCGGGGACACAGCGGGACACAGCTGGACACAGCAGGGAACACAGCAGGACACAGCGGGGGACTCAGAGGGACACAGCGGGGGACACAGTGACGACACGGACACAGTGGAAAACATTGGGGACACAGCAGGGACACCGCGGGGGACACAGCGGGAAACACCATGGACACAGCGGGGACACAGCGGGGACACAGTTGGACACAGAGGGTTACACAGCGGGGGACAACCGGACACAGCGGGACACAGCGGGACACAGCGGGGGACACAGTGGAACACAGCAGGAGACACAGCGGGACACAGACGACACAGACACAGCGGCGACACAGCGGGAACACAGCTGGACACAGCGGGATTCACAGCGGGACACAGCGGGACAGAGCGGGGGACAGAGGGAGACAGAGGGGGACACAGCGGGACACAGCGGGACACAGCGGTGGACACAGCGTGACACAGCGGGGGACACAGCGGGACACAGCTGAGGACACAGCGAGAATACAGCGCGACACATCGGGGACAGAGCGGGGACACAGTGGTGGACACAGAGGATCAAAGCGTGGACACAGCGGGGAAACAGTGGGGACACAGTAGGACACAGTGTTACACTGCGGGACACAGCGGGGACACAGCGGGTGACACAGCGAGGACACAGCGGGACACAGCAGAACACAGTGAGACAAAGCGGGGACACAGCGGGGACACTCCATGGGACAGCAGAGACACAGTGGGACACAGCGGGGGACAGCAGGGACACAGCAGGTCACAGCGGGACACAGCGGGACACAGCTGGGAAACAGCAGGGGACAGCGTGGAAACAGTGGGACACAGAGGGGACACAGGGGGACACAGCAGGACACAGCGGGGACACAGTGGGTGACAGCGGGGACACAATGGAACACAGCGGGACTAAGAGGGGACAAAGCGGGGACACAGCGGAACACAGCGGGGGACACAGCGTGACACAAACGACACAGACGTCACAGACCCAGCGGCGTCACAGCGGGAACACAGCTGGACACAGCGGGATTCACAGCGGGACACAGCGGGGACACAGCGAGGACACAGGGGGACAGAGCGGGGGACAGACGGGGACACAGCGGGACACAGCGGTGGACACAGCGTGACACAGCGGGGGACACAGCGGGACACAGCTGGGGACACAGCGAGAACACAGCGCGACACATCGGGGACACAGCGGGGACACAGTGGTGGACACAGAGGATCAAAGCGGGGACACAGCGGGTCCACAGTGGGGACACAGTAGGACACAGGGTGACACTGCGGGACACAGCGGGGACACAACGGGGGACACAGCGAGGACACAGCGGGACACAGCAGAACACAGCGAGACACAGCGGGGTCACAGCGGGGACAAACCATGGGACAGCAGAGACACAGTAGGACACAGCTGAGGACAGCAGGGACACAGCAGGTCACAGCTGGACACAGCGGGACACAGCTGGGAAACAGCGGGGGACAGTGGGGAAACAGCGGGACACAGAGCGGACACAGCGGGGACACAGCGGGACACAGCGGGGACACATTGGGTGACAGCGGGGACACAATGGAACACAGCAGGACACAGAGGGGACACAGCCGGGACACAGCGGGCACACAGCAGGGACACATTGGGGGACACAGCGGGGGAATCAGTGGGGAACACAGCGGGACACAGCGGGACACATCGGGGACACAGCGGGGAGACAGTTCGGCACACAGAGGGACACAGCAGGGGACAAAGCAAGGACACAGCGGGACACATCGGGGACACAGCGATGACACAGCCCTGGAAACAGCGAAACACAGCGGGGACACAGTGGGGACACAGCAGGGACACAACAGGGGACAAAGCGAGGACACAGTGGGGACTCAGCGGTGGACAAAGCTGGACACAGCGGAGGACACAGCGGGACACAGCGGGGACAAAGAAGGACACAGTGGGGACACAGCAGGGACACAGCGAATCAAAGGGGGGACACAGCGGGGACAAAGTGGGGACACAGCAGGACACAGAGTGACACAGTGGTACACAGCGGGGACACAGCGGAGGACACAGCGGGACACAGCAGGACACAGCGGGGGACACAGCAGGGACACAGCGTGACACAGCGGGGACACAGTGGATGACAACCCGGACACAACGGAACACAGAGGGACACAGCGGGACACAGCGGAGGACAAAGCGAGGACACAGCGGGACACAGCAGGACACAGCGGGGACAGAGCGGGGACACTCCATGGGACAGCGGGGACACAGCGGGACACAGCGGGGGACAGCAGGGACACAGCGGGTCACAGCGAGACACAGCGGGTCACAGCGAGACACAGCAGGACACAGCGGGGACACAGTGGGGGACAGCGGGGACACAGCGGGGTCACAGCGGGGGAATCAGTGTTGAACACAGTGGGACACAGCGGGGACACAGTTGGACACAGCGGGATACAGAGAGGGACAGATCGGGGACACAGCGAGGACACAGCAGGACACAGCAGGGGACACAGCGGGGGACACAGCGGGACATAGCGGGGGACAAAGCGAGGACACAGCGGGGAACACAGAAGGACACAGCGGGGGACTCAGAGGGACACAGCGGGGGACACAGTGACGACACGGACACAGTGGAAAACATTGGGGACACAGCAGGGACACAGCGGGGGACACAGCGGGAAACACCATGGACACAGCGGGGACACAGCTGGACACAGCGGGTTACACAGCGGGGGACACAACGGGACATAGCGGGACACAGCGGGACACAGCGGGGGACAACCGGACACAGCGGGACACAGCGGGACACAGCGGGGGACACAGTGGAACACAGCGGGAGACACAGCGGGACACAGACGACACAGACACAGCAGCGACACAGCGGGAACACAGCTGGACACAGCGGGATTCACAGCGGGACACAGCGGGACAGAGCGGGGGACAGAGGGAGACAGAGGGGGACACAGCGGGACACAGCGGGACACAGCGGTGGACACAGCGTGACACAGCGGGGGACACAGCAGGACACAGCTGAGGACACAGCGAGAATACAGCGCGACACATCGGGGACACAGTGGTGGACACAGAGGATCAAAGCGGGGACACAGCGGGGACACAGTGGGGACACAGTAGTACACAGTGTTACACTGCGGGACACAGCGGGGACACAGCGGGTGACACAGAGAGGACACAGCGGGACACAGCAGAACACAGCGAGACACAGCGGGGACACAGCGGGGACACTCCATGGGACAGCGGAGACACAGTGGGACACAGCGGAGGACAGCAGGGACACAGCAGGTCACAGCGGGACACAGCGGGACACAGCTGGGAAACAGCGGGGGACAGCGGGGAAACAGCGGGACACAGAGGGGACACAGGGGGACACAGCGGGGACACAGTGGGTGACAGCGGGGACACAACGGAACACAGCGGGACACAGAGGGGACAAAGCGGGGACACAGCGGAACACAGCGGGGGACACAGCGTGACACAGACGACACAGACGACACAGACCCAGCGGCGTCACAGCAGGAACACAGCTGGACATAGCGGGATTCACAGTGGGACACAGCGGGGACACAGCGGGATTCACAGCGGGACACAGCGGGGACACAGCGAGGACACAGCGGGACACAGCGGGACACAGGGGGACAGAGCGGGGACACAGACGACACAGACCCAGCGGCGACACAGCAGGAACACAGCTGGACACAGCGGGATTCACAGCGGGACACAGCGGGGACACAGTGAGGACACAGCGGGACAAAGCGGGACACAGCGGGACAGAGCGGGGGACAGAGGGGGACAGAGGGGGACACAGCGGTACACAGCGGTGGACACAGCGTGACACAGCGGGGGACACAGCGGGACACAGCTGGGGACACAGCGAGAACACAAGGCGACACATCGGGGGACACAGCTGGGACACAGTGGTGGACACAGAGGATCAAAGCGGGGACACAGTGGGGGCACAGTGGGGACACAGTAAGACACAGTGTGACACTGCGGGACACAGCGGGGACACAGCAATGGACACAGCGAGGACACAGCTGGACACAGCACAACACAGCGAGACACAGCGGGGACTCAGCGGGGACACAGCGGGGACACTCCATGGGACAGCGGAGACACAGTGGGACACAGCGGGGGACAGCAGGGACACAGCAGGTCACAGCTGGACACAGCGGGAAATAGCTGGGAAACAGCGGGGGACAGTGGGGAAACTGCGGGTCACAGAGGGGACACAGCGGGGACACAGCGGGACACAGCGGCGACACAGTGGGTGACAGCGGGGACACAACGGAACAAAGCGGGACACAGAGGGGACACAGCGGGGACACAGCGGGGACACAGCAGGGACACATCGGGGGACACAGCGGGGGAATCAGTGGGGAACACAGCGGGACACAGCGGGGACACAGTTGGACACAGTGTGACAGACAGCTGGACACATCGGAGACACAGCGAGGACACAGAGGGACACAGCAGAACAAAGCGGAACACAGCGTGACACAGCAGGGGACACAGCGGGACACAGCGGGGACAAAGAAGGACACAGTGGGGACACACCGGGACACAGCGGGACAGAGCAGGGGAAACAGCCGGGGACACATCGGGACACACCGGGACACAGTGGGACAGAGCGGGACACAGCGGGGACACAGCGGGGGACACAGCGGGGGACACAGCGGGACACAACATGGGACACAGCGAGGACACAGCGTGACACAGCGGGGACACAGTGGCTATTCAGCGGGGGACACAGCGGGGGACAAACCAGGACACCACTGGAAACATCGGGACACAGCGGGACACAGCAGGGACACAGCGGGTCACAGCGGGGGACACAGCGGGACACAGCGGGGGACACAGCGAGGACACAGTGGGACACAGCGGGACACAGCGGGGACACAGCGAGGACATAGCGGGACAGAGCGGGACACAGCGCGAACACTCCAGGGGAGAGCGGGGACACAGCGGGACACAGCGGGGGACAGCAGGGACACAGCGGGTCACAGCGGGACACAGCGGGGACACAGTGGGGGACAGCGGGGAAACAGCGGGGTACAGAGAGGACACAGCGGGGACACAGCAGGACACAGCGGGGACACAGTGGGTGACAGCGGGGACACAACGGGACACAGCGGGACATATTGTGGACACAGCAGGGTCACAGCGAGGGACACAGCTCGACACATCGGGGACTCAGCGGGAACACAGCGTGGAACACAGCAGGGGAATCAGTGGGGAAGACAGCGGGACACAGCGGGGACAAAGTTGGACACAGCTGGATACACAATGGTACACATCGGGGACACAGCGAGGACACAGAGGGACACAGTGGAACAAAGCGGGACACAGCGGGACACAGTGGGGACACAGCGGGGACACAGCGGGGGACACAGCGGGACACAGCGGGGACACAGAAGGACACAGTGGGGACACAGCAGGGACACAGTGGTAAACAGCGGGGTAAACAGCCGGGGACACAGCGGGACACAACGGGGGACACAGCGGGACACAGCGAGACACAGCTGGGGACACAGCGAGGATACAGCGGGACACATTGGAACACAGCGGGGACACAGCGGGGGACACAGCGTATCAAAGGGGGGACACAGCGGGGCCAAAGTGGGCACACAGCAGGACACAGAGTGACACAGCGGTACATAGCGGGGACACAGCGGAGGACACAGCGAGGACACAGCGGGACACAGCAGGACACAGCGGGGGACACAGCAGGGACACAGCGTGGCACAGCGGGGACACAGTGGGTGACAGCCCGGACACAACGGAACACAGCGGGACACAGCGGGACACAGCGGGGACACAGCAGAGGACACAGCGAGGACACAGCGGGACACAGCAGGACACAGCGGGGACAGAGCAGGGACACTCCATGGGACAGCGGGGACACAGCGGGACACAGCGGGGCACAGCATGGACACAGCGGGTCACAGCGAGACACAGCGGGACACAGCGGGGACACAGTGGGGGACAGCGGGTACACAGCGGGACACAGAGGGGACACAGCGGGGACACAGCAGGACACAGCGGGGACACAGTGGGGACACAGCTGGGGATACAGCGAGGACACAGCGGGACACAGCGGGAACACCGCGGTGGACACAGCGGGAAACAGAATGTCACAGCGGGGACACAGCGGGGACACAGAAGAGGACATAGGGGGACACAGCGGGACACAGCGGGACACAGCGGGAGACACAAAGGGACACAGTGGGGGACAGAGCGGTACACAGGGGGATACAGCAGGGACACTTCGGGGAAACAGCAGGACACAGCAGGGACACATCGGGACACAGCGGGGCCACAGCTAAACACAGCAGGACACAGCGGGGGACACAGCGGGGGAATCAGTGGGGAACACAGCGGGACACAGCAGGGACACAGTTGGACACAGCGGGATACACTGTGGGACAAAGCGGGACACAGCGAGACACAAAGGGGACACAGCGGGGACATAGCAGCGGACACATCGGGACACAGAGAGACACAGCGGGACAAAGCGGGGTACACAGCGGGACACAGAGGAGGACACAGCGGGACACAGCGGGGACACAGCAGGACACAGTGGGGACACCGCGGGGACACAGCGGGGGACACAGCGGGGGACACAGCGGTACACAGCCGGGGATTCAGCGGGGACACAGCGGGAACACAGCGGGGGACACAGCGCGTGAAACAGTGGGGAACACAGAGGGACACAACGGGGACACAGTTGGACACAGCGGGATACACAGCGGGACACAGCGGGGACACAGTCAGGACACAGCGAAGACATAGCGGGACACAGCGGGACACAACGGGACACAGCGGGACACAGCGGGGACACAGCAGCGGACACAGCAGCGGACACAACGGGACACAGCGGGACACAGCAGGACACAGCGGTGGACATAGCAGGACACATTGGGTGACACAGCGGGACACAGCGGACGACACAGCGGGACACAGCAGGGGACATAGCGGGACACCTCGGGGACACAGCGGGGACACAGCGGGACACAGCGCGGACACAGCGGGACTGACTGGGGGACACAGCGAGACACAGCGGGACACAGGGAGACACAGCGGGACACAACGGAGACACAGGGGGACACAGCGGGGACACAGCGGGGGAGAGCAGGGACACAACGGGACACATCGGGACACATCGGGGACAGAGCGGGGACACAGCGGGGGACACAGCGGGACACAGCAGGACACAGCTTGGAGAAAGCGGGGATACAGTGGGGACAGAGTAGGGAAACTGCAGGACACAGCGGGGACAGAGCGGGGGACACAACGGGACACAGCGGGACAAAGAAGGGACACAGCGGGACACAGCGGTTTACACAGCGGGACACTGCGGGGGAAACAGTGAGGACACAGCGGGACACAGCTGGACACAGGGGGACCCAGAGGGGGACACAGCGGGGGACAAAGCGGGACACCATGGGAAACAGCTGGACACAGCGGGACACAGGGTGGACACAGCGGCGACACAGCGGGATACACAGCGGGACACAGCGGGGACACAGCGGGGCACACAGCGGGGGACACAGCGGGGAACACAGTGGAACACATCGGGGACACAGCGGGAACACAGCGGGACACAGAGTGGACACAGTGGTGACACAGCGGGGACACAGCAGGGACACAGCTGGACATAGTGGGATACATAACGGGACACAGCCGGGACACATCAGGGACACAGCGAGACACAGCAGGACACAGCGGGACACAGCGGGGACAAAGCGGGGCAGAGTGGGGGACACAGCGGGACACAGCGGGACACAGCGGGGACACAGTTGGGACAGAGCGGGGACACAGCAGGACACAGCGGGGACAGAGCAGGGGACACAACGGGACACAGCGGGACAAAGAAGGGACACAGCGGGACACAGCGGGGTGCACAGCGCGACACTGCGGGGGACACAGCGAGGACCCAGCGGGACACAGCGGGACACAGGGGGACTCAGAGGGGTACACTGCGGGGGACAAAGCAGGACACCACGGGAAACAGTGAGACACAGCGGGACAAAGCGGGACACAGCGGGACAGAGCGGGGGACACAGCAGGGCACAGCTGGGGACACAGCGAGTACACAGTGGGACACAGCGGGACACATCGGGGACACAGCGGGACACAGCATGGGACACAGCGGGGATACAGCTGGGACACAGCAGGACACAGCAGGGACACATTGGGACACAGCGGGACACAGTGGGGGACCAGGGGGACACAGCGGGTCACATCAGGGGACACAGCTTGACACAGCGGGATACACGGCAGGACACAGCGGGGACACATCGAGGACACAGCGGGACACATCGGGACACAGTGGGACACAGCGGAGACACTGGGGACACATAGGAACACAGGGGACAAAGCAGGACACAACGGGGACACAGCGGGGACACAGCATGACACAGCGGGGACACAGCCGGGACACAGCAGGACACAGCGGGACACGGCGGGGGACACAGCGAGGACATAGCGGGACACATCGGGACACGAGGGACAAAGCGGGGACACAGCGGGGGACACAGTGGGGAAACAGTGGGACACAGCGGGACACTGTGGGGGATACAGAGGGACACAGCTAGGACACATCGGAACACAGCGGGGGACACAGCGGGACACAGCAGGGACACATCGGGACACAGCGGGGGCCACAGCAGGACACAGCGGCACACAGCGGGACACAGCGTGGGACACAGCAGGACACAGCAGGGGACACAGTGAGACACAGCGGGGGACACAGCAGGGACACATCAGGACACAGACGGACACATCGGGTGACACAGCTTGACACAGCAGGATACATGGCAGGACACAGCGGGGACACATCGAGGACACAGCGGGACACATCAGGACACAGCGGGACACAGCGGGGACACAGGGGACATAGTGGGACACAGCGGGACACAGTGGGACACAGCGGGGAACACAGCGGGTGACACAGCAGGACACAGCGGGGACACAGCAGGGACACAGCGGGACACAGCGGGGACACAGACGGGACACAGCGGGACACCGCGGGATACATTGGGACACAGCGGGACACAGCAGGGACACAGGGGACACAGCGGGACACAGCGGGACACAGCGGGGACACAGCGGGACACAGTGGGACACTGCGGGGACAGATCGGGACACAGCGGGGTACACAGCAGGCCACAGCGGGGACACATCGGTACACAGCAGGGGACACAGCGGGACACAGCGGCACACAGCGGGACACAGCATGGGACACAGCAGGACACAGCGGGGGACACTGCGAGACACAGCGGGGGACACAGCAGGGACAAATCGGGACACAGCGGGACACATTGGGGGACACAGATTGACACAGCGAGATAAACGGCGGGACACAGCGGGACACATCGGGACACAGCGGGACACAGCGGGGACACAGGAGGCAAAGCGGGACACAGCGGGACCCAGCGGAGGACACATAAGAGAACACAGCGGGACACAGTGGGGACACAGCGGGGACACAGCGGGGACACAGCGGGACACAGAGGGGACACAGCGGGGACACAGCGGGACACAGCAGGACACTGAGGGGGACACAGCGAGGACACAGCGGGACACAGCGGGGACACAGCGGGGGACACAGCGGGGAAACAGCGGGACACAGTGGGGGACACAGCGGGACACAATGGGACACAGCGTGGATCACAGCCGGGATACAGCTGGGACACAGCAGGACACAGCGGGGACACATCGTGACACAGCGGGACACAATGAGACACAGCGGGGGACCAGGGGGACACAGCGGGTCACATCAGGGGACACAGCTTGACACAGCGGGATACACGGCAGGACACAGAGGGGACACAGCAAGGACACAGCGGGACACATCAGGACACAGTGGGACACAGCGGAGACACTGGGGACACATTGGGACACAGGGGATAAAGCAGGACACAGCGGGGACACAGCAGGGGACACAGTGGGGAAAGAGTGGGACACAGCGGGACACTGTGGGGGATACAGAGGGACACAGCTAGGACATATCGGGACTCAGCGGGATACAGCAGGGACACATCAGGACACAGCCGGACACATCGGGGGACACAGCTTGACACAGCGGTATACAACGCAGGACACAGCGGGGACAGAGCAAGGACACAGCGGGACACAGCGGGACACAGTGGGACACAGCTGGACACAGCGGGGACAAATGGGACATAGCGGGACACAGCGGGACACAGCGGGAGACACAGCGGGGACACAGCGGGGGACAGAGCAGGACACAGCGGGACATAGCCGGACACTGCGGGGGACACAGCAAGGACACAGTGGGACACAGCGGGACACAGTGGGACACAGCGGGGACACAGCGGGGAAACAGCGGGACACAGTGGGGGACACAGAGGGACACAGCGGGACATAGCTGGGGACACTGCGGGGGACATAGCGGGACACAGCGGGGGACACAGGGAGGACACAGCGGGACACAGAGGAATACAGGGGGACACAGCGGGGGACACAGAGACAACACAGCAGGACACAGCGGGATACAGCGGGGACACAATGGGGACACAGCGGGGTACACAGCGAGGACACAGCAGGACACAGCGGGACACAGCATGACAGAGCGGGACACAGCATGGACACCGCGGCGGACACAGCGGGACACAGCGGGGGACACAGCGGGGGACACAGTGGGACACAGCGGGGGACACAGCGGGGGACACTGGGGGACAACGGTGACACAGCGGGGACACAGCGGGACACAGCAGGACACAGCGGGGGACTCAGCAGGGCACAACGTGGGACACAGCGGGACACAGCGGGGACCAAGCGAGACACAGCGGGGGACACAGAGGGGACACAGCGGGACACAGCATGGGACACAGCGGGACACAGTGGAGGACACAGCGTTATCCACCGGGCGACACAGCGGGACACAGAGGGGGACACAGCGAGACACAGCGGGACACAGCGGGACACAGCGGGGACACAGCGGGACAGGGCAGGACACAGCGGGGGACACAACGGGACACATCGGGGGACACAGCTTGACACAGCGGGACACAGCGGGACACTGCCGGGACACATAGGGTCACTGCGGGGGACATAGCAGGCCACAGCGGGGACACATCGGTACACAGCAGGGGACACAGCGGGACACAGCGGCACACAGCGGGACACAGCGTGGGACACAGCGGGACACAGCGGGGGACCCAGGGAAACACAGCGGGAAACATCGGGGGACACAGCTTGACACAGCGGGATACACGGCAGGACACAGCGGGGACACAGCGAGGACACAGCGGGACACATTGGGACACAGTGGGACACAGCGGGGACACTGGGGACACATTGTGACACAGCGTTACACAGCGGGGGACACAGCGGGACACAGGGTGGACACAGCGGCGACACAGCGGCATACACAGTGGGACACAGCGGGATACAGCTGGACACAGCAGGGACACAGCGGGGACAGAGCGGGGGACACAGCAGGACACAGTGGGACACAGCGTGGACACAGCGGGGATACAGTGGGGACAGAGCGGGGCCACAGCATGACACAGCGGGAACAGAGCGGGGGACACAACGGGACACAGCGGTTTACACTGCGGGACACTGCAGGGGACACAGCGAGGACACAGCCGGACACAGGGGGACTCAGAGGGGGACACAGCGGGGGACAAAGCAGGACACCATGGGAAACAGCGGGACACTGCGGGAACACAGCCGGACACAGCGGAGACACAGCAGGGGACAAAGCGGGGGACACAGTGGGGGACACAGCGGGGATCACAGCGGGACACAGAGGGGATACAGCTGGACACAGCGAGATACACAGCGGGACACAGCGGGGACAGAGCGAGGACACAGCGGGACACATTGGGACACAGCAGGACACAGTGGAACACAGCGGGAACACAGCGGGGACACAGCAGCGGAAACAGCGGGACACAGCAGGACACAGCTGTACACAGCCGGGGACTCAGCGGGGACACACCGGGAACACAGCGGGGGACACAGCGCGGGAAACAGTGGGGAACACAGAGGGACACAACGGGGACACAGTTGGACACAGCGGGATACACAGCGGGACACAGCGAGGACACAGCGAAGACACAGCGGGACACAGCGGGATACAGCAGGGACACAGCAGCAGACACAGGAGCGGACACAACGGGACACAGCGGGACACAGTGGGACACAGCGGGACACAGCAGGACACAGCGGCGGACACAGCAGGACACATTGGGTGACACAGCGGGACACAGCGAACGACACAGCGGGACACAGCGGGGGACATAGCGGGACACCTCGGGGACACAGCGAGGACACAGCGAGACACAGGGGGACACAGGGGGACACAGCGGGACACAGCGGTTTACACAGCGGGACACTGCGGGGGACACAGTGAGGACACAGCGGGACACAGCCGGACACAGCGGGGACACAGTAGGACACAGCGGGATACACTGCGGGACAAAGCGGGACACAGCGAGACACAAAGGGGACACAGCGGGGACATAGCAGCGGACACATCGGGACACAGCGAGACACAGAGGGACACAGCGAAGTACACAGCGGGACACAGAGGAGGACACAGCGGGACACAGCAGGGACACAGCAGGACACAGTGGGGACACCGCGGGGACACAGCGGGGGACACAGCGGGGGACACAGCGGTACACAGCCGGGGACTCAGCGGGGACACAGCGGGAACACAGCGGGGGACACAGCGCGGGAAACAGTGGGGAACACAGAGGGACACAACTGGGACACAGTTGGACACAGCGGGATACACAGCGGGACACATCGGGGACACAGCGAGGACACAGCGAAGACATAGCGGGACACAGCGGGACACAACGGGACACAGCGGGACACAGCGGGGACACAGCGGGGACACAGCAGCGGACACAATGGGACACAGCAGGACACAGCGGGATACAGCGGGACACAGCAGGACACAGCAGGACACATCGGGTGACACAGCGGGACACAGCGGACGACACAGCGGGACACAGCGGGGGACATAGCGGGACACCTCGGGGACACAGCGGGGACACAGCGGGACACATCGGGTGACACAGCGGGACACAGCGGACGACACAGCAGGACACAGCGGGGGACATAGAGGGACACCTCGCGGACACAGCGGGGACACAGCGGTACACAGCGCGGACACAGCGGGACAGACCGGGGGACACAGCGAGACACAGCCTGACACAGCGGGACACAGCGGGACACAAGGGAGTCACAGCGGGACACAGCGGGGACACAGCCGTGGAGAGCGGGGACACAACGGGACACATCGGGACACATCGGGGACAGAGCGGGGACACAGCGGGGGACACAGCGGGACACAGGGTGGACACAGCGGCGACACAGCGGCATACACAGCGGGACACAGCGGGATACAGCTGGACACAGCAGGGACACAGCGGGGACAGAGCGGGGGACACAGCAGGACACAGTGGGACACAGCGTGGACACAGCGGGGATACAGTGGGGACAGAGCGGGGCCACTGCAGGACACAGCGGGAACAGAGCGGGGGACACAACGTGACACAGCGGGACAAAAAAGGGACACAGCGGGACACAGCGGTTTACACAGCGGGACACTGCGGGGGACACAGCGAGGACACAGTGGGACACAGCCGGACACATGGGGACTCAGAGGGAGACACAGCGGGGGACAAAGCGGGACACCATGGGAAACAGCGGGACACAGCCGGACACAGTGGGACACAGCGGAGACACAGCAGGGGACAAAGCGGGGGACACAGTGGGGGACACAGCGGGGATCACAGCGGGACACAGAGGGGATACAGCTGGACACAGCGAGATACACAGCGGGACACAGCGGGGACAGAGCGAGGACACAGCGGGACACATCGGGACACAGCAGGACACAGCGGAACACAGCGGGAACACAGCGGGGACACAGCAGCGGAAACAGCGGGACACAGCAGGACACAGTGGGACACAGCGGGGGACACAGCGGGGAACACAGCGGGTGACACTGCGGGACATACCGGGGACACAGAAGGACACAGTGGGGACTCAGCGATGACACAGTGGGATACAGCGGGGACACAGCAGGGACACAGCCGGACACAGCGTGGAACAAAGCAGGACACAGTTGGGACTCAGCGGGGACAGAGCGGGGACACAACGTGACACAGTGGGGACAGAGCGGGTGACACAGCAGGACAGAGCGGGTCAAAGCGGGGACACAGCTGGGACACAGCAGGGACACAGCGGGACACATTGGGGGACACATCCGGACACAGCGGGACACAGCGGGGACACAGTGGGGGACACGCGGCAGACACAGCCGGACACAGCGGGGGACACAGCGAGTACACAGCGGGACAAATCCGGAAATATCAGGGACACAGCGGGGCACAGCGGGGACACAGCGGGGGACACAGCGGGGGACAAAGCGGGACACAGGGGTGACACAGCGGGGACAAAGCAGGGACACAGCTGGACACAGTGGGATACACAGCGGGACACTTCAGGGACACAGCAGGGACACAGCGGGGACACATCGGGGACACAGCTGGGACAGAGCGGGGACACAGCAGGACACAGCGGGGACAGTGCGGGGGACACAACGCGACACAGTGGGGACAGAGCGGATGACAGCAGGACACAGCGGGGGACACAGCGGGACACAGCGGGGGACACAGCGAGGACAGAGCGGGACACAGCGGTACACAACGGGGACTCAGCAGGGTTCACAGCGGTACACAACGGGACACAGCTTGGCACAGCGGGGACACAGAGAGGGACACAGCAGTGACACAGCGGGACACAGCGGGACACAGCAGAGGACACAGCGGGGCACAGCGAGGGACACATTGGGGACAAAGCAGGACACAGTGGGGACAGAGTTGGACACAGAGGGGACACAGCGGGGGAATCAGTGGGGAACACAGCGAGACACAACGTGGACACAGTTGGACACAGCGGGATACACAGCGAGACAGATCGGGGACACAGCGGGGCACACAGCGGGGGATACAGCAGGGGACACAGCGGGGTCCATAGCTGGACACAGCGGGATACACAGTGGCACACAGCGGGGACACAGCGGGGACACCGCAGGACACAGTGGGGACACAGCGGAGACACAGCAGGATACAGCGTGGACACGGCGGGGACACAGCGAGGACACAGCCGGACACATCGGGACACAGCAGGACACAGCGGAACACAGCGGGTACACAGCATGACACAGCAGGGGACACAGCAGGACAAAGCGGGGGACACAGCCGGACACAGAGGGACAAAGCGGGGACACAGCGGCACAGAGCGGGGGACATAGCGGAACACAGCGGGACACAGCGGGACACAGCGGGGGACACAGTGGGACACATCGGGAACACAGCGGGGCACACAGCGGGACACAGTGGGGACACAGCGGGGACACAACGGGGACAAAGCAGGACACAGCGGGACACAGCAGGGACACAGCGGGGGACACAGCGAGGACACAGCGGGACACAGCGAGACACAGCGGGGGAAAAAGCGGGGACACTCCAGGGGACAGCGGGGAGACAGCGGGACACAGTGAGGGACAGCAGTGACACAGCGGATCACAGCAGGACAAAGAGGGACACAGCGGAGGACAGCGTGGACACAACGGGACACAGCGTGACACATCGGGGACACAGCGGGGTCACAGCGGGGGACACAGCGGGACACAGCGGGGACAGAGTGGGGATACAGCTGGACAAAGAGGGGACACAGCTTGGGACACAGCTGGGAAAACAGTGGGGAACACAGCTGGACAGAGCGGGGACACACCTGGGGACACAGCGGGGGACACAGTGGGGGACACAGTGGGGAACACAGCGGGACACAGCGGGTATACAGCGGGACACAGCTGGACAAAACGGGACAGAGCGGGGACACAGCGGGGACTCAGCGGGGGACACAGCGAGGGACAAAGTGGGACACCACGGAACACAGCGGGACACTGCGGGGACACAGCGGGACACAGCGGGGGACACAGCAGGGACACAGCGGAACACAGCGGGGGACACAGCCCTGACACAGCGGGACATAGTGGGACACAGAGGGGGACAAAGCGGGATATAGTTGGGGACACAGTAGGGGACACAGGGGGACACAGCGGGGACACAGCAGGACAGAGCGGGGACACAGCGGGACCCAGCGTGGAGACAGCGGGACCCAGCATGGACACAGCGGGACACAGCAGGACACAGCGTGGCACAACGGAGACACAGCGGGACACAGCGGGACACAGCGGGGGAAACAGTGGGACACAGCGGGGACATAGCGTGGTACACAGTGGGGACACAGAGGAACACAGCGGGGGAAACAGTGGGACACAGCGGGACACAGCATGGGACACAGCGAGAACACAGTGGGACATAGCGGGACACAGCGTGGACACAGCGGGACACCACTGGGACACAGCCGGGGGACACAGCGGGACACAACGGGGGAAACAGCGAAGACACAGCGGAACACTGGGGGGACACAGCAGGGACACAGCGGGGGACACAGCGGGACACAGCAGGACACAGAGGGGTACACAGCGGGACACAGCGAGGAAACAGCGGGACACAGCAGAGGACACAGCGGGACAAAGCGGGACACAGCGTGGAACACAGCGGGACACAGCGGGGGACACAGCGAGGACACAGCGGAACACAGCGGGGGACACAGCCGTGGACACATCAGGACACAGCGGGGGACACAGCGCGGACACAGAGGGACACAGCGGGGACACAGCTGGGACACAGCGGGGGACACAGCGGGTGACACAACGGTACACAGATGGACACAACGGGACACACCGCGATCACAGCGGTGACACAGCGGGGGACACAGCGGGGAACAGCGGGGGACACAGCGAGGACACAGTGGGACCCAGCGGGACACTGCCTCGATACAGCGGGGACACAGCGGGACACAGCAGGCTATAAGGCTGGGGACACAAAGGGAAACAGCGGAGACAAAGCAGGACACTGCGTGACACATCGTGGACACAGCGGGACACAGCGGGACACAGCGGGGGACACAGCCGGGGACACTTCAGGACACAGTGGGGGACACAGCCGGGGACACTGTAGTACACAGCGGGGGACACAGCGCGGACACAGCGGGACACAGCGGGGACACAGCAGGGACACAGCGGGGTACACAACTGGGGACACAACAGGACACAGAGGGGGACAGAGAGGGGACAGAGCTGGGACACAGGGGACACAGCAGGAAATTGCGGGACACAGGAAGGCCAAAGCAGGAGACACAGCGGGGGACAGAGCAGACACAGCGGGGACACAGCGGGGACTCAGCGGGGGACATAGCGGAGAACAAAGCAGGACACCACGGTACACAGCGGAACACAGCGGAACACAGTGGGGACACTGTGTGGACACAGCGGGACACAGCGGGGGAAACAGGGGGACACAGCGGAACTCATCGGTGAACACAACGGAACACATCGTGGGGACACAGCGGGGGACACAGCGGGACACAGCAGGGACTCAGCTGGACACAGCGGGGTATACAGGGTGACACAGCGGGGACACAGCGGGGACAAAGCAGGACACAGCAGGGGACACAGCAGGGGACACAGCGGGACACAGCGGGGACTAAGCTGGACACAGAGTGGTATACAGCGTGACAGAGCGGGGACTCAGGAGGAACACAGCGGGACACTGTGTGACACATCGGGGACACAGTGGGACACAGCGGGACACAGAGAGACACACCGGGGGACACAGCGACACACAGCGGGAAACACAGCGAGGACACAGCGGAACACAGCGGGGTACAAAGCTGGGGACACAAAGGGAAACAGCGGAGACACAGCAGGACACTGCGTGACACATCGTGGACACAGTGTGATACAGCGGGACACAGCGGGGACACAGCGGGGGACACAGCGGGGGACACAGCGAGGACACAGCGGGACACAGCGGGACACAGCAGGACTCAGCGGGGACACAGCTGGGACACAGCGGGGAACACAGCGCGACACAGCGATACACAGAGTGACACAGCGGGACAAAGCGGGGGACACAGCAGGACACAGTGGGGGACACAGCGGGACACAGCGGGGGACACAGGGGGGGACACAGCAGGACACAGTGTGGGACACAGCGAGAACACAGCGGGACACCGCGGGACACAGCGTCGATTCAGCAGGGACACAGCCGGACACAGCAGGGACAAAGCAGGGGACACAGCGGGGGACATTGGGGAAACAGGGGGACACAGCGGGGGACACAGTTGGACATAGCGGGGGACAGCGGGGACGCAGCGGGACAAAGCGGGGACACAGCGGGGGACAACGGGGAAACAGCGGGACACCGCGGGGACAAAGCGGGGACTCAGTGGTGGATACAGCGGTGGACAAAGCGGGACACCACGGGACACAGCGGGGACACTGTGGGGACACAGCGGGACACAGCTGGGGACACAACGAGACACAGCAGGTGACACAGCGGGGACACAGCGGGACACAGCGGGGAGACAGCGTGCACACAGTGGGAAACAGCGGGACACAGCGGGGGACAAAGCGGGAGACAGCGGGGGACACAGCAGGGGACACAGTGGGACACAGCGGGACCCAGCTGGGGACACAGCCAGGACACAGCGGGACACAGCGGGGGACACAGCGAGGACACAGCAGACACAGAGGGCCACAGCGGGGACACAGCTGGACACAACGGGATAGAGCAGGAGACACAGTGGGGGATACAGCGAGGACACAGAGGGACACAACCGGACACAGCGGGACACAGCAGGGACAAAGTGGGAATCACAGCAGGGGATAGAGTGGGACAGAGCAGGGACACAGGGGGACACAGCGGGGACTCAGCGGGACGCAGCAGGACACAGCAGGACACAATGGGACACAGCAGGACACAATGGGACACAGTAGGACACAGCGGGGACAAAGCAGGACACAGCGGGGGACAGCGGGGACACAGCGGGACACAGCTTGGGACACAGCGGAGGACACAGCCGGGTACACAGCGTTACACAGCGGGGAAACAGCAGCTTCACAGGGGGACACAGCGGCGACACAGCGGGGGACATTGGGGAAACAGGGGGACACAGCGGGGGACACAGTTGGACATAGCGGGGGACAGCGGGGACACAGCGGGACAAAGCGGGGACACAGCGGGGGACAACGGGGAAACAGCGGGACACAGCGGGGGACACAGCGGGACACAGCGGGGACACAGCGGGTACATAGCGTGGGACACAGCAGGGACACACCGGGACACAGCTGGGAACAAAGCGGGGACACATCAGGGGACAGCGCGGGGACACAACGGGACACAGCGTGGGACACAACGGGACACAGCGGGTACAAAGCGGGACACAGCGGGGACACAGCGGGACATAGAGGGGACACAGCGGGTCACAGCGGGACACAGCGGGACACAGCGGGGTATACAGCTGGGGACACAAAGGGAAACAGCGGGGCACACAGCGGGACACAGCGCGACACCACGGGGGACACAGCTTGACACAGCTGGGGACAGTGCTGGGGACACAGCGAGACACATAGGGGGACACAGCCGGACACATCGTGGTCACAGCGAGACACAGCGGGACACAGCGGGAGACACAGCGAGGACAGAGCGGGACACAGCGGGGGACACAGCCGGGGACACTGCAGGACACAGCGGGGGACACAGCCGGGGACACTGCAGGACACAGCGGGTGACACAGCGAGGACACAGCGGGACACAGCGGGGACACAGCAGGGACACAGTGGGGGACACAGCGCGTGACACAGCGGGACACAGCGGGACACAGTGGGACACAGCGGGGACACAGCAAGGACACAGCAGGGGACACAGCCGGACACAGCGGTACACAGCGGGGGACACAGCCAAACACAGCTGGGAAACAAAGTGACACAGTGGGGGACAGAACGGGGACACAGCGGGACACAGTGGGACACAGCAGGGGACACAGCGGGACACAGCGGGGACACAGCAGGGACACAGCGGCACACAGCGGAGACACAGCGGGACACACCATGGGACTCAGTGGGGACACAGCGGGGGACACAGTGTGGACACAGCGGTACACAGCGGGACACAGCGGGACACATCGGGACACAGCGGGGTACACAGCCCGGGACAGTGGTGACAAACCTGGGGACAGCGGGGACACAGTGGGACACAGCGTGGGACACAGCGGGGGAAACAGCGGGGGACAGCGTTACACAGCGGGGAAACAGCAGCTTCACAGGGGGATACAGCGGCGACACAGCGGGGGACATTGGGGAAACAGGGGGACACAGCGGGGGACAAAGGTGGACATAGCGGGGGACAGCAGGGACACAGCGGGACACAGCGGGAACACAGCGGGGGACATCGGGGAAACAGCGGGACACAGCGGGGGACACAGCCGGACACAGCGGGGACACAGCGGGTACATAGCGTGGGACACAGCAGGGACACACCGGGACATAGCTGGGGACACAGCGGGGACACAGCATGCACAGCGCGGGGACACAGCGGGACACAGCGGGACACAGCAGGGACAAAGCGGGGGACACAGCGGGGGACAGAGTGGGACACATCGGGGACACAGGGAGGACACAGCGGGACACAGCGGGGACAAAGCGGGGACTCAGCGGTGGATACAGCGGGGGACAAAGCGGGACACAACGGGACACAGCGGGACACAGCGTGGACACTGCGGGGACACAGCTGCGGTCACAACGGGACACAGCAGGTGACACAGCGGGACAAAGCAGGGACACAAGGGGGACACAGTGGGAAACAGCAGGACACAGTAGGGGACAAAGCGGGAGACAGCGGAGGACACAGCAGGGGACACAGAAGGGACACAGCGGGACACAGCTGGGGACACAGCCAGGACACAGCGGGACACAGCGGGACACAGCAGGACACAGCGGGGACACAGCGTGTACACAGCAGGTGACACAGTGGGACACAGCGGGACACAGCACGGCACAGCGTGGGACACAGTGGGACACAGCGGGGACACAGCTGGACACAGCTTGATACACATTGGGACACAGCGAGGGACACAGCGGAGGTCACAGCGGGAAACAACCGGGGACACAGCGGGACAAACCCGGGACACAGCGGGGACACAGCGGGACACAGCAGGACACAGCGGGGACACAGCGGGACACAGCGGGGATACAGCGGGGACACAGCCCGGGACACAGCGGAACACAGTGGGGGACAGCGGGGACACAGCGGGATACAGCGGGGACACAGTGGGGGACAGCGGGGACACAACGGGACACAGCGGGACACATCGGGGACACAGCAGGGTCACAGCCGGGGACAGAGCGGGACAGCGTGGGGACACAGCCGGGACAAAGCGGGCACACAGCAGGACACAGGGTGACAGTGGGACTCAGCGGGGACACAGCGGGGGACACAGCGAGGACACAGCAGGACACAGCAGGACACAGCGAGACACAGCGGGTACACTTCGGGGACACACCAGGGGACAGCGGGGACACAGCGGGACACAGTGGGGGACAACAGGGACACAGTGGGGGACAGCGGGGACACAACGGGACACAGCTGGACACATCGGGGACACAGCAGGGTCACAGCGGGGGACAGAGCGGGACACAGCGGGGACACAGCGGGGGACACAGCGTGGGACACAGCGGGCACAAAGGGGGACACATCGAGGACACAGCGAGGACACAGCGGGATACAGCGGGACACATCGGGGACACAGTGGGGACACAGCCTGGGACACAGCGGGACACATCGGGGGACACAGCGAGGACACAGCGGGACAAAGCGGGGAACAAAGCGGGACATAGCGGGGACACAGCTATGACACAGCGGGACACTGCAGGACACTGCAGGACACAGCGGGACACAGCGGGGACACAGCGGGGGACAGTGGGGAAACAGCGGGTCACAGAGGGGACACAGCGGGGACACAGCGGGACACAGCGTGGACACAGCGTGTGACAGCGGGGACACAACGGGACACAGCGGGACACATCTGGGACACAGCAGGGTCACAGCAGGGACACAGCTCGACACAGCGGGGACACAGCTGGGACACAACGGGGACACAGCGGGGGACACAGAGGGGGAATCAGTGGGGAACACAGCGGGACACAGCGGGAACACAGTTGGACACAGCGGGATACAAAGCGGGACACATCGGGGACACAGCGAGGACACAGAGGGACACAGTGGGACTAAGCGGTACACAGCGGGACACAGCGGGGACACAACGGTGACACAGCAGCGGACACATCGGGACACAGCGAGACACAGCGTGACACAGCGGGGGACACTGCGGGACACAGAGGAGGACACAGCCCGACACAGAGGAGACACAGAAAGACAAAGTGGGGACACAGCAGGGACACAGAGGTACACAGCGGGGGAAACAGCCGGGGACATAGCGGGACACAACGGGGGACACAGCGGGACACAGCAGGACACAGCTGGACACAGCGGGTACACAGCGGGGGACACAGTGGGGGACACAGCAGGACACAACGGGGGACACAGCGAGGACACAGCGGGAAACAGCAGAGACACAGCGGGGACTCAGCGGGGGACACCGCGGGGGACATACCGGGATACCACGGGAAACAGCGGGACACAGCGGGACACAGGGGGAATACAGCGGGGACACAGCGAGGAAACAGCGGGACAGAGCGGGACACATCGAGGACACAGCGGCGACACAGCCCGGGGCACAGAGGGACACAGCGGGGGACACAGCGAGGATACAGCGGGAAACAGCGGCACACATCGGGGACACAGCGGGGACCCAGCCCGGAACACAGCGAGACACAGCAGGGACACAGCCAGGACCCAGCTGGACACAGTGGGATAAACAGCGGGACAAGCGGTTACACAGCGAGGACACAGCGGGACACAGTGGGACACAGCAAGGACACAGCGGGACACAGCAGGGTACTCAGCGGGACACAGCGGGACACAGCGGGACACAGCCGGGAACACAGCGGGACACAGCGGGGGACATAGAGTGACACAGCCGGGAACACAGCGGGACACAGCGGGGGTCATAGCGAGGACACATCGGTACACATCGGGGACACAGCGGGGACACAGCCGGGGAAAGAGCGGGACAGTGTGGGGACACAGCCGGGACAAAGCGGGGACACAGCAGGACACAGGGTGACACAGCGGGACTCAGCGGGGACACAGCAGGGGACACAGCGAGGACACAGCGGGACACAGCAGGACACAGCTAGACACAGCGGGGACACTTCGGGGACACTCCAGGGGAGAGCGGGGACACAGCGGGACACAGTGGATGACAGCAGGGACACAGCGGGTCACAGCGGGACACAGCGGAACACAGCGGGGGACAGCGGGGACACAGCGGGATACAGCGGGGACACAGTGGGGGACAGCGGGGACACAACGGGACACAGCGGGACACAGTGGGGTCACAGCAGGATACAGCGGGGACACTCGGGGGGAAGCGGGGACACAGCGTGACAGAGCGGGTAACAGCAGTACACAGCGGGACACAGCGGGGGACAGCGGGGCCACAGCGGGACACAGCGGGGGACACAGCGGTACACAGCATGGGACACAGTGGGACCCAGAAGGACACAGCGGGGACACAGCGGGACACAGCGGGGACACAGCGAGACCCAGCGGGGACACAGCGGGAACACTCCATGGGACAGCGGGGACACAGTGTGACACAGCGGGGGACAGCAGGAACACAGCAGGTCACAGCGGGACACAGCGGGACAAAGCGGGGAAACAGCGGGGGACAGCGGGGAAACAGCGGGACACAGAGGGGACACAGCGGGGACACAGCGAGACACAGCGGGGACACAGTGGGTGACAGCGGGGACACAACGGAACACTCAGGACACTGAGGGGACACAGCGGGGACACAGCGGGGACACAGCAGGGACACATCAGGGGACACAGCGGGGGAATGAGTGGGGAACACAGCGGGACACAGCGGGGACACAATTGGACATAGTGTGATAGACAGCGGGACAAATCGGGGACACAGCGAGGACACAGAGGGACACAGCGGGACAAAGCAGGACACAGCGGGACACAGCAGAGGACACAGCGGGACAGAGCGGGGACACAGAAGGACTCAGTGGGGACACAGCAGGGACACAGCGGTACACAGCGGGGGAAACAGCCAGGGACACTGCAGGACACACCGGGATACAGCGGGACAGAGCGGGACAGAGCGGGGACACAGCGGGGGACACAGAGGGGAACACAGCGGGACACAACGGGGACACAGCGGGGACTCAGAGGGAAACACAGCGGGGGACAAAGCGAGACACCACGGGAAACAGCGGGACACAGCGTGACACAGCGGGTCACAGCGGAGGACACAGCGGGACACAGCGGAGAACACAGTGGGACAGAGGGGGGACACAGCGGGGTGACAGCCCCAGACACAGAGGGAAACAGCAGGGGACACAGTGAGGACACAGCGGGACACAGCGGGACACAGCGGGGACACAGCTGTGACACAGCCTGGGACACAGCGAGACACAGCGGGGACACAGCGGGGACACAACAGGGGACACAGTGGGCCACAGCGGGGACACAGCAGGGAACACAGCGGGTAAACAGCGGGACACAGTGGGGGACACAGCGGGACACAGCGGGAAACAGCGGGACAGAGCTGGGGACAATGAGGGGGGACATAGTGGGACACAGCAGGGGACACAGGGAGGACACAGCGGGGGACACAGCGAGACACAGCGGGGGACACAGCAGGGACAAATCGGGACACAGCGGGACACAGCGGGGAACACAGTGGGGGACAAAGCGGGGAAACAGCGGGACACAGCGAGACACAGCATGGGACACAGCAGGACACAGCGGGGGACACAGCGAGACACAGCGGGGGACACAGCAGGGACAAATCGGGACACAGCCGGACAAATCGGGGGACACAGCTTGACACAACGGGATACACGCAGGACACAGCGGGGACAGAGCGAGGACACAGCGGGACACAGCGGGACACAGCGGGTCACAGCGGGCACAAGCGGGACACAGCGGCACACAGCGGGACACAGCGTGGGACACAGCAGGATACAGCAGTGGACACAGCGAGAAACAGCGGGGGACAGAGCAGGGACACATCAGGACACAGCCGGACAAATCGGGGGACACAGCTTGACACAACGGGATACACCGCAGGACACAGCGGGGACAGAGCGAGGACACAGCGGGACACAGCAGGACACAGCGGGACAAAGTGGGACACAGTGGGGACATAAGGGACACAGCGGGACACAGCGGGACACAGCAGGACACAGCGGGGGACACAGCGGGACACAACGGGGACACAGCGGGGACACAGCGGGACACAGCGGGGACACAGCCAGGACATAGCAGACACATCGGGACACTACAGGGGACACAGCGAGGACATAGCAGGACACAGCGGGACACAGGGAGGACACAGCGGGACACCGCGGCACACAGCGGGTCACAGCGTGGGACCCAGCGGGACTCAGAGGGGGACACAGTGAGACACAGCGGGGGACACAGTTGGGACACATCGGGTCACAGCAGGACACATCAGGGGACACAGCTTGACACAGCGGGATGCAGGGAGGGACAGAGTCGAGACACAGCGAGGACACAGCGGGACACCGTGGGACACATTGGGACACAGCGGGGATACAGGGGACACAGCGGGACACAGCGGGACACAGCGGGGACACAGCGGAACACATCGGGACACTTCGGGGACAGATCGGGACACAGCGGGGTACAGAGCAGGCCACAGCGGGGACACATCGGTACACAGCAGGGGACACAGCGGGACACAGCAGCACACAGCGGGACACAGCGTGGGACACAGCAGGACACAGCGGGGGACACAGCGAGACACAGCGGGGGACACAGCAGGGACAAATCGGGACACAGCGGGACATATCGGGGGACACAGCTTGACACAGCGAGATATTCGGCGGGAAACAGCGGGACACATAAGCACACATAGGGACACAGCGGGGACACAGGGGACAAAGCGGGACACAGCGGGACACAGCGGGGGACACAGCGGGTGACACAGCAGGACACAGCGGGGACACAGCGGGGACACAGAGGGGACACACCGGGACACAGAGGGGACACAGCGGGGACATAGCAGGACATAGCAGGACACTGAGGGGTACACAGCGAGGACAGAGCAGGACACAGCGGGACACAGTGGGACACAGCGGGGACACAGCGGGGGACACAGCGGGGAAACAGCAGGACACAGTGGGGGACACAGTGGGACACAGTGTTACACAGCGTGGGACACAGTGGGGATACAGCTGGGACACAGCAGGACACAGTGGGGACACATCAGGACACAGCGGGACACAGTGGGGGACCAGGGGGACACAGCGGGTCACATCAGGGGACACAGCTTGACACAGCGGGATACATGGCAGGACACAGCGGGGACACATCGAGGACACAGCGGGACACATCGGGACACAGTGGGACACAGCGGAGACACTGGGGACACATAGGAACACAGGGGACAAAGCAGGACACAGCAGGGACACAGCGGGGACACAGCATGACACAGCGGGGACACAGCCAGGACACAGCAGGACACAGAGGGACACTGCGGGGGACACAGCGAGGACATAGCGGGACACATCGGGACACGTGGGACAAAGCGGGGACACAGCGGGGGACACAGTGGAGAAACAGTGGGACACAGCGGGACACTGTGGGGGATACAGAGGGACACAGCTAGGACACATCGGAACACAGCGGCGGACACAGCGGGGATACAGCTGGGACACAGCAGGACACAGCGGGGACACATCGGGACACAGCGGGGGACACAGCGGGGACACATCGGTACACAGCGGGGGTCACAGCGGAACACAGCGGGACACAGCGGGAAAACAGCGGGGACACAGCGGGGACAGAGCAGGGACACATCAGGACATAGCGGGACACTGTGGAGGACACAGGGGGACACAGCGGGACACATCGGGTGACACAGCTTGACACAGCGGGATACATGGCAGGACAAAGCGGGGACACAGCGAGGACACAGCGGGACACATTGGGACACAGCGGGACACAGCGGGGACACAGGGGACACAGTGGGACACAGCGGGGCACAGCGGGACACAGCAGGGAACACAGCGGGGGACACAGCGGGACACAACGGGGACACAGCGGGGACACAGCGGGACACAGCGGGGACACAGCCAGGACATAGCAGACACATCGGGACACTACAGGGGACACAGCGAGGACATAGCAGGACACAGCGGGACACAGGGAGGACACAGCGGGACACCGCGGCACACAGCGGGTCACAGCGTGGGACCCAGCGGGACTCAGAGGGGGACACAGTGAGACACAGCGGGGGACACAGTTGGGACACATCGGGTCACAGCAGGACACATCAGGGGACACAGCTTGACACAGCGGGATGCAGGGAGGGACAGAGTCGAGACACAGCGAGGACACAGCGGGACACCGTGGGACACATTGGGACACAGCGGGGATACAGGGGACACAGCGGGACACAGCGGGACACAGCGGGGACACAGCGGAACACATCGGGACACTTCGGGGACAGATCGGGACACAGCGGGGTACAGAGCAGGCCACAGCGGGGACACATCGGTACACAGCAGGGGACACAGCGGGACACAGCAGCACACAGCGGGACACAGCGTGGGACACAGCAGGACACAGCGGGGGACACAGCGAGACACAGCGGGGGACACAGCAGGGACAAATCGGGACACAGCGGGACATATCGGGGGACACAGCTTGACACAGCGAGATATTCGGCGGGAAACAGCGGGACACATCGGCACACATAGGGACACAGCGGGGACACAGGGGACAAAGCGGGACACAGCGGGACACAGCGGGGGACACAGCGGGTGACACAGCAGGACACAGCGGGGACACAGCGGGGACACAGAGGGGACACACCGGGACACAGAGGGGACACAGCGGGGACATAGCAGGACATAGCAGGACACTGAGGGGTACACAGCGAGGACAGAGCAGGACACAGCGGGACACAGTGGGACACAGCGGGGACACAGCGGGGGACACAGCGGGGAAACAGCAGGACACAGTGGGGGACACAGTGGGACACAGTGTTACACAGCGTGGGACACAGCGGGGATACAGCTGGGACACAGCAGGACACAGCGGGGACACATCAGGACACAGCGGGACACAGTGGGGGACCAGGGGGACACAGCGGGTCACATCAGGGGACACAGCTTGACACAGCGGGATACATGGCAGGACACAGCGGGGACACATCGAGGACACAGCGGGACACATCGGGACACAGTGGGACACAGCGGAGACACTGGGGACACATAGGAACACAGGGGACAAAGCAGGACACAGCAGGGACACAGCGGGGACACAGCATGACACAGCGGGGACACAGCCAGGACACAGCAGGACACAGAGGGACACTGCGGGGGACACAGCGAGGACATAGCGGGACACATCGGGACACGTGGGACAAAGCGGGGACACAGCGGGGGACACAGTGGAGAAACAGTGGGACACAGCGGGACACTGTGGGGGATACAGAGGGACACAGCTAGGACACATCGGAACACAGCGGCGGACACAGCGGGGATACAGCTGGGACACAGCAGGGACACATCGGGCACAGCGGGGGACACAGCAGGACAGAGCGGGGACACATCGGTACACAGCGGGGGCCACAGCAGGACACAGCGGCACACAGACGGACACAGCGTGGGACACAGCAGGACACAGCAGGGGACACAGTGAGACACAGCGGGGGACACAGCAGGGACACATCAGGACACAGACGGACACATCAGGGGACACAGCTTGACACAGCGGAAAACACCGCAGGACACAGCGGGGACAGAGCGAGGACACAACAGGACACAGCGGGACACATCGGGACACAGCGGGACACAGCAGGGACACAGGGGACATAGCGGGACACAGGAGGGACACAGCGGGACACAGTGGGGACACAGCAGGGACACAGCAGGACATAGCAGGACACTGCGGTGGACACAGGGGGTCACAGAGGGACACATCGGGTGACACAGCTTGACACAGCAGGATACATGGCAGGACACAGCGGGGACACAGCGAGGACACAGCGGGACACAGCGGAATCACTGCAGGGACACAGAGGACACAGTGGGACACAGCGCGACACAGCGGGACACAACAGGGAACACAGCGGTGGACACAGCGGGACACAGCGGGGACACAGCGGGGACACAGCGGGGACACAGCGGGGACACAGCGGGACACAGCGGGGACACAGCAGGAGACAGCGTGACACTGCGGGGGACACAGCGAGGACATAGCGTGACACAGCGGGACACAGTGGGGGACACAGCGGGACACCGATGGGACACATCGGGACACAGTGGGGGACACAGCGGGACTCAGCGGGACACAGCGGGACACAGTGGGGACACAGCGGGACACAGCGAGAAACAGCGGGGGACACAACAGGGACACATCAGGACACAGAGGGGGACACAGCGAGTAAACAGTGGGACACAGTGGGGGACACAGCGGTACACAGCGGGACACAGCATGGGACACAGCAGGCCAAAGCCGGGACACATCGGTACACAGCAGGGGACACAGCGGGACACAGCGGCACACAGCGAGACACAGCATGGGACACAGCAGGACACAGCGGGGGACACAGCGAGACACAGCGGGGGACACAGCAGGGACAAATCGGGACACAGCCGGACAAATCGGGGGACACAGCATGACACAACGGGATACACGCAGGACACAGCGGGGACAGAGCGAGGACACAGCGGGACACAGCGGGACACAGCGGGTCACAGCGGGCACAAGCGGGACACAGCGGCACACAGCGGGACACAGCGTGGGACACAGCAGGATACAGCGGTGGACACAGCGAGAAACAGCGGGGGACAGAGCAGGGACACATCAGGACACAGCCGGACAAATCGGGGGACACAGCTTGACACAACGGGATACACCGCAGGACACAGCGGGGACAGAGCGAGGACACAGCGGGACACAGCAGGACACAGCGGGACAAAGCGGGACACAGTGGGGACATAAGGGACACAGCGGGACACAGCGGGACACAGCAGGACACAGCGGGGGACACAGCGGGGGACACAGCAGGACACAGCGGGACATAGCCGGACACTGCGGGGGACACAGCGGGGGACATAGCGGGACACAGCGAGGGACACAGGGAGGACACAGCGGGACACAGTGGAATACAGGGGGACACAATGGGGACACAGCGGGGGACACAGAGAGAACACAGCGGGACACAGTGGGATACAGCGGAGACACAATGGGAACACAGCGGGGTACACAGCGAGGACACAACAGGACACAGCGGGACACAGCGGGACACAGTGGGACACTGCAGGGACACCACTGGGGACAGAGCGGGACACAGCGGGTTACACAGCGGGGGACACAACGGGACACAGCGGGGGACACAGCGGGGGACACGGGGGGGACATCGGTGACACAGCGCGGACACAGCGGGACACATCGGGGGACACAGCGGGACATGGCGGGACACATCGGGGGACACAGCTTGACACAGCGGGATACACGGCGGGACACAGCAGGGACACAGTGAGGACACAGCAGGCCACAGCAGGGACACATCGGTACACAGCAGGGGAGACAGCGGGACACAGCGGCACACAGCGGGACACAGCGTGGGACACAGCAGGACACAGCGAGACACAGCGGGGGACACAGCAGGGACAAATCGGGACACAGCGGGACACAGCGGGGAACACAGTGGGACACAGGGAACACAGTGGGACACAGCGGGGACACAGCGGGCACACAGCGGGACACAGCGGGACACAGCAGGGACACAGCAGTCACACAGCTGCACACAGCGGGACACTGTGGTGGACACAGAAAGCACACAGCAGGACAAATCTGGCACAGTGGGACACAGCGGGGACACAGCGGGGGACAAAGCGGGGAAACAGCGGGACACAGCGGGACACGTCGGGACACATCGGGAGACAGCAGTACACAGCGGGACACTGCGGGGGACACAGCGGGGATACAGCTGGGACACAGCAGGACACAGCGGGGACACATCGGGACACACCGGTGGACACAGTGGGACACAGCGGGGGACACAGCAAGACACAGCAGGGGACACAGCGGGACACAACGGGACACAGCGGGGGTCACAGCGGGACACAGCGGGACACAGCGGGAACACAGCGGGGACAGAGCAGGGACACATCAGGACATAGCGGGACACTGTGGAGGACACAGGGGGACACAGCGGGACACATCGGGTGACACAGCTTGACACAGCGGGATACATGGCAGGACAAAGCGGGGACACAGCGAGGACACAGCGGGACACATTGGGACACAGCGGGACACAGCGGGGACACAGGGGACACAGTGGGACACAGCGGGACACAGCGGGACACAGCAGGGAACACAGCGGGGGACACAGCGGGACACAGCGGGGACACAGCGGGGACACAGCGGGGACACAGCGGGACACAGCGGGGACACAGCCAGGACACAGCAGGATACATCGGGACACTGCTGGGGACACAGCGAGGACATAGCGGGACACAGCGGGACACAGTGTGGGACACAGCGGGACGCAGATGGGACACTCGGGACACAGCGGGGGACACAGCGGGACTCAGCTTGACACAGCGGGAAACAGCGGGGACACAGCGGGACACAGCGAGACACAGCTGGGGACACAACAGGGACACATCAGGACGCAGCGGGGGACACAGCGGGTGAACAGCGGTAAACAGTGGGGGACACAGAGGGACACAGCGCGACACAGCGTGGGACACAGTGGGACACAGCTGGGGACAATGAGGGGGGACATAGCGGGACACAAAGCGGGACACAAGGAGGACACAGCGGGACACAGCGGCACACAGTGGGTCACAGCGTGGGACCCAGCGGGACTCAGCGGGGGACACAGCGAGACACAGCGGGGGACACAGTTGGGACACATCGGGTCACAGCTGGACACATCGGGGGACACAGCTTGACACCGCGGGATGCAGGGAGGGACAGATTCGGGACACCGCGAGGGCACAGCGGGACACTGCGGGACACATTGGGACACAACGGGACACAGCAGGGGACACAGCGGGACACAGCGGGACACAGCGGGTACACAGCTGGACACAGCGGGACACTGTGGTGGACACAGCAAGGACACAGCAGGACAAAGCCGGCACAGTGGAACACAGCGGGGACACAGCGGGGTACATAGCGGGGAAACAGCGGGACACAGCGGGACACAGGGGGGGACACAGCGGTACATAGCGGGACACATCGGGACACAACGGGACACATCGGGACACATCGGGAGACAGCAGTACACAGCGGGAAACTGCGGGGGACACAGCGAGGACATAGTGGGACACAGCGTGGGACACAGCGGGACACAGCGGGGGACACAGCGAGACACAGCGTGGGACACAGCGGGGACACATCGGGACACAGCGGCGGACACAGCGGGGATACAGCTGGGACACAGCAGGACACAGCGGGGACACATCGGGACACAGCGGGGGACACAGCGGGGACACATCGGGACACAGCGGGGGTCACAGCGGGACACAGCGGGACACAGCGGGAACACAGCGGGGACACAGCGGGGACAGAGCAGGGACACATCAGGACATAGCGGGACACTGTGGAGGACACAGGGGGACACAGCGGGACACATCGGGTGACACAGCTTGACACAGCGGGATACATGCAGGACAAAGCGGGGACACAGCGAGGACACAGCGGGACACATTGGGACACAGCGGGACACAGCGGGGACACAGGGGACACAGTGGGACACAGCGGGGCACAGCGGGACACAGCAGGGAACACAGCGGGGGACACAGCGGGACACAACGGGGACACAGCCAGGACATAGCAGACACATCGGGACACTACAGGGGACACAGCGAGGACATAGCAGGACACAGCGGGACACAGGGAGGACACAGCGGGACACCGCGGCACACAGCGGGTCACAGCGTGGGACCCAGCGGGACTCAGAGGGGGACACAGTGAGACACAGCGGGGGACACAGTTGGGACACATCGGGTCACAGCAGGACACATCAGGGGACACAGCTTGACACAGCGGGATGCAGGGAGGGACAGAGTCGAGACACAGCGAGGACACAGCGGGACACCGTGGGACACATTGGGACACAGCGGGGATACAGGGGACACAGCGGGACACAGCGGGACACAGCGGGGACACAGCGGAACACATCGGGACACTTCGGGGACAGATCGGGACACAGCGGGGTACAGAGCAGGCCACAGCGGGGACACATCGGTACACAGCAGGGGACACAGCGGGACACAGCAGCACACAGCGGGACACAGCGTGGGACACAGCAGGACACAGCGGGGGACACAGCGAGACACAGCGGGGGACACAGCAGGGACAAATCGGGACACAGCGGGACATATCGGGGGACACAGCTTGACACAGCGAGATATTCGGCGGGAAACAGCGGGACACATCGGCACACATAGGGACACAGCGGGGACACAGGGGACAAAGCGGGACACAGCGGGACACAGCGGGGGACACAGCGGGTGACACAGCAGGACACAGCGGGGACACAGCGGGGACACAGAGGGGACACACCGGGACACAGAGGGGACACAGCGGGGACATAGCAGGACATAGCAGGACACTGAGGGGTACACAGCGAGGACAGAGCAGGACACAGCGGGACACAGTGGGACACAGCGGGGACACAGCGGGGGACACAGCGGGGAAACAGCAGGACACAGTGGGGGACACAGTGGGACACAGTGTTACACAGCGTGGGACACAGTGGGGATACAGCTGGGACACAGCAGGACACAGTGGGGACACATCAGGACACAGCGGGACACAGTGGGGGACCAGGGGGACACAGCGGGTCACATCAGGGGACACAGCTTGACACAGCGGGATACATGGCAGGACACAGCGGGGACACATCGAGGACACAGCGGGACACATCGGGACACAGTGGGACACAGCGGAGACACTGGGGACACATAGGAACACAGGGGACAAAGCAGGACACAGCAGGGACACAGCGGGGACACAGCATGACACAGCGGGGACACAGCCAGGACACAGCAGGACACAGAGGGACACTGCGGGGGACACAGCGAGGACATAGCGGGACACATCGGGACACGTGGGACAAAGCGGGGACACAGCGGGGGACACAGTGGAGAAACAGTGGGACACAGCGGGACACTGTGGGGGATACAGAGGGACACAGCTAGGACACATCGGAACACAGCGGCGGACACAGCGGGGATACAGCTGGGACACAGCAGGACACAGCGGGGACACATCGGGACACAGCGGGGGACACAGCGGGGACACATCGGTACACAGCGGGGGTCACAGCGGAACACAGCGGGACACAGCGGGAAAACAGCGGGGACACAGCGGGGACAGAGCAGGGACACATCAGGACATAGCGGGACACTGTGGAGGACACAGGGGGACACAGCGGGACACATCGGGTGACACAGCTTGACACAGCGGGATACATGGCAGGACAAAGCGGGGACACAGCGAGGACACAGCGGGACACATTGGGACACAGCGGGACACAGCGGGGACACAGGGGACACAGTGGGACACAGCGGGGCACAGCGGGACACAGCAGGGAACACAGCGGGGGACACAGCGGGACACAACGGGGACACAGCGGGGACACAGCGGGACACAGCGGGGACACAGCCAGGACATAGCAGACACATCGGGACACTACAGGGGACACAGCGAGGACATAGCAGGACACAGCGGGACACAGGGAGGACACAGCGGGACACCGCGGCACACAGCGGGTCACAGCGTGGGACCCAGCGGGACTCAGAGGGGGACACAGTGAGACACAGCGGGGGACACAGTTGGGACACATCGGGTCACAGCAGGACACATCAGGGGACACAGCTTGACACAGCGGGATGCAGGGAGGGACAGAGTCGAGACACAGCGAGGACACAGCGGGACACCGTGGGACACATTGGGACACAGCGGGGATACAGGGGACACAGCGGGACACAGCGGGACACAGCGGGGACACAGCGGAACACATCGGGACACTTCGGGGACAGATCGGGACACAGCGGGGTACAGAGCAGGCCACAGCGGGGACACATCGGTACACAGCAGGGGACACAGCGGGACACAGCAGCACACAGCGGGACACAGCGTGGGACACAGCAGGACACAGCGGGGGACACAGCGAGACACAGCGGGGGACACAGCAGGGACAAATCGGGACACAGCGGGACATATCGGGGGACACAGCTTGACACAGCGAGATATTCGGCGGGAAACAGCGGGACACATCGGCACACATAGGGACACAGCGGGGACACAGGGGACAAAGCGGGACACAGCGGGACACAGCGGGGGACACAGCGGGTGACACAGCAGGACACAGCGGGGACACAGCGGGGACACAGAGGGGACACACCGGGACACAGAGGGGACACAGCGGGGACATAGCAGGACATAGCAGGACACTGAGGGGTACACAGCGAGGACAGAGCAGGACACAGCGGGACACAGTGGGACACAGCGGGGACACAGCGGGGGACACAGCGGGGAAACAGCAGGACACAGTGGGGGACACAGTGGGACACAGTGTTACACAGCGTGGGACACAGCGGGGATACAGCTGGGACACAGCAGGACACAGCGGGGACACATCAGGACACAGCGGGACACAGTGGGGGACCAGGGGGACACAGCGGGTCACATCAGGGGACACAGCTTGACACAGCGGGATACATGGCAGGACACAGCGGGGACACATCGAGGACACAGCGGGACACATCGGGACACAGTGGGACACAGCGGAGACACTGGGGACACATAGGAACACAGGGGACAAAGCAGGACACAGCAGGGACACAGCGGGGACACAGCATGACACAGCGGGGACACAGCCAGGACACAGCAGGACACAGAGGGACACTGCGGGGGACACAGCGAGGACATAGCGGGACACATCGGGACACGTGGGACAAAGCGGGGACACAGCGGGGGACACAGTGGAGAAACAGTGGGACACAGCGGGACACTGTGGGGGATACAGAGGGACACAGCTAGGACACATCGGAACACAGCGGCGGACACAGCGGGGATACAGCTGGGACACAGCAGGGACACATCGGGCACAGCGGGGGACACAGCAGGACAGAGCGGGGACACATCGGTACACAGCGGGGGCCACAGCAGGACACAGCGGCACACAGACGGACACAGCGTGGGACACAGCAGGACACAGCAGGGGACACAGTGAGACACAGCGGGGGACACAGCAGGGACACATCAGGACACAGACGGACACATCAGGGGACACAGCTTGACACAGCGGAAAACACCGCAGGACACAGCGGGGACAGAGCGAGGACACAACAGGACACAGCGGGACACATCGGGACACAGCGGGACACAGCAGGGACACAGGGGACATAGCGGGACACAGGAGGGACACAGCGGGACACAGTGGGGACACAGCAGGGACACAGCAGGACATAGCAGGACACTGCGGTGGACACAGGGGGTCACAGAGGGACACATCGGGTGACACAGCTTGACACAGCAGGATACATGGCAGGACACAGCGGGGACACAGCGAGGACACAGCGGGACACAGCGGAATCACTGCAGGGACACAGAGGACACAGTGGGACACAGCGCGACACAGCGGGACACAACAGGGAACACAGCGGTGGACACAGCGGGACACAGCGGGGACACAGCGGGGACACAGCGGGGACACAGCGGGGACACAGCGGGACACAGCGGGGACACAGCAGGAGACAGCGTGACACTGCGGGGGACACAGCGAGGACATAGCGTGACACAGCGGGACACAGTGGGGGACACAGCGGGACACCGATGGGACACATCGGGACACAGTGGGGGACACAGCGGGACTCAGCGGGACACAGCGGGACACAGTGGGGACACAGCGGGACACAGCGAGAAACAGCGGGGGACACAACAGGGACACATCAGGACACAGAGGGGGACACAGCGAGTAAACAGTGGGACACAGTGGGGGACACAGCGGTACACAGCGGGACACAGCATGGGACACAGCAGGCCAAAGCCGGGACACATCGGTACACAGCAGGGGACACAGCGGGACACAGCGGCACACAGCGAGACACAGCATGGGACACAGCAGGACACAGCGGGGGACACAGCGAGACACAGCGGGGGACACAGCAGGGACAAATCGGGACACAGCCGGACAAATCGGGGGACACAGCATGACACAACGGGATACACGCAGGACACAGCGGGGACAGAGCGAGGACACAGCGGGACACAGCGGGACACAGCGGGTCACAGCGGGCACAAGCGGGACACAGCGGCACACAGCGGGACACAGCGTGGGACACAGCAGGATACAGCGGTGGACACAGCGAGAAACAGCGGGGGACAGAGCAGGGACACATCAGGACACAGCCGGACAAATCGGGGGACACAGCTTGACACAACGGGATACACCGCAGGACACAGCGGGGACAGAGCGAGGACACAGCGGGACACAGCAGGACACAGCGGGACAAAGCGGGACACAGTGGGGACATAAGGGACACAGCGGGACACAGCGGGACACAGCAGGACACAGCGGGGGACACAGCGGGGGACACAGCAGGACACAGCGGGACATAGCCGGACACTGCGGGGGACACAGCGGGGGACATAGCGGGACACAGCGAGGGACACAGGGAGGACACAGCGGGACACAGTGGAATACAGGGGGACACAATGGGGACACAGCGGGGGACACAGAGAGAACACAGCGGGACACAGTGGGATACAGCGGAGACACAATGGGAACACAGCGGGGTACACAGCGAGGACACAACAGGACACAGCGGGACACAGCGGGACACAGTGGGACACTGCAGGGACACCACTGGGGACAGAGCGGGACACAGCGGGTTACACAGCGGGGGACACAACGGGACACAGCGGGGGACACAGCGGGGGACACGGGGGGGACATCGGTGACACAGCGCGGACACAGCGGGACACATCGGGGGACACAGCGGGACATGGCGGGACACATCGGGGGACACAGCTTGACACAGCGGGATACACGGCGGGACACAGCAGGGACACAGTGAGGACACAGCAGGCCACAGCAGGGACACATCGGTACACAGCAGGGGAGACAGCGGGACACAGCGGCACACAGCGGGACACAGCGTGGGACACAGCAGGACACAGCGAGACACAGCGGGGGACACAGCAGGGACAAATCGGGACACAGCGGGACACAGCGGGGAACACAGTGGGACACAGGGAACACAGTGGGACACAGCGGGGACACAGCGGGCACACAGCGGGACACAGCGGGACACAGCAGGGACACAGCAGTCACACAGCTGCACACAGCGGGACACTGTGGTGGACACAGAAAGCACACAGCAGGACAAATCTGGCACAGTGGGACACAGCGGGGACACAGCGGGGGACAAAGCGGGGAAACAGCGGGACACAGCGGGACACGTCGGGACACATCGGGAGACAGCAGTACACAGCGGGACACTGCGGGGGACACAGCGGGGATACAGCTGGGACACAGCAGGACACAGCGGGGACACATCGGGACACACCGGTGGACACAGTGGGACACAGCGGGGGACACAGCAAGACACAGCAGGGGACACAGCGGGACACAACGGGACACAGCGGGGGTCACAGCGGGACACAGCGGGACACAGCGGGACACAGCGGGGGACACAGCGGGACACATCGGGACACAGCAGGACACAGCGGAACACAGCGGGTACACAGCATGACACAGCAGGGGACACAGCAGGACAAAGCGGGGGACACAGCCGGACACAGAGGGACAAAGCGGGGACACAGCGGCACAGAGCGGGGGACATAGCGGAACACAGCGGGACACAGCGGGACACAGCGGGGGACACAGTGGGACACATCGGGGACACAGCGGGGCACACAGCGGGACACAGTGGGGACACAGCGGGGACACAACGGGGACAAAGCAGGACACAGCGGGACACAGCAGGGACACAGCGGGGGACACAGCGAGGACACAGCGGGACACAGCGAGACACAGCGGGGGAAAAAGCGGGGACACTCCAGGGGACAGCGGGGAGACAGCGGGACACAGTGAGGGACAGCAGTGACACAGCGGATCACAGCAGGACAAAGAGGGACACAGCGGAGGACAGCGTGGACACAACCGGACACAGCGTGACACATCGGGGACACAGCGGGGTCACAGCGGGGGACACAGCGGGACACAGCGGGGACAGAGTGGGGATACAGCTGGACAAAGAGGGGACACAGCTTGGGACACAGCTGGGAAAACAGTGGGGAACACAGCTGGACAGAGCGGGGACACACCTGGGGACACAGCGGGGGACACAGTGGGGGACACAGTGGGGAACACAGCGGGACACAGCGGGTATACAGCGGGACACAGCTGGACAAAACGGGACAGAGCGAGGACACAGCGGGACACAGCGTGTCACAGCGTGGGACACAGCTGAACACAGAGGAACACAGCGGTACACAGCGGGGGACAAAGCGGGACACAGCGGTGGACACAGCGGGGGACACAGCGGACACAGCGGGGGACACAGCGAGGACCCAGCGGGACCCAGCGGGACACTGCATCGATACAGCGGGGACACAGCGGGACAGAGCGGGGTACACTGCTGGGGACACAAAGGGAAACAGCGGGGACACAGCAGGACACTGCGTGACACATCATGGACACAGCGGGACACAGCGGGACACAGAGGGGGACAGACCGAAGACACAGCGGGACACAGCGGGGGACACAGCCGAGGACAGTGCAGGACACAGTGGGGGACACAGCTGGGGACACTGCAGGACACAGAGGGGGACACAGCGAGGACACAGCGGGACACAGCGGGGACACAGCAGGGACACAGCGGGGACACAGCGGGTGACACAGCGGGACACAGCGGGACACAGTGGCACACAGCGGGGACACACCAGGGACACAGCAGTGGACACAACCGGACACAGCGGGACACAGCGGGGGAAACAGTGGGACACAGCGGGGACATAGCCAGGGACAAAGTGGGGACACAGCGAAACACAGCGGGGGACACAGCGAGGACACAGCGGGATACAGCGGGACACAGCAGGGGACACAGTTAGGGACACAGCGGGGACACAGAGGGTACACAGCGGGACAGAGCGGGGACAAAGCAGGAAACAGCGGGGACACAGCGAGTCACAGCGGGACACAGCGGGGATACAGCAGGGACACAGCGGGGACACAACGGGTGACACAGCGGGACACAGTGGGACACAGTGGCACACAGCGGGGACACAGCAGGGACACAGCAGGAGACACAACCGGACACAGCGGGACACAGCGGGAGAAACAGTGGGACATAGCGGGGACATAGCGAGGGACACAGTGGGGACACAGCGAAACACAGCGGGGGACACAGCGAGGACACAGCGGCATACAGCGTGATACAGCGGGGGACACAGTTCGGGACACAGCGGGGACACCGAGTGTACACAGCAGGACACAGCGGGGACAAAGCGGGAAACAGCGGGGACACAGCGAGTCACAGCGGGACACAGCGGGGCCACAGCGGGGACACAGCGGGACACAGTGGGACACAGCGGGGACACAACGGGACACAGTGAGAGACACATCCGGACACAGCGAGGACACAGTGGGACACAGTGGGGACACAGCGTGACACAGCGTCTGACACAGCAGGACACAACGGGGAGCATAGCGGGCACAGTGGGGGACATAGCGGGGACACAGCTGGGACACAGAGGTACACAGCGGGCTCAGAGCGGGACACAGCGGGAGACACAGGGAGGACACAGCAGGACACAGCCGGACACAGTGTGGACAAAGCGGGGACACAGCGGGACAGAGCAGGACACGGCGGGGACACAGAGGGGACACAGCGTGACACAGTGGGGGACACAGTGGGACACAGCGGGACACATCAGGGGACACAGCACGACACAGGGCAACACAGCTGGACACAGCGGGGACACAGCGGGACACAGCGGGACACAGCGGGGAGACAGAGGGAACACAGCGGGACACAGCGGGATACAGCGGGACACAGCGGGACACAGGGGGACACAGCAGGGACATAGCGGGGGACACAGCGCTACACAGCGGGAAACACAGCGAGGACACAGCAGGACACAGCCGGACACAGCGTGGACAAAGCGGGGACACAGCGGGACACAGCGGGACACAGCAGGGGACACAGCGGGACACAGCGGGACACAGCGGGGACACAGCGGGACACAGCAGGGACACAGCGGGACACAGCAGAACACAGCGGGGGACGCATCCAGGACACAGAGGGACACAGTGGGAAACAGCGGGGGACAAAACGGGAGATAGCGGGGGACACAGTAGGGGATACAGAGGGGACAGAGCGGGGACACAGCGGGAAACAGAGGGGACCCAGCGGGACCCAGCGTGGACACAGCGGGACACAACAAGAGACACATCGGCACACAGCGGGGACACAGTGGGACACAGTGGGGACACAGCCTGACACATCAGGGGACACAGCACGACACTGCACGACACAGGTGGACACAGCGGGGACACAGCGGGATAGAGCGGGACACAGCAGGGACACAGAGGGGACACAGCGGGACACAGCGGGACACAGGGGGGACACAACAGGGACACAGCGGTGGACCCAGCGGGACAGAGCGGGACACAGCGGGGGACACAGCGCTACACAGCGGGAAACACCATGAGGACACAGCGGGACACAGCGGGGTACACAGCTGGGGACACAAAGGGATACAGCGGAGACACAGCAGGGAAACAGCGGGGGACACAGCGGGGGACACAGCGCTACACAGAAGGGAACACAGCGAGACATAGCGTGGGACACAGCGGAACACAGTGAGGACACCGCAGGACACCGCGGGGACACAGCGGGGGACACAGCGGGACACAGCGGGACAAAGGGGGGGACACAGCAGGACACAGCGGGAAACAGTGGGGACACAGCGGGACAAAGCGTTGTACACAGCTGAGGACAAAACGGGACACAGTGTGGGACACTGCAGGACACTGTGTGACACATCGTGGACACAGCGGGACTCAGCGGGACACAGAGGAGGTCAAAGCGAGTACACAGCGGGACAAAGCGGGGGACACAGCCGCAGAAACTGCAGAACACAGCGGGGGACACAGCCGGGGACACTGCAGGACACAGCGAGGACACAGTGGGACACAGCGGGGACACAGCAGGGACACAGCGGGGGACACAGCGGGTGACACTGCGGGACACAGCGTGACACAGTGGGACACAGTGCGGACACAGCGTGACACAGTGGGACACAGTGTGGACACAGCAGGGACACAGCAGGGGACACAGCCCTACATAGCGCGACACAGCGGGGGACACAGCGAAACACAGCTGGGACACAGCGGGACACAGTGGGGGACACAGCCGGGACACAGCGGGACACAGCGGGACACAGCAGGGGACACAGCAGGACACAGCGGGGGACCCAGTAGGGGACACAGCGTGACACAGAAGGGGACACAGCGAGGACACAGCGAGACCCAGCAGGACACACCGTCGATACAGCAAGGCAACAGAGGGACACAGCGGGGTACACAGCTGGGGACACAACAGGACACAGCGGGGGACACAGCGGGACACAGCGGGACACAGTGCGACACAGCGGGGACACAACGGGGGACACAGCGGTGGACATAGCGGGACACAGCGGGGGACACAGGGAAGACACAGCGGGACACAGCGGGCTCACAGCAGGGACTCAGCGGGGGACAGAGCAAGGGACAAAGTGGGACACCACGGAACACAGCGGAACACAGCGAGATACACAGGGGGCACTACGGGGACACAGCGGGACACAGAGGGGACGCAGCGGGACACAGCGGGACACAGTGGGACACAGCGGGGACACAGCGGGACACAGCGAGAGACACATCGGAACACAGCGAGGACACAGCAGGACCCAGTGGGACACTGTGTCGATACAGCGGGGACACAGCGGGACAGAGCGGCGTATACAGCTGGGGACACAAAGGGAAACAGCGGGGACACAGCAGGACACTGCGTGACACATCGTAGACACAGCGGGACACAGAGGGGGACAGAGCGAAGACACAGCGGGACACAGCGGGGGACACAGCCGGGGACACTGCAGGACACAGTGGGGGACACAGCCGGGGACACTGCAGGACACAGCGGGGGACACAGCGAGGACACAGCGGGACAGAGCGGGGACACAGCAGGGACACAGCGGGGGACACAGAGGGTGACACAGCGGGACACAGCGGGACACAGTGGCACCCAGCGGGGACACAGCAGGGACACAGCAAGGGACACAACCGGACACAGCGGGACCCAGCGGAGACACAGGGGGATACAGCGGGACACAGCGGGATACAGCGGGGGACACAGCTGGGGACACAAAGGGAAACCACGGGGACACAGCAGGACACTGCGTGACACATAGTGGACACAGCGGGACACAGCGGGATACAGCGGAGACACAGCGGGGACACAGCGGGCGACACAGCGGGGGACACAGCGAGGACACAGAGGGACATAGCGGGACAGAGCTGAGGACAGAGCGCTACACAGCGGGAAACACAGCCAGGACACAGCGGGACATAGCGAGGGACACAGCGAGAAGAAAGCTGGAAACAGCGGAACACAGCGAGGACACAGCGGGACACCGCGGGGACACAGCGGGGGACCCAGCGGGACACAGCGGGGGAAACAGCGAGGACACAGCGGGACACAGCGGGACACAGCTGGGGACACATCGGAACACAGCGGGACACAGCGGGAACACAGCGGGACACAGCGGGGACACAGCGGGACACAGCACAACACAGCGGGGGACGCATCCAGGGCACAGAGGGACACAGTGGGACACAGCGGGGGACAAAGCGGGAGAAAGCGGGGGACACAGTCGGGGATACACTGGGGACAGAGCGGGTACAGAGCGGGACACAGAGGGGACCCAGTGGGGGACCTAGCGGGGGACAAAGCAGGAAACCACGGGATACAGCGGAACACAGGGGAACACAGTGGGGAACACTGTAGGGACACAGCGGGACACAGCGGGGCACACAGAGGGACTCATCGGTGAACACAACGGAACACAGCGTGGGACAGAGCGGGGGACACAGCGGGACACAGCGGGGACTCAGCTGGACACAGCGTGGTATACAGCGTGACACAGCGGGGACACAGCGGGGACACAGCGGGACACTGTGTGACACATCGCGGACACAGCGGGACACAGCGGGGGACACAGCGCTACACAGCGGGAAACACAGCGAGGACACAGCGGGACACAGCGGGGTACACAGCTGGGGACACAAAAGGAAACAGCGGAGACACAGCAGGACACTTCGTGACACATGGTGGACACAGCAGGACACAGCGGGAAACAGCAGAGACACAGCGAGGACACAGCGGGGAACACAGCGAGGATACAGCGAGGACACAGCAGGACACAGCGGGGGACACAGCGAGAACACAGCGGGACACAGCAGAACAAAGCGAGGACAAAGCGGATCATCGCGGGAACACAGCGGGGGACACAGGGGGACACAGCGGGGGAAACAGCGAGGACACAGCGGCACACAGCGGGGACACAGCGGGACACAGCTGGACACAGCGGGGACACAGCGGGACAGAACGGGACACAGCGTGGGACACAGCGCTACACAATGGGAAACAACGCAAGGACACAGCGGAACACAACGGGACACAGCGGTGTACACAGCTGGGGACACAACAGGACACAGAGTAAGACACAGCGGGACACAGCGGAACACAGCGGGGACAAAGCAGGAGACACAGCGGGGGACAGAGCAGGCACAGCGGGGGACAGAGGGAGGACACAGTGGGACACAGCGGGGACTCAGCGGGGGACATAGCGGGGGACAAAGCAGGACACCACCGGACACAGCGGAACACAGCGGAACACAGGGGAACACTGCGGGGACACAACGGAACACAGCGGGGGACAGAGCGGGGGACACAGCGGGACACATCGGGGACTCAGCTGGACACAGCGTGGTATACAGCGTGACACAGCGGGGACACAGCAGGGAAACAACGGGACACTGCGTGACACATCGGCGACACAGCGGGACACAGCGGGACACAGCGGGGGACACAGCCCTACACAGGTCATAGCGGTGATATAGAGGGGACACAGCGTGACATAGTGGGGGACACAGTGGGACACAGAGGGACACATCAGGGGACACAGCATGACAGAGCGCGACACAGCTGGACACAGCAGGACACAGGGGGACACAGCGGGGACACAGAAGGGACACAGCGGGACACAGCGGGACACAGCGGGACACAGGGGGGACACAGCAGGACACAGCGGGGGACACAGCGGGACACAGCGGGGGACACAGCGCTACACAGCGGGAAACACTGCGAGGACACAGCGGGACACAGCGGAATACACAGCTGGGGACGCAAAGGGAAACGGGGACACAGCAGTACACTGCGTGACACATCGTGGACACAGCGGGACACAGCGGGATACAATGGAGACACAGCGGGGACACAGCGGGGGACACAGCCGGACACAGAGGGGGACACAGCGGGCCACAGCAGGACACAGTGGTGACACAGCTGGGACACAGCTTGGGACACAGCGGGACACAGCGGGGGACACACCAAGGACACAGAGGGACACAGCGGGACACAGCAATAAGACAGAGGGGACACAGCGGGGCACAGCGAGGACACAGTGGGGATACAGCGAGGACACAGCGGGACACAGCGCGACACAGCGGGGGCCACAGCGGGAGACACCGGGGACACACCAGGGGACAGGAGGACTCAGCGGGACACAGCGGAACACAGCGGGGGACAGCGTGGACACAGCGGAACACAGCGGGACACAGCGGGCACACAGCGGGGGACATCGGGGTAAAAGCGGGGCACAGCGGGGGACACAGCGGGACACAGCGGGGACAGAGCTCGGACACAGCGTGGGACAGAGCAGGGACACAGCGGGACACAGCTGGGGACATAGCGGTGAAACAGCTGGGGACACCAAGGGGAAAAAGCAGGACACAGCGGGGAGAGAGGGGGGGATACAGCGGGACACAGCAGGGGACACAGCTGGGACACCGCGTGACTCAGCTGGGGACAGCGCGATGACACATTGGGACACAGCGGGGGACACAGCGGGGATACAGCGGGAAACAGTGGGGGATACAGCGAGGACACAGAGGGACACAGTGGGACACAGCGGGACACAGCGGGACACAGTGGGGGACACAGCGAGGACACAAGGGGGGGACACAGCGAGGACACAGCGGGACACAGCGGGACACAGCGGGACACAGTAGGAGACACAGCGGGGACACAACGGGACACAGCGCCGGACACAGCGGGACACAACGGGAACACAGCAGGACACATGAAGACACAACGGAGACACAGCGTGACACAGCGGGGGCAACAGCGGGACACAACGGGACACAGCGGGGGACACAGCAGGACACAGCAGGGACACAGCGGGACACAACGGGACAGAGCGGGACACAGTGGGGACACAGCGGGGGACACAGCGGGATACAGAGGGACACAGCAGGGGACAGAGCGGAACACAGTGGGGGACACAGCAGGGGACACAGCGGGACACAGCGGGGGACACACCAAGGACACAGTGGAACACAGCGGGACACAGCAGTCACACAGAGGGGACACAGCGGGGCACAGTGGGGACACAGTGGGGATACAGCGAGGACACATCGGGACACAGTGGGACACAGCGGGGGACACAGCGGGGGACAGCGGGGAAAAACCAGGGGACAGGGTGACTCAGCGGGACACAGCAGAACACAGCGGGGGACAGCATGGACACAGCGGGACACAGCGGGGACACAGCGGGGACACAGGGAGACAGAGCGGTGACACAGCGGGACACAGCGGGACACAGCGGGGTCACAGCCGGACACAGCGGGGGATACAGCGGGACACAGCAGGACACAGCGGGACAAAGCGGGGGACACAGAGGGACACGGCGGTACAAGCGGGACACAGCGGGGACACAGCGCTACACAGAGTTGTACACAGCTGGGGACACAACAGGATACAGAGTGGAACACAGCGGGACACAGCGGGACACAGCGGGGCCAAAAAGGGAGACAAAGCGGGGGACAGATCGGGACACACCGGGGGACACAGGGAGGACACAGCGGGACACAGCGGGGACACAGCGGGGACTCAGCGGGGGACATAGCGGGGGACAAAGCAGACACCACGGGACACAGCACAACACAGTGGAACACAGTGGGGACACTGCGGGGACACAGCGGGACACAGCGGGGGACACAGCGGGACACAGCGGGACTCATCGGTGAACACAACGAAGACAGCGGGGGACAGAGCGGGGGACACAGCTGGACACAGTGGGGACACAGCGGGGACACTGCGGGAAACTGCGTGACACAACGTGGACACAGCGGGATACAGGGGAGACACATCGGGGACACTGCGGGGGACACAGCGGGGGACATAGTGAGGTCACAGAGGGACACAGCGGGACACAGCTGGGGACACAGTGCTACACAGCGGGAAACACAGCGAGGACAAAAAGGGACATAGCGAGCGACACAGCGAGAACACAGCGGGACACAGGGGAACACAGCGAGGACACAGCGGGACACCGCGGGGACACAGCGGGGGAAACAGCGAGGACACAGCGGGACACAGCTGGACTCAGCGGGGGACACAGCGGGAAACAGCGGGACACAGCGGGGACACAGCGGGACACAGTGGGGGACACAGCGCGAAACAGCGGGACACAGTGGGGGATACAGCAGGACACAGCTGGACACAGCGGGACACAGTGGGGACACAGGGGGGACATAGCGGGGAGCACAGCGGGACACAGTGGGGGACATAGCGGGGACACAGCTGGGACACAGCGGGGGACACACCAAGGACACAGAGGGACACAGCGGGACACAGCAAGACACAGCGGGGACACAGCTGGACACAGCGGGACACAGCAGGAGACACAGCGGGGACACAACGAGACAAAGCGCCAGACAGAGCGGGACACAACGACAACATAGCGGGACACATGAAGACACAGAGGAGACACAGCGGGACACAGCGGGGGCCACAGCGGGACATAACGGGACACAGCAGGGGAAACAGCGGGACACAGCGGGACACAGCAGGGTCACAGTGGGACACAGTGGGACGCAGAGGGACAGAGCGGGACCCAGCGGGGACCCAGCGGGTGACATCGTGGAAAAAGCGGGTCACAGCGGGGGACACAGCGGGACACATCGGGGACACAGCTGGGACACAGCGTGGAACGCAGCAGGGACACAGCGGGACACAGCAAGGACACAGCTGGGACACAGCGTGGGACACAGCGGGACACAGCGGGGGACATACCAAGGACACAGAGGGACACAGCGGGACACAGCAATAAGACAGAGGGGACACAGCGGGGCACAGCGGGGACACAGTGGGGATACAGCGAGGACACAACAGGACACAGCACGACACAGCGGGGGCCACAGCGGGGGACAGCGGGGACACACCAGAGGACAGGGGGACTCAGCGGGACCCAGCGGGACCCAGCGTGGGACAGCGTGGACACAGCGGAACACAGCGGGACACAGCGGGGACACAGCGGGGGACATCGGGGTAAAAGCGGGGCACAGCGGGGGACACAGCGGGAAACAGCGGGACACAGCTCAGACACAGCGTGGAACAGAGCAGGGACACAGCGGGACACAGCTCGGGACACAGCGGTGACACAGCTGGGGACAGCGTGGGGACACAGCGGGACACACTGGGGAGAGAGCGGGGGATACAGCGGGACACAGCAGGGGACACAGCGGGGACACAGCGTGACTCAGATGGAGACAGCGCGATGACACATTGGGAAACAGCGGGCTACACAGCGGGGATACAGCGGGACACAGTGGGGGATACAGCGAGGACACAGAGGGACACAGTGGGACACAGCGGGACACAGCGGGACACAGTGGGGGACACAGCGAGGACACAGCGGGACACAGCGGGACACAGCGGGGACACAGCTGGACACAGCGGGACACAGTGGGACACAGCGGGACACAGCAGGAGACACAGCGGGGACACAACGGGAACACAGCAGGACACATGAAGACACAGCAGAGACACAGCGTGACACAGTGGAGGCCACAGCGGGACACAATGGGACACATCGGGGGACACAGCGGGACACACCGGAGGACACAGCGGGACACAGCAGGGACACAGCTGGACACAACGGGACAGAGCGGGACACAGCGGTGACACAGCGGGGGACACAGCGGGATACAGAGGGACACAGCAGAGGACACAGAGGAACACAGCGGGACACAGCAATAAGACAGAGGGGACACAGCGCGACACAGCGGGGGTCACAGCGGGGAACAGCGGGGACACACCAGGGGACAGGGGGACTCAGCGGGACACAGCAGAACACAGCGGGGGCCAGCGTGGACACAGCGGAACACAGCGGGACTCAGCGGGGACACAAAGGGGGACATCGGGGTAAAAGGGGGCACAGCAGGGGACACAGCGGGACACAGCGGGACACAGCTCGGACACAGCGTGGGACAGAGCAGGGACACAGCGGGACACAGCTGGGGACACAGCGGGGACACAGCTGGGGACAGCGTGGGGACACAGCGGGACACAGCGGGGAGAGAGCGGGGGATACAGGGGGACACAGGAGGGGACACAGCGGGATACAGCAGGAGACACAGCGGGGACACAACGGGACACAGCGCCGGACACAGCGGGACACAATGGGAACACAGCAGAACATATGAAGACACAGCAGAGACACAGCGTGAAACAGAGGGGGCCACAGCGGGACACAACGGGACACAGCGGGACACACCGGAGGACACAGCGGGACACAGCAGGGACACAGCGGGACACAACGGGACAGAGCGGGACACAGTGAGGACACAGCGGGGGACACAGCGGGATACAGCGAGTGACACAGCGGGACACAGCGGGGACACAGCCGAGACACAGCAGGGAACACAGCGGGGGACACAGCTGTATACAGTAGGAGACAGCGGGGACACAGCTGGGACAAAGCGGGACACAGCAGGATACAGCGGAGACACAGCCTGGGACAGCGGGGACACAGCGGGAGACAGAGGAGACAGAGCGGGGGACACAGCGGGGGACACAACGGGCCACAGAGGGGGACACAGCAGGACACAGCAGGACACAGCGAGACACAGCAGGGACACATCGGGACATAGCGGAGGACCCAGCGGGGGACACAGCAGGATACCGTGGAACACAGAGCGGGAGACACAGCGGGGGACACAGCAGGGACACAGAAGGACAGAGCGGGGACACAGTGGGACACAGCGGGGACACAGCGGGACACAGAAGGACACAGTGGGGACACAGCGGGACATAGCGTGTACACCGCGGGACACAGTGGGACTCAGCTGGACACAGCGGGGACACAGCGTGGACACAGCGGGACACAGTGGGACACAGCGGGGGACACAGCGGAACACAGCGGGGACACAGCGGGGACACAGCAGCACACAGCGGGGACACAGCGGAACACAGCGGGACACAGCGGGCACACAGCGGAGACACAGCGGGATACAACGTGGGACTCAGTTGGGACACAGCGGGGGACACAGTGAGGACACAGCTGAACATAGCGGGACACAGCGGGACACAGAAGGGGACACAGCTGGGGACACAGCGGGACACAGTGGGGGATACAGCGAGGACAAAGACGGACACAGTGGGACACAGCGGGACACAGCGAGGACACAGCGGGAAACAGCGAGACAGAGCGGGGACACAGTTGGGATACAGCGAGGACACAGTGGGACACAGCGAGACACAGCAGGGGCCACAGTGGGGGACAGCGGAAACACACCATGGGACAGGGGGACTCAGCGGGACACAGCGGAACACAGCGGGACACAGCGGGGACACAGCGGGTGACATCGTGGAAAAAGCGGGGCACAGCGGGGGACACAGTGGGAAACAGCGGGGACACAGCTGGGACACAGCGTGGGACACAGCAGGGACACAGCGGGACACAGCTGGGGACACAGTGGGGACACAGGTGGGTACAGCACGGGGACACAGCGGGACACAGCGGGGAGAGAGCGGGGGACACAGCGGGATACAGCGGGGGACACAGCGGGGGCACAGCGTTACTCAGCTGGGGACAGCACGATGACACATTGGGACACAGCGGGGGACACAGCGGGGATTCAGCAGGACACAGTGGGGGTTACAGCGAGGACACAGAGGGACACAGTGGGACACAGCGGGACACAGCGGGACACATTGGGGTCCACAGGGAGGACACAGCGGGACACAGCAGGGGACACAGTGAGGACACAGCAGGACACAACGGGACACAGCGGGGACACAGCAGGACACAGCGGGGGACACAGCATGACACAGCTGGGACACAGCGGGTACACAGCGGGACACTGCGTGACACAGCGGAGGACACTGTGGGGAAACAGCGGGACACAGTGGGACCCAGCGGGGGACAGCGGGACACAGCGGAGGACACAGCGGGGAAACAGCGGGACACAATGGGACACAGCGGGGGACACTGCGGGAAAGAGCGGGGAACACTTCGGGGGACACAGGGAGGACACAGCGGGACACAGCGGGGACACAGCGGGGACTCAGCGGGGGACATAGCGGGGGCAAAGCAGGACACCACGGGACACAGCGGAACACAGCGGAACACAGTGGGGGACACAGAGAGGTACACAGCGGGACACAGCGGGACACAGCGAGGACACAGAGGAACACAGTGGGACACATCGGTGACACAGCGAGCGACACAGCAGGGGACACAGCGGCACACAGCGGGGACACAGCGAGGACTCAGCCCGGGACATAGCGGGGGACAAAGCAGGACACCACGGGACACAGCAGAACACAGGGAAACAGAGTGGGGACACTGCGGGGACACAGCGGGACACAGCGGGGGACACAGCGGGACTCATTGGTGAAGACAACGGAACACAGCGGGGGACAGAGCGGGGGACACAGCGGGACACAGCGGGGACTCAGCTGAACACAGCGTGGTATACAGCGTGACACAGCAGGGACACAGCGGGGAAACAGCGGGACACTGCGTGACACATGGGGGACACAGCGGGACACAGCGGGACACAGCGGGAGACACAGCGCTACACAGCGGGAAACACAGCGAGGACACAGCGGGACACAGCGGGGTACACAGCTGAGGACACAAAGAGAAACAGCGGAGACACAGCAGGATACTGCGTGATACATCGTGGACACAGCGGGACACAGCAGGACACAGAAGAGACACAGCGGGACACAGCGGGGACACAACAGAACACAGCGGGGACACAGCGAGACCCAGCGGGACACAGCGGGGACACAGCGGGACACAGCGAAAGACACAGCGGGGACACAGCGGGGAGCACAGCGGGACACAGCTGGGACAGAGCGGGACACAGCGGGGTCACAGCGGGACACAGCCGGGGGCACAGCGGGACACAGCAGGACACAGCGGAACAAAGCGGGGGACAGAGTGGGACACAGCGGGACGCAGCGCGGACACAGCAGGAAAAAGCAGTGAACACAGCTGGGGACACAACGGGACACAGAGTAGGACACAGCAGGACACAGCGGGACACAGCGGGGACAAAGCGTGAGACACAGTGGGGTACAGACTGGGACACAGCGGGGCACACAGGGAGGACACAGCGGGAAACAGAGGGGACATAGAAGGGACTCAGCGAGGGACATAGCAGGGAACAAAGCAGGACACCACGGGCCCCAGCAGAACACAGCGGAACACAGTGGGGACACTGCGGGGACACAGCGGGACTCATCGGTGAACACAACGGAACACAGCGGGGGACATAGCGGGGGACACAGCGGGACACAGCGGGGACTCAGCTGGACACAGCGTGGTATACAGCGTGACACCACGGGGACACAGCGGGACACTGCGTGACACATCGGGGACACAGCGGGACACAGCGGGACACAGCGGGACACAGCGGAACACAGCGCTACACAGCGGGAAACACAAGGAGGACACAACGGGACATAGCGAGCGACACAGCTAGAACACAGCGGGACACAGTGGAACAGAGAGAGGACACAGCGGGACACCACGGGGACACAGCGGGGGACACAGCGGGACACAGCGGGGGAAACAGCGAGGACACTGCGGGACACAGCGGGACTCAGCGGGGGACACAGGGAGGACACAGCGGGACACAGCGGGGACACAGCGAGGACACAGCGGGACACAGCGGGACACAGCGGGACACAGCGGGGACAAAGCAGGACACAGCGGGGACACAGCGGGACACAGTGGGGGACACAGCGGGACACAGCGGGACACAGTGCGGGACACAGCAGGACACAGCGGGTCACAGAGGGACACAGCGGGGACGCAGCGGGGACACAGGGGGACACAGCGGGACACAGCGGGATACAACGGGGGAAAAAGGGAGGACACAGCGGGACACAGCGGGACAAAGCGGGGGACACAGCGGGACACAGCGGGACATAGTGGAGACAGCAGGACAAAGCGGTGAACACAGCTGTGGACACAATGAGACACAGTGTTGGACACAGCGGGACACAGCTGGGACAAAGCGGGAGACACAGCGGGGGACAGAGCGGGACACAGCGCGGGACACAGGGAGGACACAGCGGGGTACAGCGTGGACACAGCGGGGACTCAGCGGGGGACATAGCGGGGGACAAAGCAGGACACCACGGGACACAGCGGAACACAGCGGAACACAGTGGGGACACTGCGGGAACACAGCGGGACACAGCGGGGGACACTGCGGGACTCATTGGTGAACACAACAGAACACAGCGGGGGACAGAGCGGGGGACACAGCGGGACACAGCGGGGACTCAGCTGGACACAGCGTGGTATACAGCGTGACACAGCGGGGACACAGCGGGGAAACAGCGGGACACTGCGTGACACATCGGGCACACAGGTGGACACAGCGGGGGACACAGTGCTACACAGCGGGAAACACAGCGAGGACACAGCGGGACACAGCGGGGTACAGAGCTGGGGACACAAAGGGAAACAGCGGAGATACAGCAGGACACTGTGTGACACATCGTGGACACAGCAGGACACAGCGGGACACAGCGGAGACACAGCGAGGACACAGAGGTGGACACAGCGAGGACAAAGCGGGACACAGCGGGGGACACAGCGCTACACAGCGGGAAACACAGCGAGGACACAGCGGGACCCAGCAGGGGACACAGCGAGAACACAGCGGGACACAGCGGAACACAGCGAGGACACAGCGGGACACCGTGGGGACACAGCGGGGGACACAGGGGGACACAGCGGGGGACACAGCCGTGGACACATCAGGACACACCAGGACATAGTGGGGACAGAGCGGGGACACAGCAGTGACTCAGCTGGACACAGCGTGGTATACAGCGTGACACAGCGGGAACACAGAGATACACTGCGTGACACATCGGGGACACAACGGCACACAGCGGGACACAGCGGGACACAGTGGGGGACACAGCGCTACACAGCAGGAAACACAGCGAGGACACAGTGGGACACAGCGGGGTACACAGCTGGGGACACAAAGGGAAACAGCGGAGACACAGCAGGACACTGCGTGACACATCGTGGACACAGCGAAGACACAGCGGGACACAGCGGGGTACACATCTGGGGACACAAAGGGAAACAGCACAGACACAGCAGGACACTGCGTGACACAACGTGGACACAGGGAAGACACAACGGGGGACACAGCGGGGGACATAGCGAGAACACAGCGGGACACAGCGGGACACAGGGGGGGACAAAGCGCTACACAGCGGGGAACACAGCGAGGACACAGCGGGACACAGCGGGGGACACAGCGAGAACACAGCGGGACACAGCGGAACACAGCGTGCACACAGTGCGACACCGAGGGGACACAATGGGGGACACAGCGGACACAGCAGGGGAACCAGCGAGGACACAGGAGGATACAGCGGGATACAGTGCGGGACACAGTGGGACACAGTGGGACACAGCGGGACACAGCGGGGCACAGCGGGGACACAGCGGAACACAGCGGGACACAGCGGGGGACACAGCAGAGGACACAGCGTGGGACACAGCGAGAACACAGCGGGACCCAGAGAGACACAGCTTCGATACAGCGGGGATACAGCGGGACAAAGCAGTGTACACAGCTGGGGACACAAGGGGACATAGCGGGGAACACAGCGGGACACAGCGGGACACAGCAAGGACAAAGCGGGGACTCAGCGGTGGATACAGCATGGGACAAATCGGGACACCACGGGACACAGTGGGACACAGCGGGGACACTACGGGGACACAGCGGGACACAGCTGGGGACACAACGGGTACACAGCGGGACACTGCGTGACACAGCGGAGGACACAGCGGGGAAACAGCGGGACACGGTGGGACACAGCGGGGGACAGCGGGACACAGCGCAGGACACAGCGGGGAAACAGCGGGACAAAGTAGGACACAGCGGGGGACACTGCGGGACAGAGGAGGAAACACAGCGGGGGACACAGGGAGGACACGGGGGACACAGCGGGGACACAGTGGGGACTCAGCGGGGGACATAGTGGGGGACAAAGCAGGACACCACGCGACACAACGGAACACAGCGGAACACAGAGGGGGACACAGCGAGGTACACAGCAGGACACAGCGGGACACAGCGAGCACACAGCGGAACACAGGGGGACACAGCGGTGACACAGCGAGGGACACAGCGCGGGACACAGCGGGACACAGCGGGAATACAGTGGGGACTGAGCGGGGGACATAGCGGGGGACAAAGCAGGACACCACGGGACACAAGGGAACACAGCGGAACACAGATGTGGACACAGCGAGTTACATAGCGGGACACAGCGGGACACAGCGAGGACACAGCGGAACACAGGGGGACACAGCGGTGACACAGCGGGACACAGCTGGGTCACAGCCGGACACAGCGGGGGACACAGCAGGACACAGCGGGACAAAGCGGGGGACACAGCGGGACACAGCGGGACAAGCGGGACACAGTGGGGGACAAAGCGGGGACATAGCGGGGACACAGCGGGACATAGCGGGGACACAGCGGGACACAGCAGGACACAGCAGGACACAGCGGGGACACAACGGGAAACAGTGAGGGACAGCGGGGACACAGCAGGACACAGCGGGGACACAGCGGGACACAGTAGGGGACACAGCGGGACACAGCGGGACACAGCTGGGACAAAGAGGGAATCACAGCGGGGGATAGAGCGGGACACAGAGGGAGACACAGGGAGGACACAGCGGGACACAGCGGAGGACACAGGGGGAAACAGCGAGACACAGTGGGACACAGCACTACACAGCAGGAAACACAGCGAGGACACAGCGGGACACAGCGGGGTACACAGCTGGTGACACAAAGGGAAATAGCGGAGACACAGCAGGACACTGTGTGAAACATCGTGGACACAGCAGGACACAGCGGGACACAGCGGAGACACAGCGGGGACACAGCGGGTGACACAGCGAGGACACAGCGGGACACAGTGGGACACAGCGGGGGACACAGCGCGACACAGCAGGGAACACAGCGAGGACACAGCGGGACCCAGCGGGGGACACAGAGAGAACACAGCGGGACACAGCGGAACACAGCGAGGACACAGCAGGACACCGTGGGGACACAGCGGGGGACACAGCGGGACACAGCGGGACATAGCGGGGACACAGCAGGGACACAGCCGGGAACACAGCGGGTGACACAAAGGGACACAGATGAACACAGCGGGACACAGAGCGGACACAGCAGGGACACAGCGGGAGACACAGCAGGACACAATGGGACACAGCAGGGGACACAGCGGGACAGTGCAGGGTACACAGCTGGGGACACAAAGGGAAACAGCGGGGACACAGCAGGACACTGTGTGACACATCGTGGACACAGCGGGACACAGCGGGACACAGAGGGGGACACAGTGAGGACACAGTGGGACACAGCGGGGGACACAGCCAGGGACACTGCAGGACACAGCGGGGGACACAGCGAGGACACAACGGAACACAGCGGGGAAACAACAGGGAAACAGCGGGGGACACAGCGGGTGACACAGCTGGATACAGCGGGACACAGTGGGACACAGCGGTCACAGCAGGGACACAGAATGGGACTCAGCCGGACACAGCGGGACACAGCGGGGGACACAGCGAAACACAGCTGGGACACAGAGGGACACAGTGGGGGCAAAGCGGGGACACAGCGGGACACAGCGGGGGACACAGCGGGTGACACAGCGAGGACACAGCGGGACACAGCGGAGGACACAGGGGGAAACAGCGAGACACAGTGGGACACAGCGGGGGACCCTGCAGCCAGAGCGGGGGACACAGCGGGGGACACAGGGAGGACACAGCGGGACACAGCGGGGAATCAGCGGGGGACATAGCGGGGGACAAAGAAGGACACCACGGGACAGAGCAGAACACAGGGGAACACAGGGGGAAACAGCGGTGACACAGCGAGGGACACAGCAGAGGACACAGCGGGACAAAGCGGGACACAGCAGGGTCACAGCCAGCCACAGCGGGGGACACAGCGGGACACAGCAGGACACAGCGGGACAAGCGGGACACAGCAGGGACACAGCGCTACATAGCGGTGTGCACAGCTGGGGACACAACGGGACACAGAGTGGGACACAGCAGGACACAGCGGGACACAGTGGGACACAGCGGGGACAAAGCGTGAGACACAGCGGGGGACAGATCGGGACACAGCGGGGGACACAGCGGGACACAGCGGGGGACACAGCGGGACACAGTGGGACTCATCGGTGAACACACCGGAACACAGTGGGGGACAGAGCGGGGGACACAGTGAAACACAGCGGGGACAAAGCGGGGACACAGCGGGACACTGAGTGAAACATCGTGGACACAGTGGGACACAGCGGGACACAGCGGAGACACAGCGGAACACTGCGTGACACATCGGGGACAGAGTGGGACACAGCGGGACAGAGCGGGACACAGCGGGGGACACAGCACTACACAGCGGGAAACACAGCGAGGACACAGTGGGACACAGTGGGGTACACAGCTGGGGAAACAAAGGGAAACAGCGGGGAAACAGTAGGACACTGCGTGACACATCGTGGACACAGCGGGATACAGCGGAGACACAGCGGGGACACAGCGGGGGACACAGCTAGGACACAGAGGGACACAGCGGGACACAGCTGGGGACACAGCGCTACACAGCGGGGAACACAGCAAGGACACAGCGGGACATAGCGGGGGACACAGCGAGAACATAGCGGGACACAGCGGAACACAGCGAGGACACAGCGGGACACCGCGGGGACCCAGCGGGGGACACAGCAGGACACAGGGGGGAAACAGCGAGGATACAGCGGGACACAGCGGGACACATCGGGGGACACATCGGGACACAGCAGGGACACAGCGGGACACAGCGGGGACACAGCGGGACACAGCGGGACACAGCAGGGTCACAGCAGGACACAGCGGGAACACAGCGGGACACAATGGGGGACACAGCGGGACACAGCGGGACACAGCGGGGGACACAGCAGGACACAGCAGCTAGCACAGCGGGACACAGTGGGGGATATAGCGGGGACACAGCTGGGACACAGCGGGACACAGATCGGTCACAGCGGGACACAGCGGGGGACACAGCGAGGACAAAGCAGGACACAGCGGGACACAGCGGGACACAGAGGGGACACAGCGTGACACAGTGGGGGACACAGCAGGACACAGCGGGACACAGCAGGGGACAAAGCACGACACAGCGCGACACAGCTGGACACAGCGGGGACACAGCTGCGACACAGCGGGACAGAGCGGGACACAGCGGGGACACAGCGGGGACACAGTGGGACACAGCGGGACACAGGGGGGACACAGCAGGGACACAGCGGGAGACAGCGGGGACACAGCGGAGATACAGCAGGACACAGAGGGGGCCACAGCGGGACACAAGGGGACATAGCGGGGGACACAGTGGGGACATAGAGGAGGACCCAGCGAGGACACAACGGGACACAGTGGCACACAGCGGGACTCAGTGGGGTACATAGCAGGGAACAGCAGGTACACACCGGGTACAGCGGGGACACAGCTGAATATAGCAGGACACAGCGGGACACAGCAGGGGACACAGCTGGGGACACAGCGGGACACAGTGGGGGATACAGCGAGGACACAGACGGACACAGTGGGACACAGCGGGACACAGCGGGACACAGTGGGGGACACAGCGAGGACACAGCGGGACACAGCGGGAGACACAGTGTTAAACAGAGGGGAAACAGCAGCTTCCCCATGGGACACAGCGGTAACACAGCTGGCGACATTGGGGAAACGGGGACACAGCGTTGGACACAGGTGGACATAGCGGGGGACAGCGGGGACACAGCAGGACACAGCGGGGGACACAGCGGGGATACAGCTGGGACACAGCGGGGAACACAGCGGGACACAGCGGGGGACACACCAAGGACACAGCGGGACACAGCAGGACACAGCAGTGACACAGAGGGGACACAGCGGGGACACATTTGGGATACAGCGAGGACACAGTGGGACACTGCGGGACACAGAGGGGGCCACAGTGGGGTCAGTGGAGAAACACCATGGGACAGGGGGACACAGCGGGACACAGCGGAACACAGCGGGACACAGCTGGGACACAGCGGGTGACATCGTGGAAAAAGCGGGGCACAGCGGGGGACACAGCGGGACACAGCGGGGACACAGCTGGGACACAGCGTAGGACACAGCAGGGACACAGCGGGACACAGCTGGGGACACAGCGGGGACACAGGTGGGGACAGCGCGGGGACACAGCGGGACAGAGCGGGGAGAGAGCGGGGGACACAGCGGGATACAGCGGGGGACACAGCGGGGAAACAGCATTACTCAGCTGGGGACAGGGCGATGACACATTGGGACACAGCGGGGGACACAGCGGGGATACAGCGGGACACAGTGGGGGATACAGCGAGGACACAGAGGGACACAGTGTGACACAGCGGGACACAGCGGGGCACATTGGGGTACACAGCGAGGACACAGCGGGACACAGCGGGGGACACAGTAAGGACACAGCAGGACACAGCGGGACACAGCGGGGACACAGCAGGACACAGCGGGGGACACAGCGTGACACAGCGGGGACACAGCGGGTACACAGCGGGACACTGCGTGACACAGCGGAGGACACTGCGGGGAAACAGCGGGACACAGTGGGACCCAGCGGGGGACAGCGGGACACAGCGGAGGACACTGCGGGACAGAGCGGGAACACTTCGGGGGACACAGGGAGGACACAGCGGGACACAGCGGGGACACAGCAGGGACTCAGCGGGGGACATAGCGGGGGACAAAGCAGGACACCACGGGACACAGCGGAACACAGCGGAACACAGCGGAACACAGTGGGAGACACAGCGAGGTACACAACGGGACACAGCGGGACACAGCGAGGACACAGCGGAACACAGGGGGAAACAGCGGTGACACAGCCAGCAACACAGCGGGGGAAACAGCGGCACACAGCGGGGACAAAGCGGGGACTCAGCGGGGGACATAGCGGGGGACAAAGCAGGACACCACGGGACACAGCAGAACACAGCGGAACACAGTGGGGACACTGCGGGGACACAGCGGGACAGAGCGGGGGACACAGCGGGACACAGCAAGACTCATCGGTGAACACAACGGAACACAGCGGGGGACAGAGCGGGGGACACAGCGGGGACACAGCGGGGACACTGCATGACACATCGTAGACACAGTGGGACTCAGCGGGACATAGTGAGGACACAGCGGGACACCGCTTGGATACAGCAGGGGAAACAGCGAGGACACAGCGGGACATGGGGGGAACACAGCAGGGACTCAGCGGGGGACACAGCGGGACACAGCAGGACAGAGCGGGGGACACAGCGGGACACAGCAGGGTCACAGCGGGACACAGTGGGACGCAGCGGGACAGAGCGGGACACAGCGGGGACACAGCGGGTGACATCATGGAAAAAACGGGGCACAGAGGGGGACAAAGCGGGACACATCGGGGACACAGCTGGGACACAGCGTGGGACACAGCAGGGACACAACGGGACACAGCGGGGATACAGCTGGGACACAGCGTGGGACACAGCGGGACACAGCGGGGGACACACCAAGGACACAGAGGGACACAGCGGGACACAGCAATAAGACAGAGGGGACACAGCGGGGCACAGCGGGGACACAGTGGGGATACAGCGAGGACACAGCGGGACACAGCGGGACACAGCGGGGGCCACAGCGGGGGACAGCAGGGACACACCAGGGGACAGGGGGACTCAGCGGGACACAGCGGAACACAGCGGGGGACAGCGTGGACACAGCGCAACACAGCGGGACACAGCGGGGACACAGTTGGGGACATCGGGGTAAAAGGGGGCACAGGAGGGGACACAGCGGGACACAGCGTGGGACAGAGCAGGGACACAGCGGGACACACTGGGGACACAGCGGTGACACAGCTGGGGACAGCGTGGGGACACAGCGGGGAGAGAGCGGGGGATACAGCGGGGGACACAGCGGGGATACAGCGGGCGACACAGCGGGACACAACGGGGACACAGCCGAGACACAGCAGGGGACACAGCGGGGGACACAGCTGGACACAGTAGGACACAGCGGGGACACAGCGGGGACAAAGCGGGACACAGCAGGATACAGCGGAGACACAGCTGGGGACACAGCGGGAGACAGCGGAGACACAACGGGGGACACAGCGGGACACAGAGGGGGACACAGCGGGACACAGCGAGACACAGCGGGGACACATCGGGACATAGCGGAGGACACAGCGGGGGACACAGCAGGATACAGTGGAGCACAGAGCGGGAGACACAGCGGGGGAAACAGCATGAACACAGAAGGACACAGCTGGGACACAGCGGGACACAGCGGGGACACAGCGGGACACAGAAGGACACAGCGGGGACACAGCGGGCATTGCGGTTACACAGCAGGACACAGCAGGACTCAGCTGGACACAGCGGGGACACAGCGTGGACACAGCGGGACACAGTGGGACACAGCGGGGGACACAGCGGAACACAGCGGGGACCCAGAGGGGACACAGCAGCACACAGCAGAGACACAGCAGGACACAACGTGGGACTCAGTTGGGACACAGAAGAGGACACAGTGAGGACACAGCAGTACACAGCGGGACACAGCGGGACACATCGGGACATAGCGGGGTACACAGCCGGGGACAGTGGTGACAAAACGGGGAACAGCGGGGACACAGCGGGACACAGCAGGGGACAGCGGGGACACAGTGGGACATATCGTGGGACACAGCGTGGGACACAGCGGGAGACACAGCGTTAAACAGCGGGGAAACAGCAGCTTCCCCATGGGACACAGCGGTAACACAGCTGGCGACATTGGGGAAACAGGGGGACATAGCGGGGGACAGCGGGGACACAGCGGGACACAGCGGGGGACACAGCTAGGACACAGAGGGACACAGCAGGACACAGCTGGGGACACAGCGCTACACAGCGGGGAACACAGCGAGGACACAGCGGGAAATAGCGGAGGACACAGCGGGGGACACAGCGGGACAAAGGGGGGAAACAGCGAGGACACAGCGGGACACAGCGGGACACATCGGGGGACACAGCGGGACACAGCAGCGACACAGCGGGACACAGCGGGGACACAGCGGGCCACAGCGGGCCACAGCGGGATCACAGCAGGACACAGCGGGGACACAGCGGGACACAATGGGGGACACAGCGGGACACAGCGGGACACAGCGGGGGACACAGTGGGACCCAGTGGGGTCACAGCTAGGACAAAGCGGTACCCAGCGGGACACAGCGTCGATACAGCGGGGACACAAAGGGACACAGCGGGGTACACAGCTGGGGACACAAAGGGACACAGAGAGGGACACAGCGGGACACAGCGGGACACAACGGGACACAGCAGTGACAAAGTGGGAATCACAGCGGGGTATAGAGCGGGACACAGCGAGGGACACAGGTAGGACACAGTGGGACACAGCGGGGACACAGCTGGACACAGCGGGATACAGAAGGAGACACAGCGGGGACACAACGGGACACAGGGCGGGACACAGCGGGACACAGCAGGGACACAGCGGGACAGAGCGGGGACACAGCGGAGACACAGCGGGACACAACAGGGGCCACAGCGGGACACAAGGGGACACAGCGGGGGACACAGTGGGGACATAGAAGGGGACCCAGCGAGGACACAACGGGACACAGCGGGACACAGCGGGACACAGTGGGGTATAGAGCGGGACACAGCGGGGGACACAGGGAGGACACAGCGGGACACAGCTGGACAAAGCAGGATACAGAAGGAGACACAGATGGACACAACGGGACACAGGGCGGGACACAGCGGGACACAGCAGGGACACAGCAGAGACACAGCAGAACACAGCAGGGGCCACAGCAGGAAACAAGGGGACACAGCGGGGTACACAGCTGGGGACACAAAGGGAAACAGCGGAGACACAGCAGGACACTGCGTGATACATCGTGGACACAGCGGGACACAGCGAGACACAGCAGAGACACAGCGGGACACAGCGGGGACACAGCGGGACACAGCGAAAGACAGCGGGGACACAGCGGGGAGCAGAGCGGGACACAGCGTGGGACATAGTGGGGACACAGCTTGGACACAGCGCGACACAGCGGGGTCACAGCAGGACACAGCGGGGGGCAAAGTGGAACACAGCAGGACATAGCGGGACAAAGCGGGGGACAGAGCGGGACACAGCGGGACACAGCACGGACACAGCGGAAAACAGCAGTGTACACAGCTGGGGACACAGAGTAGGACACAGCGGGACACAGCGGGACACAGCGGGAACAAAGCGGGAGACACAGTGGGGGACAGACCGGGACACAGCGGGGGACACAGGGAGGACACAGCGGGACACAGAGGGGACACAGCGGGCACTCAGCGTGGGAAATAGCGGGGGACAAAGCAGGACACCACGAGACACAGCGGAACACAGCGGAACACAGTGGGGACACTGGGGGGACACAGCGGGACTCATCAGTGAACACAACGGAACACAGCGGGGGACATAGTGGAGGACACAGCGGGACACAGCGGGGACTCAGCTGGACACAGCGTGGTATACAGCGTGACACAGCGGGGACACAGCGGGACAATGCGTGACACATCGGGGACACAGCGGGACACAGCGGGACACAGCGGGACACAGTGGGGGACACAGCGCTACACAGCGGGAAACACAGCGAGGACACAGTGGGACACAGCGGGGTACACAGCTGGGGACACAAAGGGAAACAGCGGAGACACAGGAGGACACTGCGAGACACATCTTGGACACAGCGAGGAAACAGCGGGACACAGCGGGGTACACAGCTGGGGACACAAAGGAAACAGCGCAGACACAGCAGAACAACGCGTGACACATCGTGGACACAGGGCGACACAGCGGGATACCGCAAAGACACATTGGGGACACAGCAGGGGACACAGCGAGGACACAGCGGGACACAGCGGGGGACACAGCGCTACACAGCGGGGAACACAGCGAGGACACAGCGGGACACAGCGGGGGACACAGCGAGAACACAGCGGGACACAGCGGAACACAGCGCTACACAGCGGGAAACACAGCGAGGACACAAGGGGACATAGCGAGCGACACAGCGAGAACACAGCGGGACACAGCGGAAGACAGCAAGGACACAACGGGACACCGCCGGGGCACAGCGGAAGACATAGCGGGACACAGCGGGGAAAACCGCGAGGACACAGCGGGACACAGCGGGACTCAGCGGGGGACACAGCGGGAAAAAGCGGGACACAGCGGGGACACAGCCGGACACAGCGGGGACAGAGCGGGACAGAGCGGTACACAGCGGGGACACACCAGGACACAGCGGGGACACAACGGGACACAGTGGGGGATACAGCGGGACACAGCGGGACACAGTGGGGGACACAGCGAGGTACACAGCGGGACACAGCGGGACACAGCGAGGACACAGCGGAACACAGCGGGACACAGCGGTGACACAGCCAGCGACACAGCGGGGGAAACAGCGGCACACAGCGGGGACAAAGCAGGACACCACGGGACACAGCAGAACACAGTGGAACACAGTGGGGACACTGCGGGGACACAGCGGGACACAGCGGGGGACACAGCGGGACACAGCGGGACTCATCGGTGAACACAACGGAACACAGCGGGGGACAGAGCAGGGGACACAGCGGGGACACAGCGGGGACACTGCGTGACACATCGTAGACACAGCGGGACACAGCGGGACACAGTGGGGACACAGCTGGACACAGCGGGATACAGAAGGAGACACAGCGGGGACACAACGGGACACAGGGCGGGACACAGCGGGACACAGCAGGGACACAGCGGGACACAGCGGGGACACAGCGGAGACACAGCGGTACACAGCAGGAGCCACAGCGGGACACAAGGGGACACAGCGGGGGACACAGTGGGGACATAGAAGGGGACCCGGCGAGGACACAGCGGGACACAGCGGGGACACAGCGGGGACACAGCGGGACACAGCAAAAGACACAAAGGGAAACAAGGGAGACACAGCAGGACACTGCGAGACACATCGTGGACACAGCGAGGAAACAGCGGTACACAGCGGGGTACACAGCTGGGGACACAAAGGAAACAGCGCAGACACAGCAGAACACTGCGTGACACATCGTGGACAAAGGGGGACACAGCGGGATACTGCAAAGACACAGCGGGGACACAGCAGGGGACACAGTAGGGGACACAGCGGGACACAGCGGGACAAAGCGTGACACAGCGTGGGACACAGCGCTCCACAACGGGAAACACCGCGAGGACACAGTGGAACACAGCTGGGGACACAACGGGACACAGAGTAGGACACAGCGGGAAACAGCGGGACACAGCAGGACACAGCGGGGACAAAGCGGGAGACATAGCGGAGGACAGAGCGGGACACAGCGGGGACACAGCGGGGACACAGCAGCACACAGCGGGGACACAGCGGAACACAGCGGGACACAGCGGGCACACAAGGGAGACACAGCGGGACACAACATGGGACTCAGTGGGGACACAGCGGGGGACACAGTGAGGACACAGCGGAACACAGCGGGACACAGCGGGAACACAGCGGAGACACAGCAGGACACAACGTGGGACTCAGTTGGGACACAGCGGAGGACACAGCGGGACACAGCGGAACTCAGCGGGGAACACAGCGGAACACAGCGGGGGACAGAGCGGGGGACACAGCGGGGACTGTGTTGGACACAGCGGGGGACACAGTGTGACACAGCGGGGACACAGCGGGGACACAGCGGGACATTGAATGACACATTGGGGACATAGCGGGACACAGCGGGACACAGCGGGTGACACAGCGCTACACAGCGGGGAACACAGTGAGGACACAGCGGGACACAGCGGGACACAGCGGGACACAGCGGGGACAAAGCGGGAGACATAGCGGGGGACAGAGCGGGACACAGTGGGGACACAGCGGGGACACAGCAGCACACAGCGGGGACACAGCGGAACACAGCGGGACACAGCGGGCGCACAGGGAAGACACAGCGGGACACAACATGGGACTCAGTGGGGACACAGCGGGGGACACAGTGAGGACACAGCGGTACACAGCGGGACACAGCGGGGACACAGCGGGGACACAGCGGAACACAGCGGGACACAGCGGGCACACAGCGGAGACACAGCGGGACACAACGTGGGACTCAGTTGGGACACTGGAGGACACAGCGGGACACAGCGGAACTCAGCGGGGAACACAGCGGAACACAGCGGGGGACAGAGCGGGGGACACAGCGGGGACTGTGTTGGACACAGCGGGGGACACAGTGTGACACAGCAGGGACACAGCGGGGACACAGCGGGACATTGAATGACACATTGGGGACACAGCGGGACACAGCGGGACACCGCGGGTGACACAGCGCTACACAGCGGGGAACACAGTGAGGACACAGCGGGACACAGCGGGGGACACAGCGAGAACACAGTGGGACTCAGCGGGACATAGTGAGGACACAGCGGGACACCGCTTGGACACAGCGGGGTCACAGCGGGACACAACGGGGGAAACAGCGAGGACACAGCGGGACACGGGGGGAACACAGCAGGGACACAGCGGGGGACACAGCAGGACACAGCAGGACAGAGCGGGGGTCACAGCGAGAAACAGCTAGGACACAGCGGTACACAGCGGAGGACACAGCGGGGAAACAGAGGGACATATGGGACAGAGCGGGGGACACTGAGGGACAGAGCGGGGGACACAGCCGGGGACACAGCGAGAGCAAAGTGGGATAGAGCGTGACATAGCGGGACACAGCAGGACACAGCAGGGGACACAGCTGGGGACACAGCGGGACACAGTGCGGGATACAGCGAGGACACAGAGGGACACAGTGGGACACAGCAGACACAGCGGGACACATTGGGGGACACAGCGAGGACACAGCGGGACACAGCAGAGACACAGCTGGACACAGCGGGGACACAGCGGGACACAGCAGGAGACACAGCGGGGACACAAAGGGACACAGCGCCAGACACAGCGGGACACAACGGCAACACAGCGGGACACATGAAGACACAGCGGAGACACAGCGGGACACAGTGGGGGCCACAGCGGGACATAACGGGACACAGCGGGTGACACAGCGGGACACAGCAGGGTCACAGCGGGACACAGTGGGACACAGCGGGACAGAGCGGGACACAGCGGGGACACAGCGGGTGACATCGTGGAAAAAGCGGGGCACAGCGGGGGACACAGCGGGACACATCGGGGACACAGCTGGGACACAGCGTGGGACACAGCAGGGACACAGCAGGACACAGCGGGGACACAGCGGGACACAGCAGGGGACACACCAAGGACACAGAGGGACACAGCGGGACACAGCAATAAGACAGAGGGGACACAGCGGGGCACAGCGGGGACACAGTGGGGATACAGCGAGGACACAGCGGGAAACAGCAGGACACGGTGGGACACAGCGGGGGACAGCGGGACACAGCGCAGGACACAGCGGGGGAAAACAGCGGGACAAAGTAGGACACAGCGGGGGACACTGCAGGACAGAGGAGGGAACACAGCGGGGGACACAGGGAGGACACGGCGGGACACAGCGGGGACACAGTGGGGACTCAGTGGGGGACATAGCGGGGGACAAAGCAGGACACCACGCGACACAACGGAACACAGCGGAACACAGAGGGGGACACAGCGAGGTACACAGCAGGACACAGCGGGACACAGCGAGCACACAGCGGAACACAGGGGGACACAGCGGTGACACAGCGAGGGACACAGCGCGGGACACAGCGGGACACAGCGGGAATACAGTGGGGACTCAGCAGAGGACATAGCAGGGGACAAAGCAGGACACCACGGGACACAAGGGAACACAGCGGAACACAGATGTGGACACAGCGAGTTACATAGCGGGACACAGCGGGACACAGCGAGGACACAGCGGAACACAGGGGGACACAGCGGTGACACAGCGGGACACAGCGGGACACAGCTGGGTCACAGCCGGACACAGCGGGGGACACAGCGGGACACAGCAGGACACAGCGGGACAAAGCGGGGGACACAACGGGACACAGCGGTACAAGCGGGACACAGTGGGGACACAGCGCTACACAGCGATGTACACAGCTGGGGACACAACGGGATACAGAGTGGGACACAGCGGGACACAGCGGGGCCAAAAAGGGAGACACAGCAGGGGACAGATCGGGACACAGCGGGGGACACAGGGAGGACACAGCGGGACAGAGCAGGGACACAGCGGGGACTCAGCGGGGGACATAGCGGGGGACAAAGCAGGACACCACGGGCCAGAGCAGAACACAGCGGAACACAGTGGGGTCACTGCGGGGACACAGCGGGACTCAGCGGGGGACACAGCGGGACACAGCGCGACTCATTGGTGAACACAACGAAGACAGCGTTGGACAGAGCGGGTGACACAGCTGGACACAGCGGGGACACAGCGGGGACACAGCGGGACACTGCGTGACACAACCTTGACACAGGGGGACACAGCGAGACACATCGGAGACAGCAGGACACTGCGTGACACATCAGGGACACAGCGGGACACAGCGGGACACAGCGGGAAACACCGCGAGGACACAGCGGGACACAGCGTGATACATAGCTGGGGACACAAAGGGAAACAGCGGGGACACAGCAGGATACTGCGTGACACATCGTGGACACAGCGGGGACACAGCGGGGGACACAGCGGGACACAGCGGGACAAAGCGGGGGACACAGCGGGACACGGTGGGACAAGTGGGACACAGCGGGGACACAGCGCTACACAGAGGTGTACACAGCTGGGGACACAACGGGATACAGAGTGGGACACAGCGGGACACAGCGGGGCCAAAAAGGGAGACACAGCGGGGGACAGATCGGGACACATTGGGGGACATAGGGAGGACACAGCGGGACACAGCGGGGACACAGCGGGGACTCAGCGGGGGACATAGCGGGGGACAAAGCAGGACACAACGGGACACAGCACAACACAGCGGAACACAGTGGGGACACTGCGGGGACACAGCCTGACACAGCGGGGTCACAGCGGGACACAGCGGGGGACACAGTGAGGACACAGCGGGACACAGCGGGACAAAGCAGGAGAGAGCAGGGACACAGCATGACACAGTGGGGGACACAGCGGGTCACAGCGGGACATAGCGGGACACAGGGTGGACACAGCAGTGACACAGAGGTGGACACAGCGGGACACAGCGGGAAACAGCGGGGGACACAGCGGGACACAGTGCGGACACATCGGGACACAGCGGGACACAGCAGGACACAAAGGGACACAGTGGGGACAAAGCGGGAGACACAGCGGGGGACAGAGCAGGACACAGCGGGGGACACAGGGAAGACCCAGCGGGACACATCGGGGACACAGCGGGGACTCAGCGCTATCCCACTTTGTTCTCGCTGTGTCCCCGGCTGTGTCCTCCGCTCTGTCCCTCAGTGTCCCCCGCTCTGTCCCACTGTGTCCCTCGGTTTCCCCGCTGTGTCCTCCGCTGTGTACCGCTGTGTCCTAGCTGTTTCTCGCTGTGTCCCCCGCTCTGTCCTGCTGTGTCCCGCTGTGTCCCCCGCTGTGTCCCTGCTGTGTTCCCCCCGTGTCCCGCTTTGTCCTCGCTGTTTCCCCCGTTGTGTCCCGCTGTGACCCCGCTGTGTCCAAGCGGTGTCCCGCTGTGTCCTCACTATGTCCCTCTGAGTCCCACTGTGTTCTCGCTGTGTCCCCCTCTGTGTCCCGCTGTGTCCTCGCTGTGTTCCCCGCTGTGTAGCGCTGTGTCACCCGCTGTGTCCCGCTGTGTCCCGCTGTGTCCCCAATGTGTCATGCAATGTCCTGCTGTGTCCCCGCTGTGTCCCCGCTGTGTCACACTGTGTTCCCCGCTGTGTCCAAGAGAGTCCCCGCTGTGTCCCCCGCTCTGTTTTCTGCTGTGTTCCGCTGTGTTCCCCGCTGAGTCCCACTGTGTCCCGCAGTGTCCTCCGCTGTGTCCCGCTGTGTTCCGCTGTGTCCTGTGGTGTCCTGCTTTATCACCCGCGGTGTCGCCCGCTGAGTCCCGGCTGTGTCCCCGCTGTGTCCCGCTATGTCCTCCCTGTGTCCCCCGCTGTGTCCCGCTCTATCCCCCGCTGTGATTCCCTCTTTGTCCCAGCTTTGTCCCGCTGTGTCCCGCTGTGTCCCTCACTGTTTCCCGTTGTGTCCCCGCTGTGTCCTGCTGTGTCCCGCTGTTTCCCCGCTGTGTCCCGCTGTGTCCCCCTGTGTCACCGCTATGTCCCCGCTTTGTCCCCCGCTGAGTCCCCGCTGTGTCCACGCTGTGTCCCGCTGTGTCCTCCCTGTGTCCCCCGCTATGTCCCGCTCTATACCCCGCTGTGATTCCCGCTTTGTCACTGCTGTGTCCCGCTGTGTCCCGCTGTGTCCCACTGTGTTCTCGCTGTGTCCCCCGCTGTATCCCGCTGTGTCCTCGCTGTGTTCCCCACTGTGTAGCGCTGTGTCACCCGCTGTGTCCCGCTGTGTCCCGCTGTGTCCCCAATTTGTCACGCAGTGTCCCGCTGTGTCCCCGCTGTGTCCCGCTGTGTCCTCCCTGTGTCCCCCGCTGTGTCCCGCTCTATCCCCCGCTGTGATTCTCGCTTTGTCACTGCTTTGTCCCACTGAGTCCCACTGTGTTCTCGATGTGTCCTCCTCTGTGTCCCGCTGTGTCCTCGCTGTGTTCCCCGCTGTGTAGTGCTGTGTCACCCGCGGTGTCCCGCTGTGTCCCGCTGTGTCCCCAATGTGTCATGCAATGTCCCGCTGTGTCCCCGCTGTGTCCCCGCTGTGTCACACTGTGTTCCCCGCTGTGTCCAACACAGTCCCCGCTGTGTCCCCCGCTCTGTCCCCCGCTGGGTTGAGCTGTGTTCCCCGCTGAGTCTCGCTGTGTCCCGCTGTGTCCCCCTCTGTGTCCCGTTGTGTCCCCAGCTGTGTACCCCTCTGTGTCCCGCTGTGTCCCCGCTGTGTCCCATTGTGTCCAACGCTTTGTCCCGCTGTGTCGTGCTATGTCCCGCTGTGTCCCCCGCTGTGTCTCGCTGTGAACCCGCTGTGGCCCGCTGTGTCCCAGCTTGTCCCCGCTATGTCCCCCGCTGTGTCCCGCTGTGCTCCCCGCTGTGTCCCCGCTGTGTCTCTCGCTGTGTCCCACGGTGTCCCTGCTGTGTCCCGCTGTGTCCCGCTGTGTCCTCGCTGTGTCCCCGCTGTGTCCCGCTGTGTCCCCGCTGTGTCCCACTGTGTCCCCGCTGTGTCCCGATGTAGCCCCGCTGTGTCCCCGCTGTTGTCCCCTTCTGTGTCCCCCGCTGTGTCCCCGCTGTGTCCAAAGCTGTGTCTCACGCGCTGTATTGCTGTGTCTCCGCTGTGTCCCACTGTGTCCCGCTGTGTCCCCGCTGTGTCCCCGCTGTGTCCCACTGTGTCCCCACTGTGTCCCGATGTAGTCCCGCTGTGTCCCCGCTGTGTCCCACTGTGTCCCCGCTGTGTCCCGATGTAGTCCCGCTGTGTCCCCGCTGTGTGCCCACTGTGTGCCCGCTGTGTCCCCTTCTGTGTCCCCGCTGTGTCCCACGCTGTGTCTCTCGCTGTGTCCCGCTGTGTAACCGCTGTGTCCCACTCTGTTCCGCTGTGTCCCCGCTGTGTCCACGCTGTGTCCCGCTGTGACCCGCTGTGTCCCCGCTGTGTCCCCGCTGTGTCCCGCTGTGTACCAGCTGTGTCCCTGCTCTGTCCCCAACTGTGTTACCCCGTGTGTCCCGCTGGATCCCGCTGTGTCCTCGCTGTGTCCCCTGCTGTGTCCTGCTGTGTCCCCACTGTTTCCCCCGTTGTGTCCCGCTGTGTCCCACTGTGTCCTCACTGTGTTTCCCGCTGTGTAGCGCTGTGACCCCCCGCTGTGTCCCGCTGTGTTCGGCTGTGTCCCCGATGTGTCACACAGTGTCCCGCTGTGTCCCCGCTGTGTCCCCGCTCTGTCACGCTGTATACCCCGCTGTGTCCAGCTGAGTCCCCGCTGTGTCCCGCTTTCTCCCCTGCTATGTCCCCCGCTGTGTTCCGTTGTGTTCAGCGATGAGTCCCGCTGTGTCCCGGTGTGTCCCCCGCTGTGTCCCGGTGTGTCCCCGCCGTGTACCCACTGTGTCCCGTGGTGTCCTGCTTTTGTCCCCCGCTATGTCCCCCGCTGAGTCCCCGCTGTGTCCCCGTTGTGTCCTCCCTGTGTCCCCCGCTCTGTCCCCCGCTGTGTCTCCCGCTTTGTCCCCACTGTGTCCCGCTGTGTCCTGCTGTGTCACGCTGTGTCCCACTCTGTGTCCCGTTGTGTCCCCAGCTGTGTACACCGCTGTGTCCAGCTGTGTCCCCGCTGTGTCCCCGTGTCCAATGCTTTGTCCCGCTGTGTCGTGCTATGTTCCTCTGTGTCCCACGCTGTGTCCCGCTGTGACCCCGTTGTGTCCCGCTGTGTCCCCGCTGTGTCCCCGCTATGTCCCCCGCTGTGTCCCCATTGTGTCCCCGCTGTGTCCCGCTGTGACCCGCTGTGTCCCGCTATGTCCCCGCTTTGTCCCGCTGTGTACCCGCTGTGTCCCCGTTGTTTCCCCAACTGTGTCCCCCCTGTGTCCCGCTGTATCACGCTGTGTCCTCGCTGTGTCTCCCGCTGTGTCCTGCTGGGTCCACACTGTGTCCCCCGCTATGTCCTCGCTGTGTCCCACTGTTTCCCCCGCTGTGTCCTGCTGTGTCCCGCTGTGTTCTCGCTGTGTGTCCCGCTGTGTAGCGCTGTGTCCCCTGCTATGTCCTGCTGTGTCCGGCTGTGTCCCTGATGTGTCACACAGTGTCCCGCTGTGTCCCCACTGTGTCACGCTGTATACCCCGGTGTGTCCAGCTGAGTCCCCGCTGTGTCCTGCTGTGTCCTCCGCTGTGTCCCCGCAGTGTCCTCACTGTGTTACGCTGTGTTCCGCTGTGTCCCGTGGTGTCCTGCTTTGTCCCCCGCTATGTTCCCCGCTGAGTCCCCACTCTGTCCCCGCTGTGTCCTGCTGGGTCCTTACTGTGTCCCCCGCTGTGTACCGCTCTGTCCCCCACTGTGTCTCCCGCTTTGTCCCAATTGTGTACCGCTGTGTCCCGCTGTGTCCCGTTGTGTCCCACTCTGTGTCCAGTGGTGTCCCCAGCTGTGTACACCGCTGAGTCCCGCTGTGTCCTGCTGTGTCCCGCTGTGTCCCGCTGTGTCCCCACTGTGCCCCGCTGTGTTCGAATGTGGCCCCGCTGTGCCCCGCTGTGACCCGCTGTGTCCCGCTGTGTCCCGCTCTATCCCACTCTGTGTACCGTTGTGTCCCCAGCTGTGTACAACGCTATGTCCCGCTGTGTCCTGCTGTGTCCCGTGGTGTCCTGCTTTGTCCCCCGCTATGTCCCCCGCTGAGTCCCCGCTGTGTCCCCGCTGTGTCCCGCTGGGTCCTCCCTGTGTCCCCAGCTGTGTCCCGCTCTGTCCCCCGCTGTGTCTCCCGCTTTGTCCCCACTGTGTCCCGCTGTGTCCTGCTGTGTCCCGCTGTGTGCCACTCTGTGTCCCGTTGTGTCCCCAGCTGTGTACACCGTTGTGTCCCGCTGTGTCCCCCGCTGTGTCCCGCTGTGTCCAACGCTTTGTCCCGCTGTGTCGTGCTATGTCCCACTGTGTCCCCCGCTGTGTCCCGCTGTGAACCCGCTGTGGCCCGCTGTGTCCCAGCTGTGTCCCCGCTATGTCCCCCGCTGTGTCCCGCTGTGCTCCCCGCTGTGTCCCCGCTGTGTCTCTCGCTGTGTCCCACGGTGTCCCTGCTGTGTCCCGCTGTGTCCAGCTGTGTCCTCGCTGTGTCCCCGCTGTGTCCTGCTGTGTCCCGCTGTGTCCCCGCTGTGTCCCACTGTGTCCCCGCTGTGTCCCGATGTAGCCCCAATATGTCCCCGCTGTTGTCCCCTACTGTGTCCCCCGCTGTGTCCCCGCTGTGTCCAACGCTGTGTCTCTCGCTGTGTCCTGCTGTGTCTCCTCTGTGTCCCACTGTGTCCCGCTGTGTCCCCGCTGTGTCCCTGCTGTGTCCCACTGTGTCCCCGCTATGTCCCGATGTAGCCCCGCTCTGTCCCCGCTGTGTCCCCTTCTGTGTCCCCCGCTGTGTCCCCGCTGTGTCCCATGCTGTGTCTCTCGCTGTGTCCCGCTGTGTAACCGCTGTGTCCCACTCTGTCCCGCTGTGTCCCCGCTGTGTCCCGCTGTGACCCGCTGTTTCCCCGCTGTGTCCCGCTGTGTCCCCGCTGTGTCCCGGTGTGTACCAGGTGTGTCCCCGCTGTGTCCCCAACTGTGTTCCCCCGTGTGTCCCGCTATATCCCGCTGTGGCCCTCTCTGTCCCAGCTTTGTCCCCGCTATGTCCCCCGCTGTGTCCCGCTGTGCTCCCCGCTGTGTCCCCGCTGTGTCTCTCACTGTGTCCCACGGTGTTCCTGCTGTGTCCCGCTGTGTCCTGCCTTGTCCTCGCTGTGTTTCCTGCTGTGTAGCGCTGTGACCCCCGCTGTGTCCCGCTGTGTTCGGCTGTGTCCCCGATGTGTCACACAGTGTCCCGCTGTGTCCCCGCTGTGTCCCTGCTCTGTCACGCTGTATACCCCGCTGTGTCCAGCTGAGTCCCCGCTGTGTCCCGTTTTCTCCCCCGCTATGTCCCCCGCTGTGTTCCGTTGTGTTCAGCGATGAGTCCCGCTGTGTCCTGCTGTGTCCCTCGCTGTGTCCCGCTGTGTCCCCGCCGTGTACCCACTGTCTTCCGCTGTGTTCCGCTGTGTCCCGGGGAGTCCTGCTTTGTCCCCCGCTATGTCCCCCGCTGAGTCTCCGCTGTGTCCCCGCTGTGTCCTCCCTGTGTCCCCCACTGTGTTCCGCTCTGTCCCCCGCTGTGTCTCCCGCTTTGTCCCCACTGTGTCCTGCTGTGTCCCGCTGTGTCCCACTCTGTGTCCCGTTGTGTCCCCAGCTGTGTACACCACTGTGTCCCGCTGTTTCCCTGCTGTGTCCCCCTGTGTCCAATGCTTTGTCCCGCTGTGTCGTGCTATGTCCCTCTGTGTCCCCCTCTGTGTCCTGCTGGGACCCCGTTTTGTCCCCGCTGTGTCCCCGCTATGTACCCCGCTGTGTCCCCGCTATGTCCCCGCTGTGTCCCGCTGTGACCCGCTGTGTCCCGCTGTGTCCCGCTGTGTCCCCGCTGTGTCCCGCTGTGTACCCGCTGTGTCCCCGTTGTTTCCCCAACTGTGTTCCCCCCCTGTGTCCCGCTGTATCCCTCTGTGTCCTCGCTGTGTCCCCCGCTGTGTCCCGCTGTGTCCACATTGTGTCCCCCGCTATGTCCTCGCTGTGTCCCACTGTTTCCCCCGCTGTGTCCTGCTGTGTCCCACTGTGTCCTCGCTGTGTTTCCCGCTGTGTAGCGCTGTGTCCCCCACTTTGTCCCGCTGTGTCCGGCTGTGTCCCCGATGTGTCACACAGTGTCCCGCTGTGTCCCCGCTGTGTCCCCGCTGTGTCATGCTGTATACCCCGCTGTGTCCAGCTGAGTCCCCGCTGTGTCCTGCTGTGTCCTCCGCTGTGTCCCCGCAGTGTCCCCACTGTGTTACGCTGTGTTCCGCTGTGTCCCGTGGTGTCATGCTTTGTCCCCCGCTATGTCCCCCGCTGAGTCCCCGCTGTGTCCCCGCTGTGTCCTCCCTGTGTCCCCCTCTGTGTCCCGCTCTGTCCCCCGATGTGTCTCCCGCTTTGTCCCCACTGTGTCCCGCTGTGTCACGCTGTATACCCCGCTGTGTCCAGCTGAGTCCCCGCTGTGTCCTACTGTGTCCTCCACTGTGTCCCCGCAGTGTCCCCACTGTGTTACGCTGTGATCCGCTGTGTCCCGTGGTGTCCTGCTTTGTCCCCCGCTATGTCCCCCGCTGAGTCCCCGCTGTGTCCCCGCTGTGTCCTGCCTGTGTCCCCCTCTGTGTCCCGCTCTATCCCCCGCTGTGTCTCCCGCTTTGTCCCCACTGTGTCCCTTTGTGTCCTGCTGTGTCCCGCTGTGTCCCACTCTGTGTCCCGTTGTGTCCCCAGCTGTGTACACCGCTGTGTCCCGCTGTGTCCCAGCTGTGTCCCCCTGTGTCCAATGCTTTGTCCCGCTGTGTCGTGCTATGTCCCTCTGTGTCCCCCGCTGTGTCCCCCTGTGACCCCGTTGTGTCCCGCTGTGTCCCCGCTGTGTCTCCGCTGTGTCCACGCTATGTCCCCCGCTGGGTCCCCACTCTGTCCCCGCTGTGTCCCGCTGTGACCCGCTGTGTGCTGCTGTGTGCCGCTGTGTCCCACTGTGTCTCCGCTGTGTCCCGCTGTGTACCTGCTGTGTCCCCGTTGTTTCCCCAACTGTGTCCCCCCCTGTGTCCCGCTGTATCCCGCTGTGTCCTCGCTGTGTCCCCCGCTGTGTCCTGCTGTGTCCACACTGTGTCCCCCGCTATGACCTCGCTGTGTCCCACTGTTTCCCCTGCTGTGTCCTGCTGTCTCCCGCTGTGTCCTCGCTGTGTTTCCCGCTGTGTAGCGCTGTGTCCCCCGCTGTGTCCCGCTGTGTCCGTCTGTGTCCCCGATGTGTCACACAGTGTCCCGCTGTGTCTCCGCTGTGTCCCCGCTGTGTCACGCTGTATACCCCGCTGTGTCCAGCTGAGTCCATGCTGTGTCCTGCTGTGTCCTCCGCTGTGTCCCCGCAGTGTCCCCATTGTGTTCCGCTGTGTTCCGCTGTGTCCCGTGGTGTCCTGCTTTGTCCCCCGCTATGTTCAATGCTGAGTCCCCGCTCTGTCCCCGATGTGTCCCGCTGGGTCCTCACTGTGTCCCCCGCTGTGTCCCGCTCTGTCTTCCACTGTGTCTCCCGCTTTGTCCCAATTGTGTACCGCTGGGACCCGCTGTGTCCCGTTGTGTCCCACTCTGTGTCCCGTGGTGTCCCCAACTGTGTACACTGCTGAGTCCCGCTGTGTCACCGCTGTGTCCAGCTGTGTCCCGCTGTGTCCCACGCTTTTTCCCGCTGTGTCCTGCTATGTCCCGCTGTGTCCCCCGCTGTGTCCCGCTGTGACCCCGCTGTGTCGCCGCTGTGTCTTTCGCTGTGTCCCACTGTGTCCCCGCTGTGTCCCGCTGTGTCCCAATGTGGCCCCGCTGTGTCACGCTGTGTCACGCTGTGTCCCGCTGTGTCCTGCTCTATCCCACTCTGTGTACCGTTGTGTCCCCAGCTGTGTACAACGCTATGTCCCGCTGTGTCCCGCTGTGTCCCACTGTGTCCCACCCTTTATCCCGCTGTGTCCTGCTATGTCCCGCTGTGTCCTCGCTGTGTCCCCCGCTGTGTCCCCCGCTGTGTCCCGCTGTGTCCCCGCTCTGTGCTGGTTGTGTCCTCCTTTGTACCCCGCTGTGTCCCGCTGTGTCCCCGCTGTGTCCCCCACACTGTCCCCCGCTGTGTCCCGCTGTGTCCCCTGCTGTGTCCCACGCTGTGTCTCGCTGTGTCCCTACAGTGTCCCCGCTGTGTTCCGCTGTGTACTGCTGTGTTCCGTGGTGTCCCGCTTTGTCCCCCGCTGTGTCCCCCGCTGAATCCCCGCTGTATCCCCGCTGTGTCCCGTTATGTCCCCAGCTGTGTACCCTGCTGTGTCCTGCTGTGTCCACAGCTGTGTCCCGTTGTGTCCCTGTTGTGTCCCCCGCTGTGTCTCCGCTGTGTCCCGCTGTGTCCCCCCTTGTTCCGCTGTGCTCCCTGCTGTGTCGCCGCTGTGTCTCTCGCTGTGTCCCACTGTGTCCCCGCTGTGTCCCGCTGTGTCCCAATGTGTCCCCGCTGTTTCCCCGCTGTGTCTCTCGCTGTGTCCCGCTGTGTCCCGCTCTATCCCACTCTGTGTCCCGTTGTGTCCCCAGCTGTGTACACCGCTATGTCCCGCTGTGTCCCCGCTGTGTCCCGCTGTGTACCGCTCTGTTCCACTGTGTCCCACACTTTGTCCCGCTGTGTCCTGCTATGTCCCGCTGTGTCCCCCGCTGTGTCCCGCTGTGACCCCGCTATGTCCCGCTGTGTCCCAGCTGTGTCCCCGCTGTGTCTCTCGCTGTGTCCTACTGTGTCCCCGCTGTGTCCCGCTGTGTCCCGCTGTGACCCCGCTGTGTGCCCCGCTGTGTCCCGCTGTGTCCCGCTGTGTCCCCTGCTTTGTCCCGCTGTGTCCCTGCAGTGTCACATCTGTGTCCCCCTGTTTCCCGCTGTTACCCGTGGTGTCCAGCTTTGTCCCCCGCTGTGACCCGCGCTGAATCCTCACTGTGTCCTGCTGTGTCATGTCTGTGTCCGCGGCTTTCCCCCGCTTTGTCCCCCGCTGTGTCCCGCTGTGTCCCCCGCTGTGTCCCGCTGTGTCCCGCTGTGTCCTCGCGGTTTCCACCGCTGTGTTCACCGCTGTGTAATGCTGTGCCCCCCGATGTGTCCCGCTGTGTCCCGCTGTGTCCTTGCTGTGTCCCCCGCTGTGAACCCCGCTGTGTCCCCGCTTGTCTCCGCTGTGTCCCGCTGTGTCCTGCTGTTTCCAGCTGTGTCCTCGCTGTGTCCCCAGCTATGTCCCCCGCTGTGTCCCGCTGTGTCCCACTGTGTCCCCGATGTGTCACACAGTGTCCCGCTGTGTCCCCGCTGTGTCCCCGCTCTGTCACGCTGTATACCCCGCTGTGTCCAGCTGAGTCCCCGTTGTGTCCCGCTGTGTCCCCCGCTGTGTCCCCCTCTGTGTTCCGTTGTGTTCACCAATGAGTCCCGCTGTGTCTCGCTGTGACCCTGCTGTGTCCCGCTGTGTCCCCCGCTGTGTCCAGCTGTGTGCCACTGTGTCCCCCAGTGTGTCCTGATGTGTCCCGGCTGTGTCCTGCTGTGTCCAAGTTGTGTCCCCGCTAGGTCCCCCGCTGTGTCCCTCTGTGTCCCGCTGTGTCCCCCGCTGTGTCCTGATGTGTCCCCGCTGTGTCCTGATGTGTCCCCGCTGTATCCCCGCTGAGTCCTCCGCTGTGACCCGATGTGTCACAGCTGTGTCCCCCGCTGTGTCTCACTGTGTCCCCCGCTGTGTCCTGCTGTGTCCCATGCTGTGTCCCGCTGTGTGCTGCTGTGTCCCGCTGTGTCTCCCGCTGTGTACCGATGTGTCCCCGCGGTGTCTTGCTCTGTCACACTGTTTCCCCGCTGTGTCCCCGCTGAGTCCCCTGTGTCCCGCTGCGTCCCTGCTGTGTCCCGCTGTGTTCCCTCTGTGTCCCCGCTGTGTCCCCGCTGTGTCCCCCGCTGAGTCCCGCTGTATCCCCTGTGTCCCCGCTGTATCCCGATGTGTCCCAATGTGTCCCGCAGTGACCCGATGTGTCCTCGCTTTGTGCCTGCTGTGTCCCGCCGTGTATCCCGATGTGTCAAGCTGTGTCCCCCAATGTGCCCCGCTGTGTCCCCCGCTGTGTCCCACTGTGTCCCCGCTGTGGCCCCGCTGTGGCCCGCTTTGTCCTGGTGTGTCTCGCTGTGTCCCCCGCTGTGTCCCGCTGTGTCCCCCGCTAGATCCCGCTGTGTCCCCCGCTAGATCCCGCTGTGTCCTCCGCTGTGTCCCGCTGTGTCCCATGCTGTGTCCCGCTGTGTCCTCTCTGTGTCCCCCTCTGTGTCCCGCTGGGTCCCCGCTGTGTCCCGCTGTGTCCCACGCTGTGTCCCGCTGAGTCTCCTGCTGTGTCCTGCTGTGTCCCGCTGTGTCCCCGCTTTTTCCCCCTGTCCCCCCCTGTGTTCTCTGCTGTATCCCCCGCTTTGTCCCGCTGTGTCCCCCGCTGTGTCCCGCTGTGTCCCCAGCGGTGTCCCTGCTGTGTCCCGCTCTTTCGCGCTGTGTCCCGCTCTGTCCTGCTGTGTTCTCGCTGTGTCCCCCGCTGTGTCCCCATTGTGTCCCCGCTGTATCCCGCTGTGTCCCTCTGTGTTCTCTCTGTGTCCCCCGCTGTGTCCCCGTTGTGACCCCGCTGTATCCCGCTGTGTCCCGCTGTGTCCTCACTGTGTCCCCCGCTGTGTCCCGCTATGTCCCCCGCAGTGTCTCCTGCTGTGTCCCGCTGTTTCCCACGCTGTGTCCCTCTGTGTCCCGCTGTGTCCCACACTGTGTCCCGCTGTTTCCCCGCTGTATCCCCCGCTGTCTCCCCACTGTGTCCCACTGTGTCCCGCTGTGTCCCGCTTTGTCCTCGATGTGTCCCCCTCATTGTCCCGCTATGTCCCGCTGTATCCCCGCTGTGTCCCCGCTGTGTCACACTGTGTCCCCACTGTGTCCACGCTGTCTCCCCGCTGTTACCCGCTGTGTCACCCGCTGTGTCCCCCACTGTGTCCCGCTGTGTCCCGCTGTGTCCCATGTGTCCCCGCTGTGTCCCGCTTTGTCCCGATGTGTCCTGCTGTGTCCCGCTGTGTCCTCGCTGTGTCCCCGCTGTGTCCCTCCGTGTATCCCCCTGTGTCAAGGTCTGTCCCCCGATGTGTCCCGCTGTTTCCCGATTTGTCCCTGCTGTGTCCCCCGCTGTGTCTCGCTATGTCCCCCGCTGTGTACTGCTGTGTCCCGCTGTGTGCTGCTGTGTCCCGCTGTGTTCCCCGCCGTGTACCGATGTGTCCCCGTTGTGTCCTGCTGTGTCTCCCGCTGTTTCCCGATATGTCCCCGCAGTTTCCCGCTATGTCCCGCTGTGTCCCCGCTGTGTCCCGCTGTGTCCTGCTGTGTCCCCTGTGTCCCCGCTGTGTCCCGCTGTGTCCCAATGTGTCCCGCGGTGTCTCGCTGTGTCCTTGCTGTGTCCACGCTCTGTCCCTCCGTGTATCCCGCTTTGTCAAGCTGTGTCCCCCGATGTGTCCCGCTGTGTCCTGATATGTCTCCACTGTGTCCCCCGCTGTGTCCCGCTGTGTCCCCCGCTGTGTACCGATGTGTCCCCGCTGAGTCCTGCTTTGTCCCACGCTGTGTCACGATGTGTCCCCGCTGTGTCCGGCTGTGTCCCGCTGTGTCCCCCGCTGTGTCCCGATGTGTCCCAGCTGTGTCCCACTGTGTTCCGCTGTGTCCCCCACTGTGTCACACTGTGTCCTGCTGTTTCCCTGCTGTGTCCCCACTGTGTCCCCTCTGTGTCCTGCTGTGTCCACGGTGTGTCCCCGCTTTGTCCCCGCTGTGTCCCGCTGTGTACCCCGCTGTGTCCCCCGCTGTGTCCCGCTGTGTACCGCTGTGTCCCGCTATGTCCCCTGTGTCCCCGCTGTGTCCCGCTGAGTCCCGATGTGTCCCGCTGTGTCCCCCTGTGTCCTCGCTGTGTCCCCGCTGTGTCCCACCGTCTATCCCGCTGGGTCTAGCTGTGTCCCCGCTGTGTCCCCCGCAGTATCTCGCTGTGTCCCCCGCTGTGTCCCACTATGTCCCGCTTTGTCCCACTATGTCCCCGCTGTGATCCCCTGTGTCCCCGCTGTGTCCCCCCTGTGTCCCCCGCTGTGTCCCGCTGTGTCCCGCTGTGTCCCGCTGTGTCCCCTGTGTCCCCCCTGTGTCCCCCCTGTGTCCCCCGCTGTGTCCCGCAGTGTCCCGTTGTGTCCTGATGTGTCCTCGCTGTGTGCCCGCTGTGTCCCGCCGTGTATCCCGCTGTGTCAAGCTCTGTCCCCTGATGTGTCCCGCTGTGTCCCCCGCTGTGTCCCGCTGTGTCCCCGCTGTGTCCCGCTGTGTCCCGGTGTGTCTCGCTGTGTCCCTTCTGTGTCCCACTGTTTCCCCCGCTGTGTCCTACTGTCCACGCTGTGTCCTCGCTGTGTTTCCCGCTGTGTAGCGCTGTGTCCCCCGCTGTGTCCCGTTGTGTCCCGCTTTGTCCCCCGCTGTGTCCCTGCTGAGTTCCGCTGTGTCCCAGCTGTGTCCCGCTGTGTCCTCGCTTGTCCCCCGCTGTGTTTCGCTCTGTCATCTGCTGTGTCCCCCGCTTTGTCCCGCTGTGTCCCGCTTTGTCCCCCACTGTGTCCCGTTGTGTCCCGCTGTGTCCCCTGCTGTGTTCCCCCCCTTGTCCCGTTGTGTCTCGCTGTGTCCCCTGCTGTGTCCCCAGCTGTGTCCTGCTGTGTCCCCAGCTGTGTCCCCCGCTCTCTCCCGCTTTGTCCCCCGCTGTGTCCCTCTGTGTCCCGCTATGTCCTCGCTGTGTCCCCCGTTGTGTCCCGCTGTGACCCCGCTGTGTCCCGCTGTGTCCCAGGTGTGTCCGTGCTATGTCCCCCACTGTGTCCTGCTGTGCTCCCCGCTGTGTTCCCTCTGTGTCCCCATTGTGTCGCGCTGTGTCCTGCTCTGTCCCGCTGTGTCGCGCTGTGTCCTGCTGTATCCCCAGCTGTGTCCCCATTGTGTCGCGCTGTGTCCTGCTGTGTCCCGCTGTGTCGCGCTGTGTCCTGCTGTATCCCCAGCTGTGTCCCTCTATGTCACGTTGTGTGCCCCCTGTGTCCCGCTGTGTTGCCGCTCTGTTCCGCTGTGTCCCGCTGTGTTCCCCGCTGTGTACCCACTCTGTCTCTCCCTGTGTGCTGCTGTGTCACCGCTGTGTCCCTCTGTGTCCCGCTGTGTCCCCACTTTGTCCCCCGCTGTGTCCCGCTCTGTCCCCACTGTGTCCTGCTGTGTCCCCGCTGTCCCGGGTGTGTCCCTGCTCTTCCCCGCTATGTACCCCACTGTGTCCCGCTGTGTCCCCCTGTCTCCCGTTGTGTCCTCGCTGGGTCCCCCTATATGTCTCCACTGTGCCCCCCCGCTGTGTCCTGTTGTATCCCGCTGTGTCTCTGCTTTGTCCCGCTGTGTCCCCCGCTGTGTCCCGTTGTGTCCCTGCTGTGCCTCCTGCTGTATCCCGCTGTGTCCAGCTGTGTCCCCTCTGTGTCCTGCTGTGTCCACTGTGTCCTCGCTTTGTCCCCCGCTGTTTCCCGCTTTGTCCTGGCTGTTTCCCCAGCTGTGTACCGCTGTGTCCCACTGTGTCCCCGCTGTGTCCCCTTCTGTGTCCCCCGCTGTCTCCCGCTTTGTGCCCCGCTGTGTCCCGCTGTTTCCCACTGTGTCCCCGCTGTGTGCCCGCTGTGTCCCGCTGTGTCCCCGCTGTGTCACCTGCTGTGTCCCGTTGTGTCCCCAGCTGTGTCCCCGCAGTGTCCCGTGGTGTCCCGGTTTGTCCCCCGCTGTATCCACACCTGAGTCCCCGCTTTGTCCCCGCTGTGTCCCGTTGTGTCCTCCCTGTGTCCCCCGCTGTGTCCCACTCTGTCCCCTGCTTTGTCCCCCGCTTTGTCCCTGCTGTGTCCCGCTGTGTCCCCGCTGTTTCCCGCTGTGTCCTCCCTGTGTCCCCTGATGTGTCCCCCGCTCTGTCCCTCAATGTCCCCCGCTGTGTCCCACTGTGTCCCGCTGATTCCCCGCTGCGTCCTCGCTGTGTCCCTGCTGTGCCCCCCTGTGTCCCACTGTGTCCTCGCTGTTTCCCCCGTTGTGTCCCGCTGTGTCCACCGCTTTGTCCCCGTGGTGTCCCTTTGTGTCCTCGCTGTGTCCCGCTGTGTCCCACTGTGTTCTCGCTGTGTCCCACGCTGTGTCCCACTGTGTCCTCGCTGTGTCTCCCGCTGTGTCGCGCTGTGTCCTGCTGTGTCCCGCTGTGTCGCGCTGTGTCCTGCTGTATCCCCAGCTGTGTCCCCTGCTGTGTCCCGCTGTGTCCCTCTATGTCACGTTGTGTGCCCCGCTGTGTCCCACTGTGTCGCCGCTCTGTCCAGCTGCGTCCCGCTGTGTTCCCCGCTGTGTACCCACTGTGTTTCTCCCTGTGTGCCGCTGTGTCACCGCTGTGTCCCTCTGTGTCCCCGCTTTGTCCCCCGCTGTGTCCCGCTGTGTCCCCACTGTGTCCTGCTGTGTCCCCGCTGTCCCGGGTGTGTCCCTGCTCTTCCCCGCTGTGTACCCCACTGTGTCCCCGCTGTGTCCCGCTGTGTACTCGCTGTGTCCTCCGTTGTGTCCCCGCTGTGTCCCCGCTCTGTCCCCGCTCTTTCCCTGATGTGTCACGCTGTGTCCTCACTAAGTCCCCCGCTGTGTCCCTCTGTGTCCCCCGCTGTGTCCAGCTGTGTCCCCTGCTGTGTCCTGCTGTGTCCGGGCTGTGTCCCCGCTGTGTCCCCGATGTGTCCCGCTGTGTCCCGCTGTGTCCTCGCTGTGTCTCCCACTGTGTCCCTCTGTTTCCTCGCTGTGTCCCCGCTTTATCCCTGCTGTGTCCCGTTGTGTCCCGCTGTTTCCCGTGGTGTCCCGGTTTGACGCCCTGTGTGTTGCCCGCTGAGTCCCCTCAGTTTCCCCCCGTGTCCCTCTGTTTCCCACGCTGTGTCCCGCTGTGTCCCGGGCTGTGTCCCCGCTATGTCCTCGATGTGTCCTGCAGTGTCCCGCTCTTTCCTCGCTGTGGCCCCCGCTCTGTCCTGCTGTGTCCCACGCTGTGTCCCCGCTGTGTCCCTGCTGTGTCCCGCTGTGTCCCGCTGTTTCCCGTGTTGTCCCGGTATGTCCCCCGAGTCCCGCTGAGTCCCCTCTGTGTCTCCGCTGTGTCCCGCTGTGTTCTCACTGTGTCCCCGATTGTGTCCCGCTGTGTGCCCCGCTGTGTTCCCCGCTGTGTCCCCGCTGTGTCCCCGCTGTGTCCCGCTGTGTCCCGCTGTGTCCCGCATTGTGTCCCGCTGTGTCCCCGGCTGTTTCCCCCGCTCTGTACCGCTGTGTCGCTGCTGTGTCCCCACTGTGTTCTTCTGTGTCCCCGCTGTGTCCTACTGTGACCTCCGCTGTGTTCCGCTGTGTCCCCCGCTGTGTCACCCTGTGTATCGCTGTGTCCCCGATGTGTCCGCTGCTGTGTCCCCCCTGTGTCCTGCTGTGTCCCGCTTAGTCTCACTGTGTCCCTCTGTGTCCTCGCTGTGTCCCCGATGTGTCCCGCTGTGTATCCAGCTGTGTCCAACTGTGTCCCCGCTGTGTCCCGCTGTGTTCCCCACTGTTTGCCCCACTGTGTCCCCCACTGTGTCCCCGCTGTGTCCACGCTGTGACCCTGCAGTGTAGAGCTGTGTCCCCGCTGTGACCCTGCTGTGTCCCCGATGTGTCCCGCTGTGTCCCATTGAGTCCCCGCTGTCACCCACTGTGTCCCCGCTGTGTCCCGCTGTGTTCCCGCTGTGTCCCCTCTGTGTCCCGCTGTTTCCACACTGTCCCCCGCTGTGTACCCGCTGTGTCCCGCTGTGACCCGCTGTGTCCCTGCTGTCCCCAGCTGTGTCCTGCTGTGTCCCGGCTGTCCCCTGGAGTGTCCCCGCTGTGTCCCGTTGTATCCCGCTGTGTCCTCACTGTGTCCCCGCAGTGTCCCGCTGTGTATCCCGCTGTGTCCAGCTGTGTTCCCGCTGTGTCGCTGCTGTGTCCTGCTGTGTCCCGCTGTGTCATAGCTGTGACCCCGCTATGTACCGCTGTGTATCCCGCTGTGACCCTGCTGTGTCCCCGATGTGTCCCGCTGTGTCCCGTTTTGTCCCTGCTGTCCTCCACTGTTTTCCCTCTGTGTCCCTCTGTGTACCCGCTGTCCCCTGCTGTGTTCTGCTGTGTCCCGCTGTGACCCGCTGTGTCCCTGCTGTCCCCAACTGTGTCCCGCTGTGTCCCCGCTGTCCCATGGAATGTCCCCGCAGTGTCCCTGCTCTGTCTCACGGTGTCCTGCTGTGTCATGCTGTGTCCTCGCAGTGTCCCCCGTTGTGCCCCCACTGTGTCCCGCTGTGTCACCCTGTGTCCTGCTGTTTCCCCGCTGTGTACCCGAGGTGTCTCGCTGTGTCCCGGGCTGTGTCCCGCTGTGTATCACGCTGTGTCCAACTGTGTCCCCGCTATTTCCCCCCTGTGTCCCAACTGTGTCTCGCTGTGTCCCGGGCTGTGTCCCGCTGTGTATCACGCTGTGTCCAACTGTGTCCCCGCTATTTCCCCCCTGTGTCCCAACTGTGTCTCGCTGTGTCCCCGCTGTGTCCCCGCTGTGTCCTGCTGTGTCCCCCGCTGTGTCCCTGCTTTGTCCCTCTGTGTCCCGCTGTGTCCACAGCTGTGTCCCCGCTGTGTCCCTCTGTATCCCCGCTATATTCTGCAATGTTCTGCTGTGTCCTCCCTGTGTTCCCCGATTTGTCCACCACTGTGTCCCCCGCTGTGTCCCGCTGTGTCCTGGTGTGTCCTCTGTTGTGTCCCGCTGTGTCCCCCCTGTGTCCCCCCTGTGTCCCGCTGTGTCCCCACTGTGTCCCGCTGTGTCCCGCTGTGTCCCCGCTGTGTCCCACTGTGTCCCGCTGTGTCCCACTGTGTCCCCTGGTTTCCCACTCTGTCCCGCTGTGTCCACCGCTTTGTCCCGCTGTGTCCACTATATGTCCCGCTGTGTTGCACGCTGTGTCCCCGCTGTGTCCCCGCTGTGTCCCCGCTGTGTCCCGCTGTGTCCTCGCTGTGTCCCCTGCTGTGTCCCGCTGTGTCCTCGCTGTGTCCCCGCTGTGGCCCGCTGTGTATCCGCCTGTGTCCAGCTGTGTCCTCGCTGTGTACCCGCTGTGTCCCTGCTTTGTCCCTCTGTGTCCCCCCATGTGTCCCTGCTGTGTCCCCGATGTGTCCCGCTGTGTCCCGCTGAGTCCTTGCTGTGTCCCCCACTGTGTCTCGGTGTGTCCCCCGCTGTGTCCTGCTTTGTCTCCCGGTGTGTCCCGCTGTGTCCCGCTGTGTCCTAATCTGTCCCCCACTCTGTTCGGCAATGTCAGGCTGTCACCGCTGTGTTCCACTGTGTCTCACGCTGTGTCCCACTGTGTCCCGCTGTGTCCCACTGTGTCCCCTGCTGTGTCCCCCGCTGTGTCCCGCTGTGTCCCCGTTGTGTCCCCACTGTGTCCTGCTGTGTCCCCGCTGTTTCCCGCTGTGTCCCCCGCTGTGTCCAGCTGTGTCCCTGCTGTGCCCCCATGTGTCCCCGCTCTACCCAGCTATGTCCCCGCTGTGTCCCGCTGTGTCCCCGCTGTGTCCCCGCTGTGTCCCGCTGTGTCCCCCGTTGTGTCCCAATGTGACACCCGCTGTGTCCCCCGCTGTGTCCCGCTGTGTCCCCGCTGTGTCCCGCTGTGTCCCCCGCTCTGTACCCGCTTTGTCCCGCTGTGTCCCCGCTCTGTCCCCGCTGTGTCTCGCTGTGTCCGGCTTTGTCCCCCGTTTTGTCCCGCTCTATACCACGCTGTGTCCCCCGCTCTGTACCACTGTCATCCTGCTGTGTCCTCCTGTGTACCCGCTGTCCCCCGCTGTGTCCCCGCTTTCCCACGGTGTGTCCCTTCTGTCCCCCGCTGTGTCTGGCTGTGTCCCGCTGGGTCCCCCGCTGTGTCCTGCTGTGTCCCACGGTGTGTGCCTCTGTGTCCCGCTGTGTTCCCTCTGTGTCCCCCTCTGTGTCCCGCTCTGTCACCGCTGTGTCCTCCGCTGTGGCCCCGCTGTGACCCGTTGTATCCCGCTGTGTACCCGCTTTCCCCCTTTTTGTCCCCACTGTGTCCCCGGTGTGTCCCGCTGTGTCCTGCTGTGTCCTGCTGTGTCCCCCAATGTATCCAACTGTCTCCCTCGCTGTGTCCCCCGCTGTGTCCCGCGGTGTCCCGCTGTGTCCCGAAGTGTCCCCTGCTGTGTCCCCGCTGTGTCCCCGCTGTGTCCCGCTTTGTCCCGATGTGTCCCGCTGTATCCCACTCTGTCCTCGCTGTGTCCTTGCTTTATCCCGCTATATATCCCGCTGTGTCCAGCTGTGTCCCCACTGTTTCCCGCTGTGTTCCCCGCTGTGTCCCCCTCTGTGTCCCCGCTGTATCCCGCTGTGTCCCCGCTGAATCCCGCTCTGTCCCTGCTCTGTCCCCACTGTGTCCCACTGTGTCCCCCTGTGTGTCCCGCTGTGTTCCACGCTGTTCCCCGCTGTATCCCGCTGTGTCCTGCTTTGTCCCGCTGTGTCACCTGCTTTGTCCCCGCTGTGTCCCCGCTGCGTCCCTCTGTGTCCCGCTGTGTACCAGCTGTGTCCTGCTGTGTTCCGCTGTGTCCCCCCCTGTTTTCCCTGCTGTGTCCATGCTGTGTCCCGCCGTGTCCCGCTTTGTCCCCGCTGTATCCCCGCCTTTTCACCCGCTGTTTCCTGCTGTGTCCCCGCTGTGTCCCTTCTGTGTCCCGCTATGTCCCCGTTGTTTCCCGCTGTGTCCCCCGCTGTGTCCCGCTGTGTATCTAGCTGTGTCCAGCTGTGTCCCCACTGTGTCCCGCTGTGTCCCACGCTGTGCCCCGCTGTGTCCCGCTGTGTCCCGCTGTGTCACCTGCTGTGTCCACGCTGTGTCCCCGCTGTGTCCTGATCTGTCCTGCTGTATCTCACTGTGTCCAGCTGTGTCCTCGCTATGTCCGCGCTGTGTCCCGCTGTGTCCCCGGTTTATCCCCCGCTGTGTCCCCGCTGTGTCTTGCTGTGTCCCGCTGTGTCCCGCTGTGTCCCCCGTTGGGTCCCGCTGTGTCTCTCCCTGTGTCCCCCGCTGTGTCACCTGCTGTATCCCCCGCTGTGTCCCCGCTGTGTCCCCGCTGTGTCCCGTTGTGTCCCGCTGTGTCCCCTCTGTCCCCCTTTGTGTCTTCGCTGTGTCCCGCTGTGTCCCCGCTGTCCCCAGCTGTATCCCTGCTGTATCCCGCTGTGTCAAGCTGTGTCCTGCTGTGTACCCGCTGTCCCCCACTGTGTCCCACTGTGTCCCCGCTGTCCCCCGGAGTGTCCCCACTGTGTCCCCGCTGTGTCCCGCTGTGTCCTGCTGTATCCCACTCTGTCCCATGCTGTGTCCCACTGTCTTCCCCGCTGTGTCCCCCACTGTGTCCCCCTGGGTCCTGCTGGGTCCCGCTGTGTCCCCTGCTGTGTCCCCGCTGTGACCCCACTCTTTCCCGCTGTGTCCCGATGTGTCCTGCTGTGTACCCGCTGTCACCCGCTGTGTCCCGCTGTGTCCCCGCTGTCCCCCGGAGTGTCTCCACTGTGTCCCCGCTGTGTCCCCTGCTGTGTCCCCGCTGTGTCCCCGCTGTGTCGCGCTATGTCCCGATGTGTCCTTCTGTGTACCTGTTGTCCCCCGCTGTGTCCTGCTGTGTCCCCAATGTTCCCCAGAGTCTCCCCACTGTGTCCCCGCTGTGTCCCGCTGTGTCCTGCTGTGTCAAGCTGTGTACCCCGCTGTGTCCCACTGTCTCCCCTGCTGTGTCCTCCGCTCTGTCCCGCTCTGTCCCGCTCTGTCCCGATGTGTCCCCTGCTGTGTCCCCACTGTGTCACGGCTGTGCCCCGCCTTGTCCCAATGTGTCCCGCTGTGTCCCGCTTTGTCGTCGCTGTGTCCCCGATGTGTGCTGCTGTGTACCTGCTGTGTCCAGCTGAGTCCCCGCTGTGTCCCGCTGTGTTCCCCGCTGTGTCCCCCGCTGTGTTTCCCCACTGTGTCCCCTGCTGTGGCCCCCGCTGTGTCCCCGCTGTGTCCCAGTGTGTCCCCGCTGAATCCCGCTGTGTCCCCGCTGTGTCCCCACTGTGTCCCTCTGTGTCCCCGTTGTGTCCCGTTGTGTCCACCGCTGTGTCCCGCTGTGTCCCACGCTGTGTCCCGCTGTGTCCCCACTGAATCCCGCTGTGTCCCTGCTGTGTCCCGCTGTGTTCCCCGCTGAGTCCCCCGCTTTGTCCCTCACTGTGTCCCCCGCTGTGTCCCCCACTGTGTCCCCTGCTGTATCCCCCTCTGTATCCCGCTGTGTCCCCGCTGTGTCCCCCGCTGTGTTCCCCACTGTGTCCCGCTGTGTCCTGCTGTGTCCCGCTGTGTCCCGTTTGTCCCCGTTGTATCCCCGCTGTTTCCCCCTCTGTGTCCCTGCTGTGTTCCCGCTGTGTCCCGCTGTGTCCCTTGTTGTGTCCCGCTGGAACACCCGCTGTGTCCCACGCTGTGTCCAGCTGTGTCCCTGATGTGTCCCGCTGTGTCCCTGCTCTGTCCCAACTGTGTCCCGCTGTGTCCCCGCTGTGTCCCGCTGTGTCCCGTTGTGTCCCACTGTGTCCCTCTGTGTCCTCGCTGTGTCACCGATGTGTCCTGCTGTGTATGCCGCTTCCAACTGTGTCCCCGCTGTGTCCCGCTGTGTTCCCCACTGTTTCCATCGCTGTGTCACCTGCTGTGTCCACGCTGAGTCCCCACTGTGTCTTGCTGTGTCCCCGCTGAGTCCCCTCTGAGTCCCCGCTGTGTCCCGCTGTGTCCCCGCTGTGGCCCCTGCTCTGTCCACGCTGTGTCCTGCTGTGTCCCGGCTCTGTCCCCAGCTCTGTCCACGCTGTGTCCTGCTGTGTATCCTGCTATGTCCCCGCTGTGTCCTCGCTGTGTCTCGGGCTGTGTCCCGCTGTGTCCCCCGCTGTGTCCCCCGCTGTGTCCCGCTGTGTCCTCGCTGGTTCCCCCATGTGTCCCGCTGTGTATCCCGCTGTGTCCAGCTCTGTCCCCGCTGTGTCCCACTGTGTTCTCCGCTGTGTCCCCCACTGTGTCCCCCGCTGTGTCCCCAGATGTGTCCCCTCTGTTTCCCACTGTGTCCCCGCTGTATTCCGCTATGTCCCCGCTGTGTCCCCACGGTGTCCTGCTGTGTCCCCACTGTGTTCTCCGCTTTGTCTCTCTGTGTCCCCCCTGTGCCCCACGCTGTGTCCCGCTGTGTCCTCGCTGTCTCGCCGATGTGTCCCGCAGTGTATCCCTCTGTGTCCAACTGTGTCCCCACTGTGTCCCGCTGTGTTCCTCACTGATTTCCCTGCTGTTTCCCCCGCTGTGTCCCGCTGTGTCCAGCTGTGTCCCCGTTGTGTCCCGATGTGTCCCTGCTGTGTCCCCCTTTGTCCCCGCTGTATCCCGCTGTATCATCGCTGTTTCCCCACTGTGTCCTGCTGTTTCCCCGCTGTGTCCCGTTGTGTCACCCGCTGTGTCCCCCGCTGTGTCACCTGCTGTGTCCCGCTGTGTCCTGCTGTGTCCCGCTGTGTCTGCTGCTGTGTCCCCGCTGTGTTCAAGCTGTGTTCTGATGTGTCCTCCTGTGTCCCGATGTGTCCCGCTGTGTCCTCGCTCTGTCCCCACTGTGTCCCGCTGTGTATCTCATTGTGTCCCGCTGTGTCCTCGCTGTGTCCCTCTGTGTCCCCCGCTGTGTCCCGCAGTGTCCCCCGCTGTGTCAGGCTGTGTCCCTTTGTGTACAGCTGTGTTCCTGCTGTTTCCCCTGTGTCTAGCTGTGTCCCGCTGTGTCCTCGCTGTGTATCCCGCTGTGTCCAGGTGTGTACCTGCTGTGTCCCCGCTGTGTTCCCCCTGTTTCCCGCTGTGTCCCCCACTCTGTACCCGCTGTGTCCTGCTGTGTCCCCACTCTGTCCCCGCTGTATCCCGCTGTGTCGGTGATGTGTCCCGCTGTGTCCCCACTGTGTCTCCGCTGTGTCCTCGCTGTGTCCTGCACTGTGTCTCGCTGTGTCCCCTGTTGTGTCCCCCAATGTGTCCCGCTGTATCCTTGCTCTGTCCCCGCTGTGTCCCGGTGTGTATCTCGCTATGTCCAGCTGTGTCCCTGCTGTGTCCCGCTGTGTTCCCCGCTGTGTCCCCCACTGTGTCCCCCACTGTGTTCCCAATGTGTCCCCCGCTGTGTCCCCGCTGTGTCCCGCTGTGTCCACGCTCTCCCCCGCTGTGTACCCGCTCTCCCCCGCTGTGTCCCCGCTCTCCCCCGCTGTGTCCCCGCTCTCCCCCGCTGTGTCCTCAGTGTCCCGCTCTGTCCCAGCTGTGTCCCGCTGTGACCCCGCTGTGTCCCGCTGTGTCCCGCTGTGTCCTCGCTGTGTCCCCGCTGTGTCCCGCTGTGTATCGCGCTGTGTCCAGCTGTGTCCGGCTCTATCCCCGCTGTGTCCTGCTGTGGTCCGCTGTGTCCCTGCTGTGTCTCCGTTGTGTCCCCCTCTGTTCTCTGCTGTGTCCCGCTCTGTCCCCCGCTGTGTCCCGCTGTGTCCCGCTGTGTCCCGCTGTGTCAGCTGCTGTGTCCCCGCTGTATCCCCGCTGTGTCCCGCTGTGTCCCGTTATGTCCCGCTGTGTCCCGCTTTGTCCTCTCTGTGTCCCATATGTGTCCCGCTCTGTACCCCGCTGAGTCCAACTGTGTCCCCGCTGTGTCCCGCTGTGTTCCCCACTGTTTCCCCAGCTTTGTCCCCCCCTGAGTCCCCCGCTGTGTACCGGCTGTGTCCCGCTGTGTCCCTGCTGTATCACCCGGTGTCTCCGCTGTGTCTCCACTGTGCCCTGCTGTGTCCCCGCTGTGTCCTGCTGTGTCCTCTGCTGTGACCCGCTGTGTCCCCCGCTGTGTCCCGCTGTGTACCGCTGTGTCCCGCTGTTTCCCTTGGTGTCCCGCTTTGTCCCTCGCTGTGTCCCCCTCTGAGTCCCCACTCTGTCCCTGCTGTGTCTCCCTGTGTCCTCGCTGTGCCCCCCGCTGTGTCCCCCGCTGTGTCCCCCGCTGTGTCCACGCTGTGTAACGCTGTGTCCTGCTGTGTCCCTCTTTGTCCCGCTGTGTCCCCGCTGTGTCCCACTGTGTCCCGCTGTGTTCCGCTGTGTCCTCGCTGTGTCCCCGCTGTGACCCGCTGTGTTTCCCGTTGTGTCCAGCTGTGTCTCGCTGTATCCCCGCTGTGTCCTGCTGTGGCCCCCTGTGTCCCCGCTGTGTCCCCGCTGTGTCCTCGCTGTGTCCCCCGCTGTGTCCCGCTGTGTCCTCGCTCTGTCCCCTCTGTGTGCCACTGTGTATACTGCTGTATCCAGGTCTGTCTCCGCTGTGTCCCGCTGTGTTCCCCGCTATGTCCCCCACTGTGTCCCCCGCTGTGTCCCCTGCTGTGTCCCCTCTGTGTCCCGCTCTGTCCTTGCTGTATCCCGCTGTGTCCCAGCTGTGTCCCCACGGTGTCCTGCTGTGTCCCCACTGTGTCCCGCTGTGTTCTCCGCTGTGTCCCGGTGTGTCCCCCGCTGTCCCCCGCTGTGTCCCGCTGTGTCCCGCTGGGTTCCGCTGTGTCCGCTGCTGTGTCCCCGTTGTGTCCCCGCTGTGTCCCGCTGTGTCCCCCGCTGTGTCCCCGCTTTGTCCCCGTTGTGTCCCTGCGGATTCCCTCTCTGTATACCGCTGTGTCCCCCGCTGTGTCCCCCACTATGTCCCCGTTGTGTCCCGCTGTGTCCCTGCTGTATCCCCCTGTGTCCCTGCTGTGTCCACTCTGTGTCCTGTTGTGTCCCCGCTGTGTCCCGCTGTGTCCTCTGCTGTGTCCCGCTGTGTCCCCTGCTGTGTCCCGCTGTGTACCGCTGTGTCCCGCTGTTTCCCGTGGTGTCCCACTTTTTCCCCTGCTGTGTCCCCCTCTGAGTCCCCACTGTGTCCCCACTGTGTCCCGCTGTGTTCTCGCTGTGTCAGCCACTGTGTCCCGCTCTGTCCCCCGCTGTGTCCCCGCTGTGTCCCGCTGTGTCCCGCTGTGTCCCCCGCTCTGTCCCACTGTGTCACGCTGTGTCCCCGCTGTCCCCCACTGTGTCCCCACTCTGTCCCGCTGTGTCCCTGCTCTCCCCCGCTGTGTCCCCGCTGTGTCACGCTGTGTCCTCACTGTGTCCCGCTGTGTCCTCACTGTGTCCCGCTGTGTCACCGCTGTGTCCCGGTGTGTACCCACTGTGTCCCGCTGTGTCCCGCTGTGTCCCCGCTGTGTCCCCGTTGTGACCCGCTGTGTATTCCGCTGTGTATTCCGCTGCGTCCCGCTGTATCCCTGCTGTGTCCCGCTGTGTCCCGCTGTGTCCCCGCTGTGTCCCCGCTGTGTCCTCGCTGTGTCCCACGCTGTGTCCCGCTGTGTCCCCCGCTGTGTCCCCCACTGTGTCCCCCGCTTTGTCCCGCTGTATCCTGCTGTGTCCCGTTGTGTATCCCGCTGTGTCCAGCTGTGTCCCTGCTGTGTCCCGCTGTATTCCCCGCTGTGTCCCCCGCTGTGTACCGCTGTGTCCCCCGCTGTGTCCCCCGCTGTGTCCGTGCTGTGTCCGCGCTGTGTCCCCTCTGTGTCCCGCTGTTTATCCTGCTGTGTCCAGGTGTGTCCCTGCTGTGTCCTGCTGTGTTCTCCGCTATGTCCCCTGCTGTGTCCCCCGGTGTGTGCCCCGCTGTGTCCTCCGGTGTGTCCCGCTGTGTACCCCGCTGTGTCCCGCTGTGTCTCGCTGTGTTCCGATGTGTCCGCTGCTGTGTCCCCGCTGTGTCCACCTTGTGTCTCGCTGTGTCCTGCTTTGTCCCGCTCTGTCCCGTTGTGTCCTCGCTGTGTCCCCGATGTGTCCCGCTGTGTATCCCGCTGTGTCCAACTGTGTCCCCACTGTGTCCCGCTGTGTTCCCCACTGATTCCCCCGCTGTGTCTTCGCTGGGTCCCCGCTGGGTCCCGCTGTGTTCCCCGCTGTGTCCCCCACTGTGTCACCAGCTGTGTTCCACGCTTTGTCTCCTTTTTTTCCCGCTGTGTCGCCGCTGTATCCCGCTTTTTCCCCGCTGTGTCCCCGATGTGTCCCTCTGTGTATCCCGCTGTGTCCCCCGCTGTGTCGCCACTCTGTCCCCGCTGTGTCCCCGCTGAGTCCCCCACTGTGTCCCACACTATGTTCCCATTGTGACCCGCTGTGTCACCACGGTATCCCCCTGTGTCCCCGCTGTATCCCCCTGTGTCCCCACTGTGTCCCCTCTGTGTCCTGCTGTGTCCCCGCTGTGTCCCGCTGTATCCTCCGCTGTGTCCCGCTGTGTCCCCCGCTGTGTCCTGCTGTGTACCGCTGTGTCCCGCTGTTTCCCGTGGTGTCCCGCTTTGTCCCCCGCTGTGTCCCCATCTGAATCCCCACTGTGTCCCCGCTGTGTCCCGCTGTGTCCTCGCTGTGTCAACCAATGTGTCCCGCTGTGTCCCCCGCTGTGTCCCCCGCTGTGTCCCTCCTGTGTCCCGCTATGTCCCGCTGTGTCCCGCTGTGTCCCCCGCTCTGTCCCGCTGTGTCACGCTGTGTCCCAGCTGTCCCCCACTGTGTCCCCAATGTGTCCCGCTGTGTCCCCACTCTCCGCCTCTGTGTCACTGCTGTTTTCCGCTTTGTCCCCGGTCTCCCCCACTGTGTCCTCATTGTGTCCCGCTGTGTCACCGCTGTGTCCCGCTGTGTTCCGCTGTGTCCTGCTGTGTCCTCGCTGTGTCCCCGCTTTGACCCTCTGTGTATTCCGCTGTGTCCAGCTGTGTCCCGCTGTATCCCCGCTGTGGCCCACTGTGGCCCCGCTGTGTCCTGCTATCCCCCGCTGTGTCCCCCGCTGTGTGCCCCGCTGTGTCCCCGCTGTGTCCCGCTGTGTCCCCGCTGTATCCTGCTTTGTCCCCGCTGTTTTCCCACTGTGTCCTGCTGTGTCCCCGCTGTGTCCCACTGTGTCTTCCGCTGTGTCCCGCTGTGTACCCCGCTGTGTCCCGCTGTGTCTCGCTGTGTCCCGATGTGTCTGCTGCTGTGTCCCCTTTGTGTCTCTCTGTGTCCCGCTTTGTCCCGCTGTGTCCCGCTGTGTCCTCGCTGTCTCCCCGATGTGTCCCGCAGTGTATCCCGCTGTGTCCAACTGTGTCCCCGCTGTGTCCCGCTGTGTTCCCCACTGATTTCCCTGCTGTTTCCCCCGCTGTGTCCCGCTGAGTCCAGCTGTGTCCCCGTTGTGTCCCGATGTGTCCCTGCTGTGTCCCCCTTTGTCCCCGCTGTATCCCGCTGTGTCATCGCTGTGTAACGCTGTGTCCCGCTGTGTCCCTCTTTGTCCCGCTGTGTCCCCGCTGTGTCCCCCTGTGTCCCGCTGTGTCCTCGCTGTGTCCCCGCTGTGACCCGCTGTGTTTCCCGCTGTGTCCAGCTGTGTCCCACTGTATCCCCGCTGTGTTCCGCTGTGGCCCCCTGTGTCCCCTCTGTGTCCCCGCTTTGTCCTCGCTGTGTCCCCCGCTGTGTCCCGCTTTGTCCTTGCTCTGTCCCCACTGTGTGCCGCTGTGTATACTGCTGTATCCAGGTGTGTCTCCGCTGTGTCCCGCTGTGTTCCCCGCTATGTCCCCCACTGTGTCCCCCGCTGTGTCCCCCGCTGTGTCCCACTGTGTCCCGCTGTGCCCCGCTGTGTCCCCCGCTCTGTCCCACTGTGTCACGCTGTGTCCCCGCTGTCCCCCACTGTGTCCCCAATGTGTCCCGCTGTGTCCCCGCTCTCCCCCGCTGTGTCCCTGCTGTGTCCCGCTTTGTCCCCGGTCTCCCCCACTGTGTCCACACTGTGTCCCGCTGTGTCACCGCTGTGTCCTGCTGTGTTCCGCTGTGTCCCGCTGTGTCCTCGCTGTGTCCCCGCTGTGACCCGCTGTGTATTCCGCTGTGTCCAGCTGTGTCCCGCTGTATCCCCGCTGTGGCCCGCTGTGGCCCCGCTGTGTCCTGCTATCCCCGGCTGTGTCCCCCGCTGTGTGCGCCACTGTGTCCCCGCTGTGCCCCGCTGTGTCCCCGCTGTATCCTGCTGTGTCCCCGCTGTGTTCCCACTGTGTCCTGCTGTGTCCCCGCTGTGTCCCGCTGTGTCCTCCTCTGTGTCCCGCTGTGTACCCCGCTTTGTCTCGCTTGTCTCGCTGTGTCCCGATGTGTCCGCTGCTGTTTCCCAGATGTGTCTCCGTTGTGTCTTGCTGTGTCCCGCTTTGTTCCACTGTGTCCCGCTGTGTCCTCGCTGTGTCCACGATGTGTCCCGCTGTGTATCCCGCTGTGTCCAACTGTATCCCGCTGTGTTCCCCACCGATTCCCCCGCTGAGTCCCCCGCTGTGTACCGCTGAGTCCCTCGCTGTGTCCCCCGCTGTGTCCTGCTGTGTCCTCGCTGTGTCCCTGCTGTGTCCCGCTGAGTATCCCGCGGTGTCCAGGTGTGTCCCCGCTGTGTCCTGCTGTGTTCCCTGCTCTGTCCCCTGCTGTGTCCCGTGCTGTGTGCCCCGCTGTGTACTCCGCTGTCCCGCTCTGTACCCCGCTGTGTCCCGCTGTGTCCCGCTGTGTCTTGCTGTGTCCCGATGTGTCCGCTGCTGTGTCCCCTTTGTGTCTCGCTGTGTCCTGCTTTGTCCCGCTGTGTCCCGCTGTGTCCTCGCTGTCTCCCCGATGTGTCCCGCAGTGTATCCCGCTGTGTCCAACTGTGTCCCCGCTGTGTCCCGCTGTGTTCCCCACTGATTTCCCTGCTGTTTCCCCCACTGTGTCCCGCTGTGTCCAGCTGTGTCCCCGTTGTGTCCCGATGTGTCCCTGCTGTGTCCCCCTTTGTCCCGGCTGTATCCCGCTGTGTCATCGCTGTGTCCCCACTGTGTCCTGCTGTTTCCCCGCTGTGTGCCGCTGTGTCCCCCGCTGTGTCCCCCGCTGTGTCCCGATGTGTCCTGCTGTGTCCCGTTGTGTCCGCTGCTGTGTCCCCGCTGTGTTCAAGCTGTGTTCCGCTGTGTCCTGCTGTGTCCTGATGTGTCCCGCTGTGTCCTCGCTCTGTCCCCGTTGTGTCCCGCTGTGTATCTCATTGTGTCCCGCTGTGTCCTCGCTGTGTCCCTCTGTGTCCCCCGCTGTATCCCGCAGTGTCCCCCGCTGTGTCAGAATGTGTCCCGCTGTGTACAGCTGTGTCCCTGCTGTGTTCCTCTGTGTCTAGCTGTGTCCCGCTGTGTCCCGCTGTGTCCTCGCTGTGTATTCCGCTGTGTCCAGGTGTGTCCCTGCTGTGTCCCCGCTGTGTTCCCCCTGTGTCCCGCTGTGTCCCCCACTCTGTCCCCGCTGTGTCCTGCTGTGTCCCCGCTCTGTCCCTGCTGTATCCCGCTGTGGCGGAGATGTGTCCCGCTGTGTCCTCGCTGTGTCCCCGCTGTGTCCTGCTGTGTCCTCGCTCTGTCACTGCTGTGTTCCGCTGTGTATCTCGCTTTGTCCAGGTGTGTCCCCGCTGTGACCCGCTGTGTTCCCCGCTGTGTCCCCCACTGTGTCCCCCGCTGTTTCCCCGCAGTGTCCCGCTGTGTCCCTGCTATATCCTGCTGTGTCCCCCGCTGTGTCCAGCTGTGTCTTGCTGTGGCCCCGCTGTGACCCGATGTGTTCTCCGCTGTGTCCCACTGTGTCTCCCGCTGTGTCCCGCTGTGTCCCGCTCTGTCCCGCTGTGTCCGCTGCTGTGTCCCCGCTTTGTCCCCACTGTGTCCCGTTGTGTCCCGCTCTGTCCCGTTGTGTAGTCGCTGTGTCCTTGCTGTGTCCCCGATGTGTCCCGCTGTTTATCCTGCTGTGTCCACCTGTGTCCCCGCTGTGTCCCGCTGTGTTCCCCACTGTTTCCCGCGCTGTCTCCCCCGCTGTGTCCCCGCTGTGTCCCCGCTGTTTCCCCGCTGAATCCCCCGCTGTGTACCGCTGTGTCTCCCTCTGTGTCCCCCACTGTGTCCTGCTGTGTCCTCACTGTTTCCCCGCTGTGTCCTGCTGTGTATCCCGCTGTATCCAGGTGTGTCCCCGCTGTGTCCTGCTGTGTTCCCCGCTCTGTCCCCTGCTGTCCCCCACTGTGTGCCCCGCTGTGTCCTCCACTGTGTCCCACTGTGTACACCGCTGTGTCCCGCTGTGTCTCGCTGTGTCCTGATGTGTCCCGTGCTGTGTCCGCTGTGTCCCCGTTGTGTCTCGCTGTGTCCCGCTTTGTCCCGCTGTGTCCCACTGTGTCCTCGCTGTGTCCCCGATGTGTCCCGCTGTGTATCCCGCTGTGTCCAACTGTGTCCCCGCTGTGTCCCGCTGGGTTCCCCACTGATTCCCCCGCTGTGTCCCCCGCTGTGTCCAGCTGTGTCCTGCTGTGGCCCCGCTGTGTCCCGATGTGTCCCCGCTGTGTTCCTTTTGTCCCCGCTGTATCCCGCTGTGTCCCCACTGTGTCCTGCTGTTTCCCCGCTGTGTCCCGCTGTGTCACCCACTGTGTCCCCCGCTGTTTCCCCGCTGTTTCCCGCTGTGTCCTGCTGTGTCCCGCTGTGTCCGCTGCTGTGTCTCTGCTGTGTTCCCGCTGTGTTCCGCTGTGTCCTGATGTGTCCCGATGTATCCCGCTGTGTCCTTGCTCTGTCCCCGCTGTGTCCCGCTGTGTATTTCGCTGTGTCCCGCTGTGTCCTTGCTCTGTCCCTCTGTATCCCCCGCTGTGTCCCCCGCTGTGTCCCGCTGTGTCCCGCTGTGTTCAGCTGTGTCCCGCTGTGTCTCACTGTGTCGTCGCTGTGTATCCCGCTGTGTCCAGGTGTGTCCCTGCTGTGTCCCCGATGTGTTCCCCCTGTGTCCCGCTCTGTCGCCCGCTCTGTCCCCGCTGTGTCCTGCTGTGACCCCGCTCTGTTCTGCTGTGTCACGCTGTGTCCCCGCTGTGTCCCGCTGTGTCCCCCGCTGTGCCCTGCTGTGTCCCGCTGTGTCCACTACTGTATCCCCGCTGTGTTCCCGCTGTGTTCCACTGTGTCCTGTTGTGTCCCGATGTGTCCCGCTGTGTCCTCGCTCTGTCCCCGCTGTGTCCAGCTATGTATCTCATTGTGTCCCGCTGTGTCCTCGCTGTGTCCCTCTGTGTCCCCCGCTGTGTCCAGCGGTGTCCCCCGCTATGTCAGGCTGTGTTCCGCTGTGTACAGCTGTGTCCCTGCTGTGTCCCGCTGTGTCTAGCTGTGTCCCTCTGTGTCCCTCTGTGTCCTCGCTGTGTATCCCGCTGTGTCCAGGTGTGTCCTTGCTGTGTGCCCGCTGTGTTCCCCCTGTGTCCCGCTGTGTCCCCCACTCTGTCCCCACTGTGTCCTGCTGTGTCCCCGCTCTGTCCCTGCTGTATCCCGCTGTGGCGGCGATGTGTCCCGCTGTGTCCCGCTGTGTCCCCCGCTGTGTACTGCTGTGTCCCCACTCTGTCACGCTGTGTCACGCTTTGTCCCGCTGTTTCCCACTGTGTCCCCCGCTGTGTCCCCGTTGTGTCCCCTGCTGTGTCCCTGCTCTCCCCCGTTGTGTCCTCACTGTGTCCCACTGTGTCCCGCTGTGTCCCGCTGTGTCTCCGCTGTGTCCCGCTGTGTCCCCGCTGTGTCCCGCTGTATCCCCCTGTGTCCCACTGTGTCCCGCTGTGTCCTGCTGTTTCCCCGCTGTGTGCCGCTGTGTCCCCCGCTGTGTCCCCCGCTGTGTACCCCGCTGTGTCCTGATGTGTCCCGCTGTTTACAGCTGTGTTCCCGCTGTGTCCCGCTGTGTCGTCGCTGTGTATTCCGCTCTGTCCAGGTGTGTCCCTGCTGTGTCCCGGATGTGTTCCCCCTGATCCCGCTCTGTAGCCCGCTCTGTCCCCACTGTGTCCCGCTGTGTCCCGGCTGTGTCCCGGCTGTGTCCCGCTGTGTCCCCGCTGTGTTCCCCGCTGTGTCCCGCTGTGTCCCCCATTGTGTCCCGCTGTGTCCCCTGCTGTGTCCCCCGCTGTGTCCCGGCTGTGTCCCGCTGTGTCCCGCTGTGTCCCGCTCTGTCCCCCGTTGTGTCCCGCTGTGTCCCCGTCTGTGTCCCCTGCTGTGACCTGCTGTGTCCCTGCTGTGTCCCGCATTGTCTTGCTGTGTTCCCCTCTCAGTCCCTGCTGTGTCCTGCTGTGTCCTCGCTCTGTACCCGCTGAGTCCCACTGTGTCCTCGCTGTGTCCCTGCTGTGGCCCGTTGTGCATCCGACTGTGTCCAGCTGTGTCCCCGCTGTGGACCTGCTGTTTCCCCGTTGTGTCCCGCAGTGTCCCTCGCTGTGTTCCCGCTGTTTCCCCGATGTGTCCCGCTGTGTCCCGCTGTGTCCATGCTCTGTCCCCCACTGTGTCATGCTTTGTCCCCCGCTGTGTCCTGCTCTGTGTCCCGCTGTGTCCCGCTGTGTCCCACTGTGTCCCCCGCTCTGTACCGCTGTGTCATGCTGTGTCCCGCTGTGTCCTCGCTGTTTCCCCTGCTGTGACCCGGTGTGTCCCACTGTGTCCAGCTGTGTCCCGATATGTCCCCGCTTTGTCCTGCTGTTTCGCCCGCTGTGTCCCCGCTTTGTCGCGCTGTGTCCCGCTGTGTACCCCTATGTCCCGCTGTGTCCCACGCTGTGTCCCCCGCTTTGTCCCACGCTGTGTCCCCCACTGTGTCCGGATGTGTCCCCCGTTGTGTCCCACTGTGCCCACAGCTGTGTCTGTGCTGTGTCCCTCTGTGTCCCCGCTATGTCCCGCTGTGTCCTGCTGTGTCCCGGTCTGTCCCCCGTTGTGTCCCGCTGTGTTCCCCCCTGTGTCCCCCGCTGTGTCCCACTGTGTCTCCACTGTGTCCCACTGTGTCCTGCTGTGTCCTCCGCTGTGTCCCCGCTGTGTCCCCGATGTGTCCCGCTGTGTCCTGCTGTGTCCTCGCTGTGTCCCCCGCTGTGTCCCGCTGCTTCCTCGCTGTGTCCTCGCTGTATCCCCGCTGTGTCCCGGTGTGTCCCACTGTTTCCCTTGGTGTCCTGGTTTGTCCCCCACTGTGTCGCCCGCTGAGTCCCCGCTGTTTCCCCGCCGTGTCCTGCTGTTTCCCCCGCTGTGTCCCGCTGTGTCCCGGGCTGTGTCCCCGCTGTGTCCCCGATGTGTCCCGCAGTGTCCCGCTCTTTCCTCGCTGTGTCCCTCGCTGTGTCCCTCTGTGTCCCACGCTGTTTAACCGCTGTGTCCCGCTGTTTCCCGTGATGTCCCGGTATGTCCCCCGTTGTGTCCCCCACTGAGTCCCCGCTGTGTCTCCGCTGTGTCCCGCTGTGTCCTCACTGTGTCCCCCGTTGTGTCCCGCTGTGTCCCCCACTGTGTCCCCCGCTGTGTCCCAGCTGTGTCCTGCTGTGTCCCGCTGTGTCCCGATGTGTCCCGCGTTGTGTCCTGCTGTGTCCCCGGCTGTTTCCCCCGCTGTGTACCGCTGTTTCCCTGCTGTGTCCCCACTGTGTCCTTCTGTGTCCCCGCTGTGTCCCGCTGTGTCCTCCGCTGTGTCCCACTGTGTACCCCGTTGTGTCACGCAGTGTCTCGCTTTGTTCCGATGTGTCCGCTGCTGTGTCCCCGCTGTGTCCCACTGTGTCCCCGCTGTGGCCCGATGTAGCCCCGCTGTGTCCCCGCTGTGTCCCCTTCTGTGCCCCCGCTGTGTCCCACGCTGTGTCCCGCTGTGTCCGCGCTGTGTCCCACTGTGTCCCGCTGTGTCCCCGCTGTGTCCCCGCTGTGTCCCGCTGGGGCCCGCTGTGTCCCCGCTGTGTCCCGCTGTGTACCCCGTTGTGTCAGGCAGTGTCTCGAAGTCTTCCGATGTGTCCGCTGCTGTGTCCCCGCTGTGTCCCACTGTGTCCCGCTTAGTCCCACTGTGTGCCTCTGTGTCCTCGCTGTGTCCCCGATGTATCCCGCTGTGTATCCCGCTGTGTCCAACTGTGTCCCCGCTGTGTACCACTGTGTTCCCCACTGATGCCCCCGCTGTGTCCAGCTGAGTCCCCGCTGTGTCCCGCTGTGTCCCCCGCGGTGTCCCCCTCTGTGTTCCGTTGTGTTCACCAATGAGTCCCACTGTGTCCCCCGCTGTGTCCCGCTGTGTCCCGCTGTGTCTCCGCAGTGTACCCACTGTGTTCCGCTGTGTTCCGCTGTGTCCCGTGGTGTCCTGCTTTGTCCCCCGCTGAGTCCACACTGTGTCCGCGCTGTGTCCCGCTGGGTCCTCCCTGCGTCCCCCAGTGTGTCCCGCTCTGTCCCCCGCTGTGTCTCCCGCTTTGTCCCCACTGTGTCCGGCTGTGTCCCACTCTGTGTCCCGTTGTGTCCCCAGCTGTGTACACCGCTGTGTCCCGCTGTGTCCCCGCTGTGTCCCGCTCTGTCCCACGCTGTGCACCGCTATGACCCCGCTGTGTCCCATGTGTCCCAGATTTGTCCCCACTATGTCCCCCGCTGTGTCCCCGCTGTGTCCCCAATGTGTCCCGCTGTGTCCTGCTGTGTCCTCGCTGTGTCCCCCGCTGTGTCCCGCTGCTTCCTCGCTGTGTCCTCGCTGTATCCCCGCTGTGTCCCGGTGTGTCCCACTGTTTCCCGTAGTGTCCCGGTTTGTCTCCCGCTGTGTCGCCCGTTGAGTCCCCGCTGTTTCCCCACCGTGTCCCGCTGTTTCCCCCCCTGTGTCCCGCTGTGTCCCGGGCTGTGTCCCCGCTGTGTCCCCGATGTGTCCCGCAGTGTCCCGCTCTTTCCTCGCTGTGTCCCCCGCTGTGTCCCTCTGTGTCCCACGCTGTGTAACCGCTGTGTCCTTGCTGTGTCGCCCTGTGTCCCGCTGTTTCCCGTCGTGTCCCGGTATGTCCCCCGTTGTGTCCCCCACTGAGTCCCCGCTCTGTCCCCGATGTGTCCCGCTGGGTCCTCACTGTGTCCCCCGCTGTGTCCCCCGCTGTGTCCCGCTGTGTCCCCGCTCTGTGCTGGTTGTGTCCTCCTTTGTACCCCGCTGTGTCCCGCTGTGTCCCCGCTGTGTCCCCCACACTGTCCCCTGCTGTGTCCCGCTGTGTCCCCTGCTGTGTCCCACGCTGTGTCCCGCTGTGTCCCTACAGTGTCCCCGCTGTGTTCCGCTGTGTACTGCTGTGTTCCGTGGTGTCCCGCTTTGTCCCCCGCTGTGTCCCCTGCTGAATCCCCGCTGTATCCCCGCTGTGTCCCGTTGTGTCCCCAGCTGTGTACCCTGCTGTGTCCTGCTGTGTCCCCGATGTGTCACACAGTGTCCCGCTGTGTCCCCGCTATGTCCCCGCTGTGTCACGCTGTATACCCCGCTGTGTCCAGCTGAGTCCCCGCTGTGTCCCGCTGTGTCCCCCGCTGTGTCCCGCTGTGTCCCCGCAGTGTCCCCACTGTGTTCCGCTGTGTTCCTCTGTGTCAGGTGGTGTCCTGCTTTGTCCCCCACTATGTCCCCCGCTGAGTCCCCGCTCTGTCCCCGCTGTATCCCGCTGGGTCCTCCCTGTGTCCCTCGATGTGTCCCGCTCTGTCCCCCACTGTGTCTCCCGCTTTGTCCCCACTGTGTCCTGCTGTGTCCCGCTGTGTCCCGCTGTGTCCAACTCTGTGTCCCGTTGTGTCCCCAGCTGTGTACACCGCTGAGTCCCGCTGTGTCCCCAATCTGTCCCGCTGTGTCCCGTTTTGTTCCCGCTGTCACCCATTGTGTCCGTGCTGTGTCCCGCTGTGTCCCCGCTGTGTCCCCTCTGTGTCCCGCTGTTTCCCCACTGTCCCCCGCTGTGTCCCTGCTGTGTCCCGTTGTGACCCGCTGTGTCCGGCTGTGTCCCGCTGTCCCGTGGAGTGTCCCCGCTGTGTCCCGTTGTGTCCCGCTGTTTCCTCGCTGTGTCTCCGCTGTGTCCCGCTGGGTATCCGGCTGTGTCCAGCTGTGTTCCCGCTGTGTCGCCGCTGTGTCGTCTGTGTCCCGCTGTGTCCCCCGCTCTGTCCCGCTGTGTTCTGCTGTGTCCCGCTGTGTCCCGTTGTGTCCCCCGCTCTGTCCCGCTGTGCCCTGCTGTGTCCCGCTGTGTCATAGCTGTGTCCTCGCTATGTCCCGCTGTGTATCCCGCTTAGTCCAGCTGTGTCCCCGCTGTCCCCTTGAGTGTCCCCGCTGTGTGCCCGCTGTGTCTCACTGTTTCCTGTTGTGTCCCGCAGTGTCCTCGCTGTGTCCCCCTCTTTGTCCCCGCTGTGTCCTGCTGTGTCACCTGCTGTGTCCACGCTGTGTCCCTGCTGTGTCCTGCTCTGTCCCACTGTGTCCCGCTGTGTCCCGCTGTGTCCTCGCTGTGTCCCGGCTGTGTCCCACTGTGTCCCCGCTGTGTTCCCCGCTGTGTCCCCGCTGTGTCACGCTGTGTCCCGCTGTGTCCCGCTGTGTCCCCCGTTGTGTCCCGCTGTGTCCCCTGCTGTGTCCCCCGCTGTGTCCCGGCTGTGTCCCGCTGTGTCCCGCTCTGTCCCCCGTTGTGTCCCGCTGTGTCCCCGTCTGTGTCCCCCGCTGTGACCTGCTGTGTCCCTGCTGTGTCCCGCAATGTCTTGCTGTGTCCCCCTCTCTGTCCCAGCTTTGACCTGCTGTGTCCTCGCTCTCCACCAGCTGTGTCCCACTGTGTCCTCGCTATGTCCCCGCTGTGGCCCGTTGTGAATCCGACTGTGTCCAGCTGTGTCCCCGCTGTGTACCTGCTGTTTCCCCGCTGTGTCCCGCAGTGTCCCTCGCTGTGTTCCCGCTGTTTCCCCGATGTGTCCCGCTGTGTCCCGCTGTGTCCATGCTGTGTCCCCCACTGTGTCATGCTTTGTCCCCCGCTGTGTCCTGCTCTGTGTCCCGCTGTGTCCCGCTGTGTCCCACTGTGTCCCCCGCTCTGTACCGCTGTGTCATGCTGTGTCCCGCTGTGTCCTCGCTGTTTCCCCTGCTGTGACCCGGTGTGTCCCACTGTGTCCAGCTGTGTCCCGATATGTCCCCGCTTTGTCCTGCTGTTTCGCCCGCTGTGTCCCCGCTTTGTCGCGCTGTGTCCCGCTGTGTACCCCTATGTCCCGCTGTGTCCCACGCTGTGTCCCCCGCTTTGTCCCACGCTGTGTCCCCCACTGTGTCCGGATGTGTCCCCCGTTGTGTCCCACTGTGCCCACAGCTGTGTCTGTGCTGTGTCCCTCTGTGTCCCCGCTATGTCCCGCTGTGTCCTGCTGTGTCCCGGTCTGTCCCCCGTTGTGTCCCGCTGTGTTCCCCCCTGTGTCCCCCGCTGTGTCCCACTGTGTCTCCACTGTGTCCCACTGTGTCCTGCTGTGTCCTCCGCTGTGTCCCTGCTGTGTCCCCGATGTGTCCCGCTGTGTCCTGCTGTGTCCTCGCTGTGTCCCCCGCTGTGTCCCGCTGCTTCCTCGCTGTGTCCTCGCTGTATCCCCGCTGTGTCCCGGTGTGTCCCACTGTTTCCCGTAGTGTCCCGGTTTGTCTCCCGCTGTGTCGCCCGTTGAGTCCCCGCTGTTTCCCCGCCGTGTCCCGCTGTTTCCCCCGCTGTGTCCCGCTGTGTCCCGGGCTGTGTCCCCGCTGTGTCCCCGATGTGTCCCGCAGTGTCCTGCTGTTTCCTCGCTGTGTCCCCCGCTGTGTCCCGCTGTGTCCCACGCTGTGTAACCGCTGTGTCCCTGCTGTGTCCCGCTGTGTCCCGCTGTTTCCCGTCATGTCCCGGTATGTCCCCCGTTGTGTCCCCCACTGAGTCCCCGCTGTGTCTGAGCTGTGTCCCGCTGTGTCCTCGCTGTGTCCACCGTTGTGTCCCGCTGTGTCCCCCACTGTGTCCCCCGCTGTGTCCCAGCTGTGTCCCCACTGTGTCCCTCTGTGTCCCGCTGTGTCCCCCGCTGTGTCCCCGCTTGTCCCCGCTGTGTCCCTGTCTGTGTCCCCCGCTGTGTCCCAGCTGTGTCCTGCTGTGTCCCGCAATGTCTTGCTGTGTCCCCCTCTCTGTCCCTGCTGTGTCCTGCTGTGTCCTCGCTCTGTACCCACTGTGTCCCACTGTGTCCTTGCTGTGTCCCCGCTGTGGCCCGTTGTGAATCCGACTGTGTCCAGCTGTGTCCCCGCTGTGTACCTGCTGTGTCCCCGCTGTGTCCCCCGCTGTGTCCCCGCTGTGTCCCCAATGTGTCCCGCTGTATCCCGCTGTGTCCCGCTGTTTCCGGCTGTGTCCCCGATGTGTCCCGCTGTGTCCTGCTGTGTCCTCGCTGTGTCCCCCGCTGTGTACCGCTGCTTCCTCGCTGTGTCCTCGCTGTATCCCCGCTGTGTCCCGGTGTGTCCCACTGTTTCCCGTAGTGTCCCGGTTTGTCCCCCGCTGTGTCGCCCGCTGAGTCCCCGCTGTTTTCCCGACGTGTCCCGCTGTTTCCCCCCCTGTGTCCCGCTGTGTCCCGGGCTGTGTCCCCGCTGTGTCCCCGATGTGTCCCGCAGTGTCCCGCTCTTTCCTCGCTGTGTCCCCCGCTGTGTCCCTCTGTGTCCCACGCTGTGTAACCGCTGTGTCCCTGCTGTGTCGCACTGTGTCCCGCTGTTTCCCGTCGTGTCCCGGTATGTCCCCCGTTGTGTCCCCCACTGAGTCCCCGCTGTGTCTCCGCTGTGTCCCGCTGTGTCCTCGCTGTGTCCACTGTTGTGTCCCGCTGTGTCCCCCGCTGTGTCCCAGCTGTGTCCTGCTGTGTCCCGCAATGTCTTGCTGTGTCGCCCTCTCTGTCCCTGCTGTGTCCTGCTGTGTCCTCGCTCTGTACCCACTGTGTCCCACTGTGTCCTTGCTGTGTCACCGCTGTGGCCCGTTGTGTATCCGACTGTGTCCAGCTGTGTCCCCACTGTGTCCCCGCTTTGTTCCCGCTGTGTCCCGCTGTGTTCCCGCTGTGTCCCCGCTGTGTCCCGCTGTCACCCGCTGTGTCCCCGCTGTGTCCCGCTGTTTACCCGCTGTGTCCCCGCTGTGTCCCCAACTGTGTCCCCCTCTGTGTCCCGCTGTATCCCGCTGTGTCCTCGCTGTGTCCCCTGCTGTGTCCTCGCTGTGTCCCACTGTTTCCACCGCTGTGTCCCGCTATGTCCCGCTGTGTCCTGCTGTGTCCACGCCTTGTCCCCCGCTGTGTCCACCACTGTGTCCCCCGCTGTGTCCCGCTGTGTCCCGGTCTGTCCCCCGTTGTGTCCCGCTGTGTTCCCCCCTGTGTCCCCCGCTGTGTCCCGCTGTGTCCCCACTGTGTCCCACTGTGTCCCGCTGAGTCCCCCGCTGTGTCTCCGCTGTGTCCCCGATGTGTCCCGCTGTGTCCTGCTGTGTCCTCGCTGTGTGCCCCCTGTGTCCCGCTGCTTCCTCGCTGTGTCCTCGCTGTATCCCCGCTGTGTCCCGGTGTGTCCCACTGTTTCCCGTGGTGTCCCGGTTTGTCCCCCGCTGTGTCGCCCGCTGAGTCCCCGCTGTTTCCCCGACGTGTCCCGCTGTTTCCCCCGCTGTGTCCCGCTGTGTCCCGGGCTGTGTCCCCGCTGTGTCCCTGCTGTGTCCCGCAGTGTCCCGCTCTTTCCTCGCTGTGTCCCCCGCTGTGTTCCGCTGTGTCGCTCGCTGTGTCCCCGCTGTGTCCCTGCTGTGTCCCGCTGTTTCTCGTGGTGTCCCGGTATGTCCCCCGTTGTGTCCCCCACTGAGTCCCCGCTGTGTCTCCGCTGTGTCCCGCTGTGTCCTCACTGTGTCCCCCGTTGTGTCCCCCGTTGTGTCCCGCTGTGTCGCCCGCTGTGTCCCCGCTGTGTCCTGCTGTGTCCCGCTGTGTCCCGCTGTGTCCCGCGTTGTGTCCCGCTGTATCCCGGCTGTTTCCCCCGCTGTGTACCGCTGTTTCCCTGCTGTGTCCCCACTGTGTCCTTCTGTGTCCTCCGCTGTGTCCCGCTGTGTACCCCGTTGTGTCACGCAGTGTCTCGCTGTGTTCTGATGTGTCCGCTGCTGTGTCCTCGCTGTGTCCCCGCTGTGTCCCGCTGTGTCCCGCTTAGTCCCACTGTGTCCCTCTGTGTCCTCGCTGTGTCCCCGATGTGTCCCGCTGTGTATCCCGCTGTGTCCCGCTGTGTCCCCGCTGTGTCCCGCTGTGTAGCAGCTGTGTCCCCGCTGTGTCCCCAACTGTGTCGCCCGCTGTGTCCCGCTATATCCCGCTGTGTCTCGCTGTGTCCCCACTGTGTCCCCCGGTATGTTCTCGCTGTGTCCCTTTGTGTCCCGCTGTGTCCTCGTTGTGTTTCCCGCTGTGTAGCGCTGTGTCCCTCGCTGTGTCCCGCTGTGTCCGGCTGTGTCCCTGATGTGTCACAGTGTCCCGCTGTGTCCCCGCTGTGTCCCCGATGTGTCCCGCTGTGTTCCCGCTGTGTCCCGCTGTGTCCTGCTGTGTAATAGCTGTGTCCCCGCTGTGTCCTGCTGTGTCCCGCTGTGTCCCCGCTGTGTCCCACTGTGTCCCCGTTGTGGCCCGATGTAGGCCCGCTGTGTCCCCGCTGTGTCCCCTTCTGTGCCCCCGCTGTGTCCCCCGCTGTTTCCCGGCTGTGTCCCGCTGTGTCCCGCTGTGTCCCGCTCTGTCCCCCGTTGTGTCCCGCTGTGTCCCAATCTGTGTCCCCGGCTGTGACCTGCTGTGTCCCTGCTGTGTCCCGCAATGTCTTGCTGTGTCCCCCTCTCTGTCCCTGCTGTGTCCTGCTGTGTCCTCGTTCTGGACCCCCTGAGTCCCACTGTGTCCTCGCTGTGTCCCCGCTGTGGTCCGTTGTGAATCCGACTGTGTCCAGCTGTGTCCCCGCTGTGTACCTGCTCTGTCCCCGCTGTGTCCCAAAGTGTCCCCCGCTGTGTCCCCGCTGTGTCCCGATGTGTCCACGCTGTGTCCCCCACTGTGTCTTGCTTTGTCCCCCGCTGTGTCCTGCTCTGTCTCCCGCTGTGTCCCGCTGTGTCCCACTGTGTCCCCCGCTCTGTCCCGCTGTGTCATGCTGTGTCACGCTGTGCCTCGCTGTTTCCCCTGCTGTGAACCGGTGTGTCCCACTGTGTCCCGCTGTGTCCCGCTCTGTCCTCGCTTTGTCCTGCTGTATCGCCCGCTGTGTCCCCACTTTGTCCCGCTGTGTCCCGCTGTGTCCCCACTATGTCCCGCTGTGTCCTGCTGTGCCCTCGCTTTGTCCCCCGCTGTGTCCACCACTGTGTTCCCCTCTGTGTCCCGGTTTGTCCCCCGTTGTGTCCCGCTTTGTTCCCCCCTGTGTCCCCCGCGGTGTCCTGCTGTGTCCCCACTGTGTCCCACTGTGTCCCGCTGTGTCCCCCCCTGTGTCCCCGCTGTGTCCCCGATGTGTCCCGCTGTTTCCTCGCTGTGTCCTCGCTGTATCCCCTCTGTGTCCCGGTGTGTCCCACTGTTTCCCGTGGTGTCCCGGTTTGTCCCCCGCTGTGTCACCCGCTGTGTCCCCGCTGTTTCCCCGCCGTGTCCCGCTGTTTTCCCGCTGTGTCCCGCTGTGTCCCCGATGTGTCTCCGATGTGTCCCGCAGTGTCCCGCTCTTTCCTCGCTGTGTCCCCCGCTGTGTTCCGCTGTGTCCCACGCTGTGTATCCGCTGTGTCCCTGCTGTGTCCCGCTGTGTCCCGCTGTTTCCCGTGGTGTCCCGGTTTGTCCCCCGTTGTGTCCCCCGCGGAGTCCCCGCTGTGTCTCCGCTGTGTCCCGCTGTGTCCTCGCTGTGTCCCCCGTTGTGTCCCGCTGTGTCCCCCACTGTGTCCCCACTGTGTCCCACTGTGTCCCGCTGTGTCCCCCGCTGTGTCTCTCGCTGTGTCCCACTGTTTCCCGTGGTGTCCCTGTTTGTCCTCCGCTGTGTCGCCCGCTGATTCCCCGCTGTTTCCCCGCCGTGTCCCGCTGATTATCCCGCTGTGTCCCGCTGGGTCCTCCCTGCGTCCCCTGCTGTGTCCCGCTCTCTCCTCCGCTGTGTCTCCCGCTTTGTCCCCACTGTGTCCCGCTGTGTCCAGCTGTGTCCCACTCTGTGTCCCGTTGTGTCCCCAGCTGTGTACACCGCTGTGTCCCGCTGTGTCCAACGCTTTGTCCCGCTGTGTCGTGTTATGTCCCGCTGTGTCTCCCGCTGTGTCCCGCTGTGTCCCGCTGTGTCCCGCTGTGTCCCAGCTGTGTCCCCGCTATGTCCCCCGCTGTGTGCCACTGTGCTCCCCTTTCTGTCCCCGCTGTGTCTCTCGCTGTCTCCCGCTGTGTTCCCGCTATGTCCAGCTGTGTCCCGCTGTATCTTCGCAGTGTCCCAGCTGTGTCCCCGCTGTGTCCCACTGTGTCCCCAGCTCTGTCCCGCTGTGTCATGCTGTGTCCCACTGTGTCCTCGCTGTTTCCCCTGCTGTGACCCGGTGTGTCCCACTGTGTCCCGCTGTGTCCCGCTCTGTCCCCGCTTTGTCCTGCTGTGTCCCGCTGTGTACCCCTATGTCCCACTGTGTCCCACGCTGTGTCCCCCGCTGTGTCCCCCGCTGTGTCCGGATGTGTCCCCCGCTGTGTCCCGCTGTGTCCACAGCTTTGTCCGTGCTGTGTCCCTTTGTGACCCCGCTATGTCCCGCTGTGTCCCGCTGTGTACCTCGCTGTGTCCCCCGCTGTGTCCCGCTCTGTCCTTGATGTGTCCCCCGCTGTGTAGCGCTGTGTCCCCCGCTGTGTCCCCGATGTGTCCGGCTGTGTCCCTCTGTGTCCTCGCTGTGTCCCCCACTGTGTCTTGCTTTGTCCCCCGCTGTGTCCTGCTCTGTGTCCCGCTGTGTCCCGCTGTGTCCCACTTTGTCCCCAGCTCTGTCCCGCTGTGTCATGCTGTGTCCCGCTGTGTCCTCGCTGTTTCCCCTGCTGTGACCCGGTGTGTCCCACTGTGTCCAGCTGTGTCCCCACTTTGTCCTGCTGTGTCGCCCGCTGTTTCTACGCTTTGTCCCGCTGTGTCTATCTGTGTACCCCTATGTCCCGTTGTGTCCCACGCTGTGTCCCCCGCTGTGTACGGATGTTTCCCCCGCTGTGTCCCGCTGTGTCCACAGCTGTGTCCGTGCTGTGTCCCTCTGTGTCCCCGCTATGTCCCGCTGTGTCCTGCTGTGTCCTCGCTTTGTCCCCCGCTGTGTCCACCACTGTGTCCCCCGCTGTGTCCCGCTGTGTCCCGGTCCGTCCCCCGTTGTGTCCCGCTGTGTTCCCCCCTGTGTCCCCCGCTGTGTCCCGCTGTGTACCCCTATGTCCCGCTGTGTCCTACGCTGTGTCCCACGGTGTGTCCCCCGCTGTGTCCCACGCTGTGTCCCCCGCTGTGTCCGGATGTGTCCCCCCCTGTGTCCCGCTCTGTGCACAGCTGTGTAAGTGCTGTGTCCCTCTGTGTCCCCGCTATGTCCCGCTGTGTCCTGCTGTGCCCTCGCTTTGTCCCCCATTGTGTCCACCACTGTGTCCCCCGCTGGGTCCAGCTGGGTCCCGGTCTGTCCCCCGTTGTGTCCCGCTGTGTTCCCTCCTGTGTCCCCCGTTGTGTCCCGCTGTGTCCCCACTGTGTCCCTCTGTGTCCCGCTGTGTCCCCCGCTGTGTCCCCGCTTGTCCCCGCTGTGTCCCTGTCTGTGTCCCCCGCTGTGACCTGCTGTGTCCCTGCTGTGTTCCGCAATGTCTTGCTGTGTCCCCCTCTCTGTCCCTGCTGTGTCCTGCTGTGTCCTCGCTCTGTACCCGCTGTGTCCCACTGTGTCCTCGCTGTGTCCCCGCTGTGGCCCGTTGTGATTCCGACTGTGTCCAGCTGTGTCCCCGCTGTGTACCTGCTTTGTCCCCGCTGTGTCCCGCTGTGTCCCCCGCTGTGTCCCCGCTGTGTCCCCGATGTGTCCCGCTGTGTCCTGCTGTGTCCACTCTGTGTCCCCCACTGTGTCTTGCTTTGTCCTCGGCTGTGTCCTGCTCTGTCTCCCACTGTGTCCCGCTGTGTCCCACTGTGTCCCGGGCTGTGTCCCCGCTGTGTCCCAGCTGTGTCCCGCTGTTTCCCGTGGTGTCCCGGTATGTCCCCCGTTGTGTCCCCCACTGAGTCCCCGCTGTGTCTCCGCTGTGTCCCGCTGTGTCCTCACTGTGTCCCCCGTTGTGTCCCGCTGTGTCCCCCGCTGTGTCGCCCGCTGTGTCCCCAATGTGTCCTGCTGTGTCCCGCTGTGTCCCACTCTGTCCCACGTTTTGTCCCGCTGTGTACCCGGCTGTTTCCCACGCTGTGTACCGCTGTTTCCCTGCTGTGGCCCCACTGTGTCCTTTTGTGTCCCCGCTGTGTCCCGCTGTGTCCTCCGCTGTGTCCCGCTGTGTACCCCGTTGTGTCACGCAGTGTCTCGCTGTGTTCCAATGTGTCCGCTACTGTGTCCCCGCTGTGTCCCCGCTGTGTCCCGCTGTGTCCCGCTTAGTCCCACTGTGTCCCTCTGTGTCCTCGCTGTGTCCCCGATGTGTCCCGCTGTGTATCCCGCTGTGTCCAACTGTGTCCCCGCTGTGTAGCACTGTGTTCCCCACGGATGCCCCCGCTGTGTCCAGCTGAGTCCCCGCTGTGTCCCCCTGTGTTCCCCGCTGTGTCGACCTCTGTGTTCCGTTGTGTTCACCGATGAGTCCAACTGTGTCCCCAATGTGTCCCGCTGTGTCCCGTTGTGTCCCCCTGTGTCCCTGCTGTGTACCGCTGTGTCACGCTCTGTCCCGTTCTGTCCCACTCTGTGTCGCGTTTTGTCCCCAGCTGTGTAAACCGCTTTGTCCCACGTTTTATCCCGCTGTGTCCTGCTATGTCCCGCTGTGTCCCCCGTTGTGAAACGCTGTGACCCCGCTGTGTCCAGCTGTGTCCTCGCTTTGTCCCCCGCTGTGTACCGCTGTGTCCTGGCTGTGTCCCCAGCTGTGTTTCTCTGTGTCCCGCTGTGTACCCGCTGTGTCCCGGCTGTGTCCCCCACTCTCTCCCGCTTTGTCCCCCGCTGTGTCCCGCTGTGTCCCACTGTGTCCCCGCTGTGTGCCCGCTGTGTCCCGCTGTGTCCCCGCTGTGTCACCTGCTGTGTCCCATTGTGTCCCCAGCTGTGTTCCGCTGTGTCCCTGCAGTGTCCCCGCTGTGTTCCGCTGTGTATCTCGCTGTGTCCCTCGCTGTGTCCCGCTGTGTCCTCGCTTTGTCCCACGCTGTGTCACGCTGTGTCCTGTCTGTGTCCCCAGATGTGTCCCGCTGTGTCCTGCTGTGTCCCCGTTGTGTCAAGCAGTGTTCTGCTGTCTCCCCGCTGTGTCACCGCTGTGTCCCGCTGTGTACCTCGCTGTGTCCCCCGCTGTGTCCCGCAGTGTCCCCCACTGTGTTCTGCTGTGTTCCGCTGTGTCCCGTGGTGTCTTGCTTTGTCCCCCGCTATGTCCCCGGCTGAGTCCCTGCTGTGTCCCGCTGTGTCCCGCTGTGTCCAGCTGTGTCCCGCTGTGTCACTCTGTGTCCCGCTCTGTCCCCGCTGTGTCCCACTGTGTCCCACTTTGACCCCGCTGTGTCCCGCTGTGTCCCCCGCTCTGTCCTTCACTGTGTCAGGCTGTGTCTCCCGCTGTGTCCGGCTGTGTCCCCCGCTGTGTCCCGCTGTGACCCCACTGTGTCCAGCTGCGCTCCCCGCTGTGTACCCGCTGTGTCCCAGCTGTGTCGCGCTGTGTCCCCGCTGTGTCCCACTGTGTCCCGCTGTGTCCCACTGTGTCCTGCTTTGTCCACGCTGTGTCCCGCTGTGTCCCCGCTGTGACCCGCTGTGTCCCGCTGTGTCGCCCGCTGTGTCCCGCTGTGTCCCCCTGTGTCCCGATGTTTCCCCCGCTGTGTCTTGCTGTGTGCCCCGCTGTGTCCCCTCGGTTTCCCGCTGTGTCCTCGCTGTGTTCCACTGTGTCCCACTGTGTTCTCGCTGTGTCCCCCGCTGTGTCCCGCTGTGTCCTCGCTGTGTTCCCTGCTGTGTAGCGCTGTGTCCCCGCTGTGTCTCCGCTGTGTCCCTCTGTGTCCTGCTGTGTCCACGATGTGTCATGCAGTGTCCTGCTGTGTCTCCGCTGTTTCCCTTTGTGTCCCCAGCTGTGTACCCCGCTGTGTCCCGCTGTGTCCTCGCTGTATTTCCCACTGTGTAGTGTGTGTCCCGCTGTGTCCCGCTGTGTCCCGCTGTGTCCCCCATGTGTCACACAGTCTCCCGCTGTGTACCCACTGTGTCCCCACTCTGTCACGCTGTATTCCACGCTGTGTCCAGCTGAGTCCCCGCTGTGTCCCGCTGTGGCCCCGTTGTGTTCCATTGTATTCACCGATGAGTCCCGCTGTGTCCTGCTGTGTCCCACGCTGTGTCCCGCTGTGTCCCCATAGTGTCCACACTGTGTTCCGCTGTGTTCCGCTGTTTCCCGTGGTGTCCTGTTTTGTCCTCCGCTATGTCCCCTGCTGTGTCCCCGCTGTGTCCCGCTCTGTCCCCAGCTGTGTCTCCATCTTTGTCCCCACTGTGTCCCGCTGTGCCACGCTGTGTCCCAGCTCTGTCCCCGCTCTGTCCCCCGCTGTGTCCCGCTGTGCTCCCTGCTGTGTCCTCGCTGTGTATCTCCCTGTGTCCCGCTGTGTCCCCTTGTGTCCCGCTATGTCCCGCTGTGTCCCTGCTGTGTCCCCGCTGTGTCCTACTGTGTCCCCGCTGTGTCCCGCAGTGGGCCCGCTGTGTTCCACTGTGTCCCACTGAGTCCCGCTGTGTCCCTGCTGTGTCCCACTCTGTGTCCCGTTGTGTCTCCAGCTGTGTACACCGCTGTGTCCCGCTGTGTCCCCGCTGTGTCCCGCTGGGTCCCGCTGTGTCCCGCTGTGTCCCACACTTAATCCCGCTGTGTCCTGCTGTGTCCCGTTTGTCCCTCGCTGTGTCCTGCTGTGACCCTGCTGTGTCTCGCGGTGTCCCAGCTCTGTCCCATGCTGTGTCCCGCTGTGCTCCCCGCTGTGTCCCCGCTGTGTCTCTCGCTGTGTCCCGCTGTGTCCCCGCTGTGGCCCGCTGTATCCCCGCTGTGTCCTGCTGTGTCCCGCTGTGTCCCCGTTGTGTCCCACTGTGTCCCCGCTGTGTCCCGAAGTGGCCCCGCTCTGTCCCTGCTGTGTCCCCTGCTGTGTCCCCCGCAGTGTCCCCGCTGTGTCCCCCCGCTGTGTCTCTCGCTGTGTCCCGTTGTGTCCCCGCTGTGTCCCGCTGTGTCCCCGCTCTGTCCCACACTGTGTCCCGCTTTGTCCATGCTGTGTCCTGCTGTGTCCCGCTGTGTCGCGCTGTGTCCCCCTCTGTGTCCCTGCTGTGTCCCCGCTGTGTCCCGCTGTGTCCCGCTGTGTCCCGCGTTGTGTCCCGCTGTGGCCCCGGCTGTTTCCCCCGCTGTGTACCGCTGTTTCCCTGCTGTGTCCCCACTGTGTCCTTCTGTGTCTCCGCTGTGTCCCGCTGTATACTCCGCTTTGTCCCGCTGTGTACCCCGTTGTGTCACGCAGTGTCTCACTTTGTTCCGATGTGACCGCTGCTGTGTCCCCGCTGTGTCCCCGCTGTGTCCCACTGTGTCCCTGCTGTGGCCCGATGTAGCCCCGCTGTGTCCCCGCTGTGTCCCCTTCTGTGCCCCCGCTGTGTCCCCGCTGTGTTCCACGCTGTGTCTCTCGCTGTTTCCCGCTGTGTCCGCGCTGTGTCCCTCTGTGTCCCGCTGTGTCCCCGCTGTGTCCCCGCTGTGTCCCACTGTGTCACCGCTGTGTCCCGCTGTGTACCCACTGTGTCCCCGCTGTGGCCCCAACTGTGTCCCCCGCTGTGTCCCGCTGTATCCCGCTCTGTCCTCGCTGTGTAACCCGCTGTGTCCTGCTGTGTCCCCACTGTGTCACCCGCTATGTCCTCGCTGTGTCCCGCTGTGTCCACGCTGTGTCCCGCTGTGTCCCCGCTGTGTCCCCGCTGTGTCCCCGCTGTGTCCCGCTGTGACCCGCTGTGTCCCCGCTGTGTCCCGCTGTGTCCCCGCTGTGTCCCGCTGTATACCCGCTGTGTCCCCGCTGTGTCCCCAACTGTGTCCCCCGCTGTGTCCCGCTGTATCCCGCTGTGTCCTCACTGTGTCCCCTGCTGTGTCCCGCTGTGTCCCCACTGTGTCCCCTGCTATGTCCTCCCTGTGTCCCACTGTTTCCACCGCTGTGTCCCGCTGTGTCCCGCTGTGTCCTCGCTGTGTTTCCCGCTGTGTAGCTCTGTGTCCCTCGCTGTGTCCCGCTGTGTTCGGCTGTGTCCCCGATGTGTAACACATTGTCCCGCTGTGTCCCCGCTGTGTCCCCGCTGTGTCCCACTGTGTCCCCGCTGTGGCCCGATGTAGCCCCGCTGTGTCCCCGCTGTGTACCCTTCTGTGCCCCCGCTGTGTCCCCGCTGTGTCCCACGCTGTGTCTCTCGCTGTTTCCCGCTGTGTCCGCGCTGTGTCCCTCTGTGTCCCGCTGTGTCCCCGCTGTGTCCCCGCTGTGTCCCGCTGTGTCCCGCTGTGGCCCTGCTGTGTCCCGCTGTGTCACCGCTGTGTCCCGCTGTGTACCCGCTGTGTCCCCCCTGTGTCCCCAACTGTGTCTCCCGCTGTGTCCCGCTGTATCCCGCTGTGTCCTCGCTGTGTCCCCCGCTGTGTCCCGCTGTGTCCCCACTGTGTCACCTTCTATGTCCTCGCTGTGTCCCACTGTTTCCACCGCTGTGTCCCGCTGTGTCCTGCTGTGTCCTCGCTGTGTTTCCCACTGTGTAGCACTGTGTCCCTTGCTTCGTCCCGCTGTGTCCGGTTGTATCCCCGATGTGTCACACAGTGTCCCGCTGTGTCCCCGCTGTGTCCCGCTGTGTTTCCGCTGTGTCCCGCAGTGTCCCCGCTGTGTCCTGCTGTGTCCCGCTGTGTCCCCGCTTTGTCCCACTGTGTCCCCGCTGTGTCCCGATGTAGCCCCGCTGTGTCCCCGCTGTGTCCCCTTCTGTGCCCCCGCTGTGTCCCCGCTGTGTCCCCTGCTGTGTCTCTCGCTGTGTCCCGCTGTGTCCCCGCTGTGTCCCACTGTGTCCCGCTGTGTCCCCGCTGTGTCCCGCTGTGTCCCCGCTATGTCCCGCTGTGTCCCCGCTGTGTCCCCAACTGTGTCCCCCGCTGTGTCCCGCTGTATCCCGCTGTGTCCTCACTGTGTCCCCTGATGTGTCCCGCTGTGTCCCCACTGTGTCCCCCGCTATGTCCTCGCTGTGTCCCACTCTTTCCACCGCTGTGTCCCGCTGTGTCCCGCTGTGTCCTCGCTGTGTTTCCCGCTGTGTAGCTCTGTGTCCCTCGCTGTGTCCCGCTGTGTCCGGCTGTGTCCCCGATGTGTCACACAGTGTCCCGCTGTGTCCCCGCTGTGTCCCCGCTGTGTCACGCTGTATACCCCTCTGTGTCCAGCTGAGTCCCCGCTGTGTCCCGCTGTGTCCCCCGCTGTTTCCCGCTGTGTCCCCGCAGTGTCCTCACTGTGTTCCCCTGTGTTCCTCTGTGTCAGGTGGTGTCCTGCTTTGTCCCTCACTATGTCCCCCGCTTAGTCCCCGCTCTGTCCCCGCTGTGTCCCGCTGGGTCCTCCCTGTGTCCCTCGATGTGTCCCGCTCTGTCCCCCACTGTGTCTCCCGCTTTGTCCCCACTGTGTCCTGCTGTGTCCCGCTGTGTCCCGCTGTGTCCAACTCTGTGTCCCGTTGTGTCCCCAGCTGTGTACACCGCTGAGTCCCGCTGTGTCCCCAATCTGTCCCGCTGTGTCCCATTTTGTTCCCGCTGTCACCACTGTGTCCGTGCTGTGTCCCGCTGTTTCCCCACTGTGTCCCCTCTTAGTCCCGCTGTTTCCCCACTGTCCCCTGCTGTGTCCCCGCTGTGTCCCGCCTTGTATCTCTCTGTGTCAATCTCTATCCCCCCATGTGTCCTGCAATGTCCCGCTGTGTCCCCCTCTGTGTCCCGATCTGTCCCCGCTGGGTCCCCGCTGTGTCCCCGCTGTGTCCTACTGTGTCCCGCTGTGTCCCCCGCTGTGTCCCCCGCTGTCTCACTGTGTCCCCCGCTGTGTCCCGTTGTGTCCCCCGCTGGGTCCCGCTATATCCCGCTGTGTCCTCCGCTGTGTCCCGATATGTCCCTGCTTGGTCCTGCTGTGTCACAGCTGTGTCCCCACTGTGTCCCTCGCTGTGTCTCGATGTGTCCCCGTTGCTTCCCCCGCTGTGTCCCGCACTGTCCCAGCTTTGTCCCCCGCTCTGTCCCCCGCTGAGTCCCACTGTGTCCTCTGCTGTGTCCGAGCTGTGTCCTCGTTGTGTCCCCGCTCTGTCCTGCTCTGTATCGTGCTGTGTCCAGCTGTGTCCCCGCTGTGTCCCGATGTGTTCCCCGCTTTGTCCCCCGCTGTGTCCCCCACTGTGTCCCCCGCTGTGTCGAAGATGTGTCCTGCTGTGTCCCTGCTGTGTCCCGCTGTGTCCTGCTGTGTCTCCACTGTGTCCTTGCTGTGTTCCCCACATTGTCCCAGTGTGTCCCGTTGTGTCCCCGCTGTGTCCCACTGTGTCCCCGCTCTGTCCCCGCTGTGTCCCCGCTGTGTCCCATGCTGTGTCCCGCTGTGTCCCTCTATGTGTCTCGCAGTGTCCCGCTTTGTCCCGCTCTGTCGCGCGCTGTGTGCCTCGCTGTATCCCGCTTTGTCCCGCGCTGTGTCTCGCAGTGTGCCGCTGTTTCCTCGCTTTGTCCCCCGCAGTGTCCCGCTGTGTCTCCGCTGTGTCCCCTGTGTCCCCGCTGTGTCCCGCTGTGTCCCCGCTGTGTCCCCGCTGTGTCCCCGCTGTGTCCCCGCTGTGTCCCACGCTGTGTCCCGCTGTGTCCCCCTATGTGTCTCGCAGTGTCCCGCTTTGTCCCGCTGTGTCTCCCGCTGTGTCTCCCGCTGTGTCCCACTGTGTCCCCCGCTGTGTCTCGCAGTGTGCCGCTGTTTCCTCGCTCTGTCCCCGGCTGTGTCCCGTCGTGTCTCCGCTGTGTCCCCCGCTGTGTCCCGCTGTGTCCCACTGTGTCCCGCTGTGTCCCCTGTATCCCCGCTGTGTCCGGCTGTGTCCCGCTGTGTCCCGCTGTGTCCCACTGTGTCCTCGCTGTGACCCCGCTGTGTCCCCGATGTGTCCCGCTGTGTCCCGCTGTTTCCCCCGATGTGTCCCGCTGTGTCCCGCTGTGTCCCCCGCTGTGTCCTGCTGTGTCCCCGCTGTGTTCCCGTTGTGTCCCGCTGTGTCCCGTTGTGTCTCGCTGTGTCCTCGATGTGTCCCCCGCTCTGTCCCGCTCTGTCCGCCGCTGTGTCCCCCGCTGTGTCTCACTGTGTCCCCCGCTGTGTCCCGCTGTGTCCCCCGCTGTGTCCCGCTGTGTCCTGCAGTATCCCCCGCTGTGTCCCGATGTGTCCCCGCTTGGTCCTGCTGTGTCACAGCTGTGTCCCCACTGTGTCCCTGGCTGTGTCTCGATTTGTCCCCGCTGTTTCCCCCGCTGTTTCCCTTAGTGTCCCCGCTGTGTTCCCCGCTCTGTCCCCCGCTGGGTCCCACTGTGTCCTCTGATGTGTCCCGCTGTTTCCCATGCTGTGTCCCGCTGTGTCCCCTGTGTCCCCGCTGTGTCCCGCTGTGTCCATTGTGTCCCCCACTGTGTCCCCCGCTGTGTCCCGATGTGTCCCCTCTGTGTCCCCCACTGTGTACCGCTGGGTCCCCGCTGTGTCCCGCTGTGTCCCACGCTGTGTCCCGCTCTGTCCCCGCTGTGTCGAAGATGTGTCCTGCTGTGTCCCCGCTGTGTCCCGCTGTGTCCCGCTGTGTCTCCGCTGTGTCCCACTGTGTCCTTGCTGTGTTCCCCACATTGTCCCGGTGTGTCCCGTTGTGTCCCCGCTGTGTCCCACTGTGTCCCCGCTCTGTCCCCGCTGTGTCCCCGCTGTGTCCCATGCTGTGTCGCGCTGTGTCCCTCTATGTGTCTCGCAGTGTCCCGCTTTGTCCCGCTCTGTCGCGCGCTGTGTGCCTCGTTGTATCCCGCTTTGTCCCGCGCTGTGTCTCGCAGTGTGCCGCTGTTTCCTCGCTCTGTCCTCCGCAGTGTCCCGCTGTGTCTCCGCTGTGTCCCCTGTGTCCCCGCTGTGTCCCGCTGTGTCCCCGCTGTGTCCCCGCTTTGTCCCACGCTGTGTCCCGCTGTGTCCCCCTATGTGTCTCGCAGTGTCCCGCTTTGTCCCGCTATGTCTCCCGCTGTGTCTCCCGCTGTGTCCCACTGTGTCCCCGGCTGTGTTTAACAATGTGCCGCTGTTTCCTCGCTCTGTCCCCGGCTGTGTCCCATCGTGTCTCTGCTGTGTCCCCGGCTGTGTCCCGCTGTGTCCCGCTGTGTCCCGCTGTGTCCCATGTATCCCCGCTGTGTCCGGCTGTGTCCCGCTGTGTCCCGCTGTGTCCCACTGTGTCCTTGCTGTGTCCCCGCTGTGTCCCGCCATGTATCCCGCTGTGTCAAGTTGTGTCCCCCGATGTGTCCCGCTGTGTCCCGCTGTGTCCCCGGCTGTGTCCCGCTGTGTCCCCGCTGTGTTCCCGTTGTGTCCCGCTGTGTCCCGCTGTGTCTCGCTGTGTCCGCGATGTGTCCCCCGCTCTGTCCTGCTCTGTCCGCCGCTGTGTCCCTCGCTGTGTCTCACTGTGTCCTCCACTGTGTCCCGCTGTGTCCCCCGCTGTGTCCCGCTGTGTCCTGCAGTGTCCCCGCTTGGTCCTGCTGTGTCACAGCTGTGTCCCCACTGTGTCCCTGGCTGTGTCTCGATTTGTCCCCGCTGTTTCCCCCGCTGTGTCCCGATGTGTCCCCGCTGTGTTCCCCGCTCTGTCCCCCGCTGGGTCCCACTGTGTCCTCGGATGTGTCCCGCTGTTTCCCACGCTGTGTCCCGCTGTGTCCCGCTGTGTCCCCTGTGTCCCCGCTGTGTCCCGCTGTGTCTTGATGTGTCCCGCTGTGTCCCGCTCTGTCCTAGCTGTGTCCCCGCTTTGTCCCGCCATGTATCCCGCTGTATCAAGCTGTGTCCCTTGATGTGTCCCGGTGTGTCCCCCGCTGTGTTCCGCTGTGTCCCCGCTGTGTCCCCGCTGTGTCCCGCTGTGTCTCGCTGTGTCCTCGTTGTGTCCCCCTCTGTGTCCCGCTCTGTCCGCTGCTGTGTCCCCCGCTGTGTCCCACTGTGTCCCCCATTGTGTCCCGCTGTGTCCCCCGCTGTGTCCCGCTGTGTCCGCTGTGTCCACCGCTGTGTCCCACTGGGTCTCCACTGTGTCCCACAGTGTCCTCGCTGTGTCCCCCTCAGTGGCCCACTGTGTCCCCACTGTGTCCCCCGCTGTGTGCGGCTGTGTCCCCGCTCTGTCCCCCGCTCTGTCCCCTGCTGGATCCCGCTGTGTCCTCAGCTGTGTTCCCTCTGTGTCACCCGCTGTGTCCCGCTGGGTCCCTGCTGTGTCCTGCTGTGTCCCACGCTGTGTCCCGCTCTGTAACCCGTTGTGTCCCGCTGTGTCCCGCTGTGTCCCCGCTGTGTCCACGTTGTCTCAAGCTGTGACCCCCTTTGTGTCTCGCTGTATCCTGCTGTGTCCCCCGCTTTGTACCCTGCTGTGTCCCGCTGTGTCCCGCTATGTCCTGCTGTGTCCATGCTGTGTTCCGCTTTGTCCCGCTGTTTCCCGCTGTGTCCTGGCTGTGTCCCCGACAAGGTCCCGCTGTGTCCCGCTGTGTCCCCACTGTGTCACCGCTGTGTTCCGCTGTGTCCCGCTGTGTCCCCGCTGTGTCCCGCTGTGTCCCCACTGTGTCCCCCGCTGTGTCCCCGCGGTGTCCCGCTGTGTCCTCGCTGTGTTCCACTGTGTCCCGCTGTGTTCTCGCTGTGTCCCCCGCTATGTCCTGCTGTGTCCTCGCTGTGTTCCGCTGTGTCCCACTGTGTATTCGCTGTGTCCCCCGCTGTGTCCCGCTGTGTCCTCCCTGTGTTCCCCGCTGTGTAGCACTCTGTCCCCCGCTGTGTCCCTCTGTGTCCCGCAGTGTCTTTGCTGTGTCCCCCGCTGTGTCCCCTTTTGTGTTCCCGCTGTGTCTCCGCTGTGTCCCGCTGTGTCCTGCTGTGTCCACAATGTGTCACGCAGTGTCCTGCTGGGTCTCCGCTGTTTCCCTTTGTGTCCCCAGCTGTGTACCCGGCTGTGTCCCGCTGTGTCCTCGCTGTGTTTCCTGCTGTGTAGCGCTGTGTCCCCAGGTGTGTCCCGCTGTGTCCCACTGTGTCCCGCTGTGTCTCCCATATGTCACACAGTGTCCCGCTCTGTCCCCCATGTGTCCCCGCTCTGTCAGGCTGTATACCACGCTGTGTGCAGCTGAGTCCCCGCTGTGTCCCGCTGTGTCCCCCGCTGTGTCCCCCGCTGTTTTCCGTTGTGTTCACCGATGAGTCCCGCTGTGTCCTGCTGTGTCCCCCGCTGTTTCCCGCTGTGTCCCCACAGTGTCCCCACTGTGTTCCGCTGTGTTCCGCTGTTTCCCGTGGTGTCCTGCTTTGTCCTCGGCTATATCCCCCACTGAGTCCCCGCTGTGTCCCCGCTGTGTCCCGGTCTGTCCCCCGCTGTGTTTCCCGCTTTGTCCCCACTGTGTCCCGCTGGGTCCCACTGTGTCCCGCTGGGTCCCACTCTGTGTCCCGTTGTGTCCCCAGCTCTGTACACCGCTGTGTCCCGCTGTGTCCCCGGTGTGTCCCGCTGTGTCCCGCTGTGTCCCACGCTTAGTCACGCTGTGTCCTGCTGTGTCCCACTGTGTCCCCCGCTGTGTCCCGCTGTGTTCCGCTGTGTCCCGCTGTGTCCCCTGTGTCCCAGCTGTGTACCGCTCTGTCCCCGCTCTGTCCCACGCTGGATCCCGCGGTGTCCTCAGCTGTGTCCCGCTGTGTCCCATGCTGTGTCCCGCTGTGTCCCCTCTGTGTCCCCCGCTGTTTCCCGCTGGGTCCCTGCTGTGACCCGCTCTGTCCCATTCTGTGTCCCGCTCTGTCCCCCGCTGTGTCCCGCTGTGTCCCGCTGTGTCCCCGCTGTGTCTCCGTTGTCTCCCCCTGTGACCCCCGTTGTGTCCCGCTGTGTCCCGCTGTGTCCCCCGCTTTGTTCCCCTCTGTGTCCCGCTATGACCCGTTGTGTCTCGCTGTGTTCTCTCTGTGTCCCCCGCTGTGTCCCCCGCTCTGTCCCCCGCTATGTCCAACTGTGTCCCCCGCTGTTTCCCCCGCTGTGTCCCGCTGTGTCACCAGCGGTGTCCCCGCTGTGTCCCACTGTGTCCCGCTGTGTCCCTCTGTGTCCCGGCTGTGTCCCACTGTGTACCCCGCTGTGTCCTGTTCTGTCCCCGCTGTGTCCCGCTGTGTCCCGCTGTGTCACCACTGTGTCCCCCGCTGTGTTCTTCTGTGTCCCCCGCTGTGTCACACAGTGTGCCGCTGTGTGCTCACTGTGTCCCCCGTTGTGTCCCGCTGTGTCCCGCTGTGTCCCGCTGTGTCCCCTGTTTTCCCGATGTGTCCCGCTGTGTCCCCGCTCTGTCCCCCGTTCTGTCCCACGCTGGATCCAGCGGTGTCCTCAGCTGTGTCCCGCTGTGTCCCCTCGGTGTCCCCTGCTGTGTCCGCTGGGTCCCTGCTGTGTCCATCTCTGTCCCACGCTGTGTCCCGCTCTGTCCCCCGCTGTGTCCTGCTGTGTCCCGCTGTGTCCCCGCTGTTTCCCCGTTGTCTCCCGCTGTGACCACTGTTGTGTCCCGCTGTGTCCCGCTGTGTCTCCCGCTTTGTTCCCCGCTGTGTCCCGCTGTGTCCCGCTATGTCCCGTTGTGTCCCGCTGTGTCCTCTCTGTGTCGCCTCCTGTGTCCCCCGCTGTGTCCACCGCTGTGTCCCACTGTGTCCCCCGCTGTGTCCCCTGCTGTGTCACACTGTGTCACCAGCGGTGTCCCCGCTGTGTCCCACTCTGTCCCGCTGTGTCCCTCTGTGTCCCGGCTGTGTCCACTGTGTCCCCTGCTGTGTCCCGCTGTGTCCCCGCTGTGTCCCACAATGTGTACCGCTGTGTCACTCTATGTGTCTCGCAGTGTCCCTCTTTGTCTCGCTCTGTCCCCCGCTGTGTGCCCTGCTCTATCCCGCTTTGTCCCCCGCTGTGTCTCGCAGTGTGCCGCTGTTTTCTCGCTCTGTCTCCGCTGTGTCCCGTTGTGTCCCGCTGTGTCCCCTGTGTCCCCGCTGTGTCCCGCTGTGTCCCGATGTGTCCCGCTGTGTCCCGCTGTGTCCCGCTGTGTCCCGCTGTGTCCCACACTGTGTCCCGATATGTCCCCGGTGTGTCCTGCTGTGTCACAGCTGTGTCCCCGCTGTGTCCCTCGCTGTGTCTCGATGTGTCCCCGCTGTTTCTCCCGCTGTGTACCGCAGTGTCCCCGCTGTGTCCCCCGCTCTATCCCCCGCTGGGTCCCACTGTATCCTCTGCTGTGTCCCGCTGTGTATTTCGCTGTGTCCCGCTGCGTCCTCGCTGTGTCCCTCTGTGTCCCCCGCTGTGTCCCGCTGTGTCCCCCGCTGTGTCCCGCTGTGTCCCGCTGTGACTCCGCTGTGTCCCACTTTGTCCTTGCTGTGTCCCCCGCAGTGTCCCGGTGTGTCCCGCTGTGCTCCCCGCTGTGTCCCCGCTGTGTCCCGCTGTGTCCCGGCTGTCTCCCCGCTGTGTCCCGCTGTGTCCCCCTATGTGTCTCGCAGTGTCCCGATTGTCCCGCTCTGTCCCCCGCTATGTCCCCCGCTGTTTCCCGCTATGTCCCCCGCTGTGTCTCGCAGTGTGCCGCTGTTTCCTCGCTCTGTCCCCCGCTGTGTCCCGCTGTGTCTCCGCTGTGTCCCTGGCTGTGTCTCGATGTGTCCCCGCTGTTTCCCCCCCTGTGTCCCGCAGTGTCCCCGCTGTGTTCCCCGCTCTGTCCCGCGCTGGGTCACACTGTGTCCTCTGCTGTTTCCCGCTGTTTCCCACGCTGTGTCCCGCTGTGTCCCGCTGTGTCCCCTGTGTCCCCGCTGTGTCCCGCTGTGTCTTGATGTGTCCCGCTGTGTCCCGCTCTGTCCTAGCTGTGTCCCCGCTTTGTCCCGCCATGTATCCCGCTGTATCAAGCTGTGTCCCTTGATGTGTCCCGGTGTGTCCCCCGCTGTGTTCCGCTGTGTCCCCGCTGTGTCCCTGCTGTGTCCCGCTGTGTCTCGCTGTGTCCTCGTTGTGTCCCCCTCTGTGTCCCGCTCTGTCCGCTGCTGTGTCCCCCGCTGTGTCCCACTGTGTCCCCCATTGTGTCCCACTGTATCCTCTGCTGTGTCCCGCTGTGTATTTCGCTGTGTCCTGCTGCGTCCTCGCTGTGTCCCTCTGTGTCCCCCGCTGTGTCCCGCTGTGTCCCCCGCTGTGTCCCGCTGTGTCCCGCTGTGACTCCGCTGTGTCCCACTTTGTCCTTGCTGTGTCCCCCGCAGTGTCCCGGTGTGTCCCGCTGTGCTCCCCGCTGTGTCCCCGCTGTGTCCCGCTGTGTCCCGGCTGTCTCCCCGCTGTGTCCCGCTGTGTCCCCCTATGTGTCTCGCAGTGTCCCGATTGTCCCGCTCTGTCCCCCGCTATGTCCCCCGCTGTTTCCCGCTATGTCCCCCGCTGTGTCTCGCAGTGTGCCGCTGTTTCCTCGCTCTGTCCCCCGCTGTGTCCCGCTGTGTCTCCGCTGTGTCCCTGGCTGTGTCTCGATGTGTCCCCGCTGTTTCCCCCCCTGTGTCCCGCAGTGTCCCCGCTGTGTTCCCCGCTCTGTCCCGCGCTGGGTCACACTGTGTCCTCTGCTGTTTCCCGCTGTTTCCCACGCTGTGTCCTGCTGTGTCCCGCTGTGTCCCCTGTGTCCCCGCTGTGTCCCGCTGTGTCTTGATGTGTCCCGCTGTGTCCCGCTCTGTCCTAGCTGTGTCCCCGCTTTGTCCCGCCATGTATCCCGCTGTATCAAGCTGTGTCCCTTGATGTGTCCCGGTGTGTCCCCCGCTGTGTTCCGCTGTGTCCCCGCTGTGTCCCTGCTGTGTCCCGCTGTGTCTCGCTGTGTCCTCGTTGTGTCCCCCTCTGTGTCCCGCTCTGTCTGCTGCTGTGTCCCCCGCTGTGTCCCACTGTGTCCCCCATTGTGTCCCGCTGTGTCCCCCGCTGTGTCCCGCTGTGTCCGCTGTGTCCACCGCTGTGTCCCGATGTGTCCCCGCTGTGTCCCACTGTGTCACAGCTGTGTCCCCGCTATGTCCCTTGCTGTGTCTCGATGGGTCCCCGCTGTTTCCCCCACTGTGTCCTTCAGTGTCCCCGCTGGGTCCCCCGCTGTGTCCCACTGTGTCCCGCTGTGTCCTGCTGTGTCCCGCTGTGTCCCCCTCGGTGTCCAGTTGTATCCTCTGTGTCCTCGCTGTATCCCCCACTGTGTCGGGCTGGGTCCCCAGCCGTGTCCCCTGCTTGTCCCGCTGTGTCCCGCTATGTCCGGCTGTGTGCCACTCTGTGTTCCGCTGTGTCCCTGTTCTGTCCCGCTGTGTCCCGCTGTGTTCCCCGCTGTTTACCCGCTGTGTTTCTCGCTGTGTCCCGCTGTGTCACCGCTGTGTCCCGCTGTGTCCCGCTGTGTCCCCGCTGTGTCCCACGCTGTGTCCTGCTGTGTCCCCCCTGTGTCCTGCTGTTTCCCTGCTGTCCGTCTTTGTGACCCTGCTGTACCCCGCTATGTTCCCCAGTGTGTCCCACGCTGTGTCCCGCTGTGTCACCTCTGTGTCCCCCGCTGTGTCCCACTGGGTCTCCACTGTGTCCCACTGTGTCCTCGCTGTGTCCCCCTCAGTGGCCCACTGTGTCCCCACTGTGTCCCCCGCTGTGTGCGGCTGTGTCCCCGCTCTGTCCCCCGCTCTGTCCCCTGCTGGATCCCGCTGTGTCCTCAGCTGTGTTCCCTCTGTGTCACCCGCTGTGTCCCGCTGTGTCCTCGCTGTGTAGCGTTGTGTCCCCCACTGTACCCCGCTGTGTCCCGCTGTGTCCCGCTGTGTCCCCGATGTGTCACGCTGTGTCTCCGCTGTGTCCCGCTGTGTCCCGCTCTGTCCACGATGTGTCCCGCAGTGTCCCTCTGTGTCCCCGCTGTGTCCCCGCTATGTCCTGCTGTGTCCCCCACTCTGTCCCCCGCTATGTTCCCTTGTGTTAACTGATGAGTCCCGCTGTGTCCCGCTGTGTCCCCCGCGGTGTCCCCAAAGTGTCCCCACTGTGTTCCGCTGTGTTCTGCTGTATCCAGTGGTATCCTGCTTTGTCCCCCGCTGTGTCCCCCGCTGTGTCCTCCTTGTGTCCCACTGTGTCCTCCTTGTGTCCCCCGCTGTGTCCCGCTCTGTCCCCCACTGTGTCTCCCGCTTTGTCCCCGCTGTGTCCCGCTGTGTCCCGCTGTGTCCCACTCTGTGTTCCGTTGTGTCCCCAGCTGTGTCCTACGCTGTGTGCCACTGTGTCCTCACAGTGTCCCTGCTGTGTCCCCCCTGTGTCCCGCTCTGTCCTCGCTGTTTTCCCTGGTGTGTCCCGCTGTGTCCCCCGCGGTGTCCCTGCGGTGTCCCGCTGTGTCCTCGCTGTGTCCCGTTGTGTCCCACTGTGTTCTTGCTGTGTCCCCACTGTGTCCTGCTGTGTCCCCGCTGTGTCCCGCTATGTTCTCCGCTGTGTCCCCTGTGTCCCCTGCTGTGGTGTCTCGCTGTGTCCTCGCTGTGTCCTCACTGTGTCCCCGATGTGTACCGCTGTGTATCCCGCTGTTTCCAACTGTGTCCTCACAGTGTCCCGCTGTGTTCCCCACTGATTCCCCCGCTGTGGCCCCCGCTGTGTCCCGCTGTGTCCAGCTGTGGCCCCGCTGTGTCCCGATGTGTCTCCGCTGTGACCCCTGTGCCCCGCTGTATCCCGTTGTGTCATCGATGTGTCCCCACTGTGTCCTGCTGTGTCCCTGCTGTGTTTCGTTGTGTCACCCGCTGTGTCCTCCACTGTGTCCCCCGCTGTGTCCCGCTGTGTCCTGCTGTGTCCCTCTGTGTCCGCTGCTGTGTCCCCGCTGTGCTCCCGCTGTGTTCCGCTGTGTCCTGCTGTGTCCCGTAGTGTCCCACTGTGTCCTTGCTCTGTCCCCGCTATGTCCCGCTGTGTATCTCGCTGCGTCCAGCTTTGTCCCCGCTGTGTCCCGATGTGTTCCCCGCTGTGTCCCCCACTGTTTCCCCCGCTGTTGCCCCCGGTGTGTCACAGCTGTGTCCCGCTGTGTCCCTGCTGTGTCCCCACTGTGTCATGCTGGGTCCCCACTGTGTCCCGCTGTGTTCTCTGCTTTGTTCCCTGTTTCCCCCACTGTGTCCCGCTGTGCTCCGCTATGTCCTGCTGTGTCCGCTGTTGTGTCCCCGCTGTGTCCCCGCTGTGTCCCACTGTGTCCCGTTTTGTCCGCTGTGTCCCGCTGTGTCTTCGCTGTGTCCTCGCTGTGTCCCCGCTGTGTCCCGCTGTGTATCCCGCTGTGTCCAACTGTGTCCCCGTTGTGTCCCGCTGTGTTCCCCACTCTTTCCCGCGTTGTGTCCCCGGCTGTGTCCCCGTTGTGTCCCACTGTGTTCCCCACTCTTTCCCGCGTTGTGTCCCCCGCTGTGTCCCGCTGTGTCCCGCTGTTTTTCCCTGTGTCCCCCGCTGTGTCCCCGCTGTGTCCCACATCTCCCGCTGTGTCCCGTTGTGTCCTCGCTGTGTCCCCCGCTGTGTCCCGCTGTGTCCCGCTTTGTCCCCTGTGTCCCCGCTGTGTCCAGCTGTGTCCGGATGTATCCCGCTGTGTCCCGCTGTGTCCTCACTGTGTCCCAGCTGTGTCCCGCTGTGTCCCCCGCTGTGTCCCCCACTGTGTCCCGCTGTGTCCCGCTTTGTCCCGCTGTGTCCCCTTTGTCCCTGCTGTGTTCCACTGTGTCCTGATGTGTCCCGCTGTGTCCCGGTGTGTCCTCGCTGTGTCCCAGCTGTGTCCTGCCATGTATCCGGCTGTGTCAAGCTTTGTCCCCCGATGTGTCCCGCTGTGTCCCCCTGTGTTCCGCGTTGTGTCCTGCTGTGTCCCGCTGTGTCCACCGCTGTGTCCTGATGTGTCCCGGCTGTGTCCTACTGTGTCCCAACTGTATCACCGCTGTGTCCCCTGCTGTGTCCAGATGTGTCCCTGCTGTGCCCCGCTGTGTCCCCGCTGTGTCCACGCTGTGTCCTGCTGTGTCCCGCTGTGTCTCGCTGGGTCCCCCGCTGTGTCCCGCTGTGTCCCCCGCTGAATCCCGCTGTGTCCTCCACTGTGTCCAGCTGTTTCCTGCTGTGTCCCGCTGTGTCCCCTTTGTCCCTGCTCTGTCCCGCTGTGTCCTGATGTGTCCCACTGTGTCCCGCTGTGTCCTCGCTGTGTCCCCGCTGTGTCCCTCGGTGTATCCTGATGTGTCAAGCTGTGTCCCCCGATGTGTCCCGCTGTGTCCCGATGTGTCCCCACTCTGTCCCCCGCTGTCTCGCTGTGTCCCCCGCTGATTTCCGCTGTGTCCCACGCTGTGTCCCGCTGTGTGCCGCTGTGTCCCGCTGTGTCCCCCGCTGTGTACCGATGTGTCCCCCTGTGTCCTGCTGTGTCCTCGCTGTGTCCCCGGTGTGTCCCGCTGTGTCCCCCGCTGTGTCTCCATGTGTCCCGCTGTATCCCCTTTGTCCCGGCTGTGTCCCGCTGTGTCCTGATGTGTCCTGCTGTGTCCCGCTGTGTCCTCGCTGTGTCCCAGCTGTGTCCCGCCGTGTATCCCTCTGTGTCAAGCTGTGTCCCCCGATGTGTCCCGCTGTGTCCCCATGTGTTCCTCGCTGTGTCCCGCTGTGTCCACCACTGTATCCCGATATGTCCCAGCTGTGTCCTGCTGTGTCCCAACTGTATCCCCGCTGTGTCCCCCGCTGTGTCCCGATGTGTCCCCAGGGGTGTCCCTGCTGTGTCCCGATCTGTCCCACTGTGTCCCGCTGTGTCCTACTGTGTCCTCACTGTGTACCCCGCTGTGTCCCCATTTTGTCCACGCTGTATCCCGCTGTGTCCCTGTGTTCTCTCTGTGTCCCCTGATGTGTCCCCGTTGTGTCCCCCTGTATTCCGCTGTGTCCCGCAGTGTCCTCCCTGTGTCCAACACTGTGTCCCGCTATGTCCCCGCAGTGTCCCCAGATATGTCACGCTGTGTCCCACTCTGTGTCCCGCTGTGTCCTGCTGTTTCCCCCACTGTGTCCCGAAGTTTCCCTGCTGTGTCCCCCGCTGTGTCCTCGCTGTGTCCCGCTATGTCACCTCTGTCCCCGCTGTGTCCCGCTGTGTCCCCGCTGAGTCCCCGCTGTGTCCTCGCTGTGTCCCGCTGTGTCCCCCGCTGTGTCCCCTGCTGTGTCCCGCTGTGTCCCGCTGTGTCCCGCTATGTCCCCTGTGTCCCCGCTGTGTCCCGCTGTGTTCCGATGTGTCCCGCTGTGTTCCGCTATGTCACCTCTGTCCCCGCTGTGTCCCGCTGTGTCCACGCTGAGTCCCCGCTGTGTCCTCGCTGTGTCCAGCTGTGTCCCCCGCTGTGTCCCCTGCTGTGTCCCGCTGTGTCCCGCTATGTCCCCTGTGTCCCCGCTGTGTCCCGCTGTGTTCCGATGTGTCCCGCTGTGTCCCGCTGTGTCCTCACTCTGTCCCTGCTGTGTCCCGCCGTGTATCCCGCTGTGTCAAGCTGTGTCCCCGCTGTGTCCCCCGCTGTGTCTCGCTGTGTCCCCCGCTGTGTCCTGCTGTGTCCCCCACTGTATCCAGCTGTGTGCCACTGTGTCTCCCGCTGTGACCCGATGTGTCCCCGCTGTGTCTCCCGCTGTGTACCGATGTGTCCCCGCTGTGTCCCGCTGTGTCCTCGCTGTGTCCCCGCTGTGTCCGGCTGTGTATCCTGCTGTGTCCAGCTGTGTCCCCAGTGTGTCCCGCTGTGTTCCCCGCTGTGTCCCCCACTGTGACGCCGCTGTGTCCCCCGCTGTTTCCCCGCTGTATCCCGCTGTGTCCCCGCTGTATCCCGCTGTGTCCCCGCTGTGTCCCCACTGTGTTCTGATTTGTCCCCGCTGTGTCCCGCTTTGTATTCCACTGTGTCCAACTGTGTCCCTGCTGTGTCCAGCTGTGTTCCCCACTGTTCCCCCAGCTGTGTCCCACGCTGTGTCCCCGCTTTGTCCAGCTGTGTCCCCACCGTGTCCCTGCTGTGTCTCGCTGTGTCCCTCGCTGTGACCCCGCTGTGTCCCTAATGTGTCCCGCTGTGATCCGTTGTGTCCACGCTGTCCCCCGCTGTGTCCCTCTGTGCCGGCTGTGATCCGCTGTGTCCCTGCTGTCCCGCACTGTGTCCCGCTGTGTCCCCGCTGTCCCCTGTAGTGTCCCCGCTTTTTCCCTGCTGTGTCGCGCTGTGTCCCGCTTTGTCCAGCTGTGTCCCCGCTGTGTCCCCGCTATGTCCCCTCTGTGTCCCCGATGTGTCCCGCTGTGTTCCCTGCTGTGTCCAGATATGTCCCATCTGTGTCCCGCTGTGTCCCGCTGTGTCCCCGCTGTGTGCCCGCTGTGTCCTCGCTGTGTCCCTCTGTGTTCCCCGCTGTGTCCCCGCTGTGTCCCGCTTTGTCCTCGATGTGTCCCCCTCAGTGTCCCGCTATTTCCCGCTGTATCCCCGCTGTGTCCCTGCTGTGTCCCGCTGTGTCCCCACTGTGTCCCCGCTGTGTCCCCTCTGTGACCCGCTGTGTCCCGCTGTGTCACATGTGTCCCCGCTCTGTCCCGCTGTGTCCGGATGTGTCCTGCTGTGTCCCGCTTTGTCCTCCCTGTGTCCCCCCTGTGTCCCTCCGTGTATCCCGCTGTGTCAAGCTGTGTCCCACGATGTGTCCCGCTGTGTCCCGATTTGTCCGTGCTGTGTCTCCCGCTGTGTCTCGCTATGTCCCCCGCTGTGTCCTGCTGTGTCCCACGCTGTGTCCCGCTGTGTGCCGCTGTGTCCCTCTGTGTTCCCCGCCGTGTACTGATGTGTCCCCGGTGTGTCCTGCTGTGTCCCCCACTGTGTCCCGATGTGTCCCCGCAGTGTCCCGCTATGTCTCACTCTGTCACCGCTGTGTCCCGCTGTGTCCTGCTGTGTCCCCTGTGACACCGCTGTGTCCCGCTGTGTCCCAATGTGTCCCGTGGTGTCTCGCTGTGTCCTCGCTGTGTCCCCGCTCTGTCCCTCCGTGTATCCCCCTTTGTCAAGCTGTGTCCCCCGATGTGTCCCGCTGTGTCCTGATATGTCCCAACTGTGTCCCCAGGTTTGTCTGTGTCCCCTGCTGAGTCCCGCTGTGTCCCAAGCTGTGTCCCGCTGTGTCCCCGCTGTGTGCCCGCTGTGTCCTCGCTGTGTCCCTCTGTGTTCCCCGCTGTGTCCCCGCTGTGTGCCCGCTGTGTCCTCGCTGTGTCCCTCTGTGTTCCCCGCTGTGTCCCCGCTGTGTCCCGCTTTGTCCTCGATGTGTCCCCCTCAGTGTCCCGCTATGTCCCGCTGTATCCCCGTTGTGTCCCTGCTGTGTCCCGCTGTGTCCCCACTGTGTCCCCGCTGTGTCCCCTCTGTGACCCGCTGTGTCCCGCTGTGTCACATGTGTCCCCGCTCTGTCCCGCTGTGTCCGGATGTGTCCTGCTGTGTCCCGCTTTGTCCTCCCTGTGTCCCCCCTGTGTCCCTCCGTGTATCCCGCTGTGTCAAGCTGTGTCCCACGATGTGTCCCGCTGTGTCCCGATTTGTCCGTGCTGTGTCTCCCGCTGTGTCTCGCTATGTCCCCCGCTGTGTCCTGCTGTGTCCCACGCTGTGTCCCGCTGTGTGCCGCTGTGTCCCTCTGTGTTCCCCGCCGTGTACCGATGTGTCCCCGGTGTGTCCTGCTGTGTCCCCCACTGTGTCCCGATGTGTCCCCGCAGTGTCCCGCTATGTCTCACTCTGTCACCGCTGTGTCCCGCTGTGTCCTGCTGTGTCCCCTGTGACACCGCTGTGTCCCGCTGTGTCCCAATGTGTCCCGTGGTGTCTCGCTGTGTCCTCGCTGTGTCCCCGCTCTGTCCCTCCGTGTATCCCCCTTTGTCAAGCTGTGTCCCCCGATGTGTCCCGCTGTGTCCTGATATGTCCCAACTGTGTCCCCAGGTTTGTCTCGCTGTGTCCCCCGCTGTGTCCTGCTGTGTCCCAAGCTGTGTCCCGCTGTGTGCCGCTGTGTCCCTCTGTGTTCCCCGTCGTGTACCGATGTGTCCCCGGTGTGTCCTGCTGTGTCCCCCACTGTGTCCCGATGTGTCCCCGCAGTGTCCCGCTATGTCTCGCTGTGTCCCCGCTGTGTCCCGCTGTGTCCTGCTGTGTCCCCTGTGACACCGCTGTGTCCCGCTGTGTCCCAATGTGTCCCGCGGTGTCTCGCTGTGTCCTCGCTGTGTCCCCGCTCTGTCCCTCCGTGTATCCCCCTTTGTCAAGCTGTGTCCCCCGATGTGTCCCGCTGTGTCCTGATATGTCCCAACTGTGTCCCCAGGTTTGTCTCGCTGTGTCCCCTGCTGAGTCCCGCTGTGTCCCAAGCCGTGTCCCGCTGTGTGCCGCTGTGTCCCGCTGTGTCCCCAGCTGTGTACCGATGTGTCCCCGCTGTGTCCTGCTTTGTCCCACGCTGTGACACGATGTGTCCCCGCTGTGTCCGGCTGTGTCCCGCTGTGTCCCCCGCTGTGTCCCGATGTGTCCCAGCTGTGTCCCGCTGTGTCCCGCTGTGTCCCCCATTATGTCACGCTGTGTCCCGCTGTTTCCCCGCTGTGTCCCTGCTGTGTCCCCTCTGTGTCCTGCTGTGTCCCCGCTGTGTCCCCGCTTTGACCCCGCTGTGTCCCACTGTGTCCCGCTGTGTCCCACTATGTCCGCTGTGTCCCCGCTGTGTCCCGCTGAGTCCCGATGTGTCCCGCTGTGTCCCGCTGTGTCTAGCTGTGTCCCCGCTCTGTCCCCCGCAGTGTCTCGCTGTGTCCCCCGCTGTGTCCCACTGTGTCCCGCTTTGTCCCACTGTGTCCTTGCTGTGTCCCCGCAGTGTCCCGCTGTGTCCCACTGTGTCCTCGCTGTGTCCCCTCTGTCCCCGCTGTGTCCCCCCTGTGTCCCCCGCTGTGTCCCGCTGTGTCCTAGCTGTGTGCCCGCTGTGTCCCGCCGTGTATCCCACTGTGTCAAGCTCTGTCCCCTGATGTGTCCCGCTGTGTCCCCCGCTGTGTCCCGCTGTGTACCCGCTGTGTCACCGCTGTGTCCCGCTGTGTCCCGCTGTGTCTCGCTGTGTCCCCCGCTGTGTAACGCTGTGTCCCCCGCTGGATCCCACTGTGTCCTTGGCTCTGTCACGCTGTGTCCCATGCTGTGTCCCACTGTGTCCTCGCTGAGTCCCGCTGTGTGCCCCGCTGTGTAGCGCTGTGTCCCCCGCTGTGTCCCGCTTTGTCCCGCTGTGTCCTCACTGTGTCCCACGCTGTGTCCCCCGCTGTTTCCCCGCTGTGTCTCTGCTGTGTCCCGCTGTGTCCCGCTGTTTCCAGCTGTGTCCTCGCTGTGTCCCCCGGTGTGTCCCCGGCTGTGTCCCCGCTGTGTCTCCGCTGTGTCCCGCTCTGTCCCCCCCTGTGTTCCCCTCTGTGTTCCGTTGTGTTCACCGATGAGTCCCGCTGTGATCCCCGCTGTGTCCCGCTGCGTCCCCGCAGTGTACCCACTGTGTTCCGCTGTGTTCCGCTGTGTCCCGTGGTGTCCTGCTTTGTCCCCCGCTATGTCCCCCGCTGAGTCCCCGCTGTGTCCCCGCTGTGTCCTGCTGGGTCCTCCCTGTGTCCCCCGCATTGTCCCGCTCTGTCCCCCGCTGTGTCTCCCGATTTGTCCCCATTGTGTCCCGCTGTGTCCCGCAGTGTCCCGCTGTGTCCCACTCTGTGTCCCGTTGTGTCCCCAGTTGTGTACACCGCTGTGTCCCGCTGTGTCGTGCAATGTCCCGCTGTGTCCCCCGCTGTGTCCCGCTGTGACCCCGCTGTGTCCCGCTGTGTCCCAGCTGTGTCCCCGATATGTCCCCCGCTGTGTCCCGCTGTGCTCCCCGCTGTGTCCCCGCTGTGTCTCTCGCTGTGTCCCACTGTCCCCGCTGTGTCCCGCTGTGTCCCGCTGTGTTCTCGCTGTGTCCCCGCTGTGTCCCGCTGTGTCCCGCTGTGTAACCGCTGTGTCCCACTGTGTCCCGCTGTGTCACTGCTGTGTCCCCGCTGTGTCGCGTTGTGACCCGCTGTGTCCCCGCTTTGTCCCGCTGTTTCCCCGCTGTGTCCCCAACTGTGTCCCCACCTATGTCCCATTGGATCCCGCTGTGTCTTCGCTGTGTCCCCCGCTGTGTCCCGCTGTGTCCCAACTGTGTCCCCCGCTATGTCCTCGCTGTGTCCTACTCTTTCCCCCGCTGTGTCCCGCTGTGTCCTGCTGTGTCCTCGCTATGTTTCCTGCTGTGTAGCGCTGTGACCCCCGCTGTGACCAGCTGTGTCCGGCTGTGTCCTGATATGTCCCAACTGTGTCCCCCGCTGTGTCTCGCTGTGTCCCCTGCTGAGTCCCGCTGTGTCCCACGCTGTGTCCCGCTGTGTGCCGCTGTGTCCCGCTGTGTCCCGCTGTGTCCCGCTGTGTCCCCGATGTGTCACGCAGTGTCCTGCTGTGTCCCCACTGTGTCCCCGCTGTGTCACGCTGGATACCCCGCTGTGTCCAGCTGAGTCCCCGCTGTGTCCCGCTGTGTCCCCCGCTGTGTCCCCGCAGTGTCTCCACTGTGTTCCGCTGTGTCCCGTGGTGTTCTGCTTTGTCCCCCACTATGTGCCCCGCTGAGTCCCCGATCTGTCCCCGCTATGTCCCGCCTGGACCTCCCTGTGTCCCCCGCTGTATCCCACTCTGTCCCCCACTGTGTCTCCCGCTTTGTCGCCACTGTGTCCCGATGTGTTCCGCTGTGTCCCGCTTTGTCCCATTCTGTGTCCTGTTGTGTTCCCAGCTGTGTACACCGCTGAGTTCCGCTGTGTCCCTGCTGTGTCCCGCTGTGTCCCGCTGTGTCCCGCTGTGTCCCCCGCTTTGTCCCGCTGTGTCCTACTATGTCCCGCTGTGTCCCCCGCTTTGTCCCGTTGTGACCCCGCTGTCACACGCTCTGTCCCAGCTGTGTCCCCTCTATGTCCCCCGCTGTGTCCCACTGTGCTCCCCGCTGTGTCCCCGCTGTGTCTCTCACTGTGTCCCACTGTGTCCCCGATGTGTCACACAGTATCCCGCTGTGTACCCGCTGTGTCCCCGCTCTGTCACGCTGTATACCCTGCTGTGTCCAGCTGAGTCCCCAGCTGTGTCCCGCTGTGTCCCACGCCGTGTCCCCCTATGTCCCGCTGTGACCCCCACTGTGTCCCGCTGTTTCCCCCACTGTCTCCCCGCTGTGTCCCACTGTGTCCCGCTGTGTCCCGCTTTGTCCTCGATGTGTCCCCCTCAGTGTCCTGCTATGTCCCGCTGTGTCCCCGCTGTGTCCCGCTGTGTCCCTGCTGTGTCCCCGCTGTGACCCGCTTTGTCACCCTCTGTGTCCCCCGCTGTGTCCCGCTGTGTCCCGCTGTGTCCCATGTGTCCTCGCTCTGTCCCGCTGTGTCCCGATGTGTCCCGCTGTGTCCCGCTGTTTCCTCGCTGTGTCCCCGCTGTGTCCCTCTGAGTATCCCGCTGTGTAAAGCTGTGTCCCACGATGTGTCCCGCTGTGTCCCGATTTGTCCCTGCTGTGTCTCCCGCTGTGTCTCGCTATGTCCCCCGCTGTGTCCTGCTGTGTCCCACGCTGTGTCCTGCTGTGTCCCGCTGTGTTCCCCGCCGTGTACCGATGTGTCCCCGGTGTGTCCTGCTGTGTCCCGCTGTGTCCTCGCTGTGTCCTCCGCTGTGTCCCCCGCTGTGTCTCCGCTGTGTTCCCGATGTGTCCCGATGTGTCCTCGCTGTGTCCCCAGCTGTGTCCCGCTGTGTCCCCCGCTGTGTCCCGATGTGTCCCCCGCTGTATCCCGCTGTGTCCCACTGTGTCCCCCGCTCTGTCCCTCTGTGTCCCGCTGTGTTCCGCTGTGTATCCCGCTGTGTCCAGCTGTGTTCCACCTGTGTCGCCCCTGTGTCGTCTGTGTCCTGCTGTGACCCTGCTGTGTCCCCGATGTGTCCCACTATGTCCCGTTTTGTCCCTGCTGTCACCCACTCTGCCCCGCTGTATCCCGCTGTGTCCGCGATGTCCCCCCGCTTGTCCCGCTGTGTCCCGCTGTGACCTGCCCTGTCCCTGTTGTCCCCTGATGTGTCCTGCTGTGTCCCCGCTGTCCCCTGGAGTGTCCCCGCTGTGTCCCGCTGTGTTTCCGCCCAGTCCCCGCTGTGTACCACTGTGTCCCGCTGTGTCCCAAGCTGTTTTCCCTGCTTTGTGCCCTGCTGTGTCCCCGCTGTGTCTCTCTGTGTCCCCGCTGTATCCTGCTGTGTCCCCGCTGTGTCCCCACTGTGTCCTTCTGTGTCCCCGCTGTGTCCCGCTGTGTACTCCGCTGTGTCCCGCTGTGTCCCCCGCTGTGGCCCGCTGTGTCTCGCTGTGTCCCACTGTGTCCCCGCTGTGTCCTCGCTGTGTCCCCAGCTGTGTCACTCTGTGTCCCGGGCTGTCTCCCCGCTGTGTCCCCGATGTTTCCCGCTGTTTCCCGCTGTGTCCTCGCTGTGTCCCCCTCTGTGTCCCGCTGTGTCCCCAACTTTGTTCCCGCTGTTTCCCTGCTGTGTCCCCAACTTTGTTCCCGCTGTTTCCCTGCTGTGTCCCGGTGTGTCCCACTGTTTCCCTTGGTTTCCCGGTTTATCCCCGGCTGTGTCCCCCGCTGAGTCCCCGCTGTGTCGCGGCTGTGTCCCTCTGTGTCGCGCTGTGTCCCCCGCTGTGTCCCGCTGAGTACCCTGCTATGTCCTGCTGTGTCCTTGCTGTGTCCCGCTGTGTCTCGCTGTGTCCTCTCTGTGTAACCGCTTGTCTCGATGTTTATCACGCTGTGCCCAGCTGTGTCCCCGCTGTGTCCCCGCTGTGTCCCCTCTGTGTGCGATGTTTCCCCGCTGTCCCCCGCTGTGTCCCCGCTGTGTCCCGCTGTGTCCCGCTGTGACCTGCTGTCCCCCGCTGTGTCCCACTGTGTCCCCGCTGTCCCATGGAGTGTCCCCGCTGTGTCCCCGCTGTGTCTCGCTGTGTCCTGCTGTGTCCCGCTGTGTCCCCCGCTGTGTCCCCACTGTGTTCCGCAGTGTCACCCTGTGTCCTGCTTTGTCCCCACTATGTCCCCGCTGTGTCCCCACTTTGATCCGCTGTGTCCCCGCTATATCCCCGATGTTTTGTGCTGTGTCCTCACTGTGTCCCCAGCTGTTTCCCGCTGTGTCCTCAGCTGTGTCACGCTGTGTCCCCCGCAGTGTCCCGCTGTGTCCCGCTGTGTCCCGCTGTGTCCCCCGCTCTGTCCCGCTCTGTCCCGCTGTGTCCTGCTGTGTGCTCGCTTTGTCCCCGCTGTGTCCCGCTGTGTATCCAGCTGTGTCCAGCTGTGTTCCCGCTTTGTCGTGGCTGTGTCGTCTGTGTCCATCTGTGTCCCCCGCTGTGTCCCGCTGTGTCCCATTGTGTCCCGCTGTGTCCCCTCTGTCCCCCTTTGTGTCTCCGCTGTGTCCCGCGGTGTCCCCGCTGTCCCTCGCTGTATCCCTGCTGTATCCCGCTGTGTCAAGCTGTGTCCTGCTGTGTACCCTCTGTCCCCCGCTGTGTCCCGCTGTGTCCCGCTGTGTCCTCCCTGTGTTCCCCGTTGTGTCCCGCTGTTTCCTCACTGTGTCCCCGCTGTATCCCCGCTGTGTCCCGCTGTGTCCCGCTGTGTCCCCGCTGTGTCCTGCTGTGTCCTCGCTGTGTCCCCCGTTGGGTCCCTGCTGTGTCCCCAGCTGTGTCCCGCTGTGACCCCGCTGTGTCACGCTGTGTCTCCCGCTGTGTCCCGTTGTTTCCGCTGTGTCCCGCTGTGTCCCCCACTCTGTCCCTCTGTGTCCTGCTGTGTCCCGCTGTGTACTCGCTGTGTCCCCGCTTTGTCCCGCTGTGTATCACGCTGAGTCCAGATGAGTTCCCGCTGTGTCGCCGCTGTGTCGTCTGTGTCCCGCTGTGACCCAGCTGTGTCCCCGATGTGTCCCGCTGTGTCCCGTTGTGTCCCCGCTGTCACCCATTGTGTCCCAGCTGTGTCCCGCTGTGTCCCCGCTGTCCCGCCGCTGTGTCCCACTGTGTCCCGCTGTGACACGATGTGTCCCTGCTGTCCGCCGATGTGCCCCTCTGTGTCCCCGCTGTACCCTGGAGTGTCCCCGCTCTGTCCCGCTGTGTCCCGCTCTGTTCCCGCTCTGTCCCCGTTGTGTACCGCTGTGTCCCCGCTGTGTCCTTCTCCTTCTCCTTCGTCTTCTTCTCCTTCTTCTCCTTCTTCTCCTTCTCATTCTTCTTATTTTTCTCATTCTTCTCATTCTTCTTCTCCTTATTTTTCTTCTTCTTCTTCTCCTTCTACTTCTTCTCCTCCTCCTCCTCCTCGTCCTCCTCGTCCTCCTCGTCCTCCTCGTCCTCCTCGTCCTTCTTCTTCTTCTTCTTCTTCTTCTTCTTCTTCTTCTTCTTCTTCTTCTTCTTCTTCTTCTTCTTCTTCTTCTTCTTCTTCTTCTTCTTTCTTCTTCTTCTTCTTCTTCTTCTTCTCTTCTTCTTCTTCTTCTTCTTCTCCTTCTTCTTCTTCTTCTCCTTCTCCTTCTCCTTCTTCTTCTTCACCTTCTTCTCCTTCTTCTCCTTCTTCTCCTTCTTCTCCTTCTTCTCCTTCTTCTCCTTCTTCTCCTTCTTCTCCTTCTTCTCCTTCTTCTCTCTACTTCTTCTTCTTCTTCTTCTTCTTCTTTCTTCTTCTTCTTCTTCTTCTTCTTCTTCTTCTTCTTCTTCTTCTTCTTCTTTCTTCTCTTCTTCTTCTTCTTCTTCTTCTCCTTCTTCTCCTTCTTCTCCTTCTTCTCCTTCTTCTCCTTCTTCTCCTTCTTCTCCTTCTTCTCCTTCTTTCACCTTTCTTCTCCTTCTCTCCTTCTTCTCCTTCTCTTCTTCTTCTTCTTCTTCTTCTTCTTCTTCTCTTCTTCTTCTTCTTCTTCTTCTCTTCTTCTTCTTCTTCTTCTTCTTCTTCTTCTTCTTCTTCTTCTTCTTTCTTCTTCTTCTCCTCTTCTTTCTTCTCCTTCTTCTCCTTCTTCTTCTCCTTCTTCTTCTCCTTCTTCTCCTTCTCTCCTTCTTCTCCTTCTTCTCTTCTTCTTCTCCTTCTTCTCCTTCTTCTCCTTCTTCTCCTCCTTCTCCTCCTTCTCCTCCTTCTCCTCCTTCTCCTCCTTCTTCTCCTTCTTCTTCCCCTTCTTCCCTTCTTCTCCTTCTTCTCCTTCTTATTCTCCTTCTTCTCCTTCTTCTCCTTCTTCTTCTCCTTCTTCTCCTTCTTCTCCTT